>NC_057882.1:20894900-21204300 GCF_019740435.1 Gambusia affinis
AAACCTCTTTAGTGTGGATGTTACAGAATTAAGAAAACTGAATGTATTGTATTATCCATATCAGTGGGAGAAGTCTAAAACAAAATCAAAGAGTAACATTAAGAACAAATGTTTTTATGACACATCTGTGGTTAAAAAAAAACAGCAGAAATTACCCTAAGTGTTAATAGAATATACTAAAAGCAGTTTGAAATGTGAACTCCTTTGTTAAAAATCTTATTTTACAGATACTGCTCCATTGCATACAATGTAATGTCACCTCTGCTCTTAACATAAAAATATGACTTCTAATGGCAGGGAGACTGTAATAAATGTTTGAAATGCTGTTCTTCTCTTCTGAAGCTTTAACGCTCTTCAGAAGCACTACAGCTTCTGAAGAGCATTAATGCATTTTAAAGCTCTTCAGAAGCAACTAAAATTAGTGCTGGCGGGTCACATTTTTACAAAAGCGTATATAAGTAAATGGCCACTGTGACCATTCTGTGGCCGTTCCTTCAGTTCAGACTTAAATGGTTTCATAAACAAATAAAAGTAATACTCAGAAAACAGTCATGTACCACACCTAAAATGAGTGGAAAGAAAAAGTGAATCAAAGGTTTTAAGAAGACACTCAAAAGACACAGATTATTTACGCCATTTCTTTCCTGCAGGAAAACCTGGCCATCATGTGTGGCTCCAGAGCTCACCTAGAAAAAGACTCTGTAGCTCAGGTAAACTCTTTTGTCTTCTTAAAGACGGGAAAAAAACCCCAACAAATTATGTCTATTTTGAGCAATGAATTCCCAATTTTGTATTTCTTCAGCGATCTGTGTTTCGTACATTCCTAATGTATGGCTTCCACTTCCTGGTGTGGTTCTTTTGTGTGAGGGGAATCAAAGACACACAATGTGGCTTCAAGCTTTTTACGCGGGAAGCTGCTCTCAAGACCTTTTCCTCTCTCCATGTAGAGCGATGGTAAGAAATTGCAAATCCAATAAGTCACGTAGTGATCCGAGTGTAATGTGTCAAAATGGAAATCTGTTCATGTTTAGGGTCATTAACTTTTATTTATAAATGCTTGGTAATAAGGGAAAGGTTTTTGACAAGTTTTTCAAACTACTAATTGTAGTTAGTAGTTTGAATTATTTAGAATTAGAAGTCAACATTCAGTGCGGTGTTGAAGTCCTCCTATCCCTGGAAGCATTTCATATTTTGTCATTGTATAATTACAAACTTCAATGTGTGTTATAGTGATTTTATATAATTAGATCATTAAAATAAAATCTTAGTATAATATATAAAACGGAGTCATCAATTGAACTGTTATTATTTATTCTTCCTCTCTTTTAAAATTTTATTTAGCTGGTGTGAAACCTGGATTTATTGCTGAAGGCCTGCTCTGTATCTGTCTTTGCTTTCTCAGGGCTTTTGACGTGGAACTCCTATACATTGCCCAGTGCTTTAAAATCCCCATAGCAGAAGTGGCGGTGAACTGGACAGAAATAGAAGGTTGGTTTTTCATGAAGTTTTTGGTCTTCACCCTTTACCTCTTGTTTGTCCCCAAACTGAATTCCTTTGCAGTTGTTTTTTTTTTTTTATGCAAGCTAGCTACTTTTTCTTTTGTCAGTAATTTTTAATTGCCTGCAAACCACCACAGTTTTACTGTTTGACTTTAAAGAACTTCTGTTGAAAGTGCAGAGTTGATTTTTCCTCCTCAGGGTCCAAACTGGTCCCATTTTGGAGCTGGCTGCAGATGGGACGGGATCTGATTTTCATTCGCCTGCGCTACATCACCGGAGCCTGGAAACTGCATTCGCCACATAAGACTGATTAGCCAAAAGGACAAGCCATTGTGTCACAGAGACAACCTGTTATAGGACCATGGAGCCTTACAGTGAACATGGGGGGGAGTTCTGTGCCTGTGGTTTAACTTAATCATCAGAAAAAGCAAAGCTTAAATCAATTTTCCATCCAAACATTATTGGAAATGAAATAATGACACTGTTGTGGATTCCTGGTGGTTCTGCCTTTTTTGTGGATACTGGCTTTTTATTGGCCCCTGTTACACATGCGTTTCTGTTGTCGACGTAAACAGGATGTCTGACTGATTCTGTACTGATGTCTCCTGATGTTTATATTGTTCTCAATCAGCTAAGAATGTAAGAGTTGCATGTAAAAAATGTGTGAAGGACCTGATCATGTGGAGTGTCTGTCAAAAGAACAAATGTGGTTGATGGGCTGAATGACTTGAAACATAATTAAACAGAAAATAACAGAACAGAGATTGATTTTATTGTCAGTATTTTTTTTCTGCCCTTTAGTGGCCAGCCTTTATAAAAGTATAAATGTTTGTTTTTAATAATTTTCCAACAAAGATGTACTTCAGATTTAGAGCTTAAAAATATGTACATTCATTGCATTTGTCATTTAAGACAAAATAAAACACCACTTTGCGCCAAAGGATATTTTCTTTCTTTGGCCATTTCCACAGTCTGGGTTATATCAGTATGTAACAATTCATTAACAGTAAACTACAAGAATCTGTGTCAGACAGTCCCTTTTAAAACTTATATATATATATAAAGACCAGAAAGTTCTTATTAGAAAGAAAACAGAGCCTTCTAGAGTTACACGTGTGTCCAGGACATGGACTACAGCTGTCGCCTGTCTTTACAATAAGCCACACCTGTACCACAGACGATGTCAAGAGTATATCCTTGGCTATGGAGAAAAAGAACCTGACCCTCTTCTCATAGTGTGAAAGAAAGAGTTCATTGTGAAGTTTCTACAAACAGCAATAATCTGGAAAGTGAAGTAATCTGCTGGTGTTTGGTCACCGATTACTGTTTTATGAAATCATGTCATCTTGACATAAAATCTGGATCACAATGTTTTTGGGTTTTTTTCATTTTGCTTTTGAATTCTGACAAATCAGAAATTCTTTGAAAAAGAAACTGCTCAATCACTTGGTCTGGTTGGCATTAAATTGGCCTCTGGTAATACAGCAAAGAATCTCTGTGTTATCTCTGACCAGGACATACCATTTAAATCCCCTATTAAACTGGTTTCTAGGATTTTCTTCTTTCATCTCAAGGATATTGACAAAAGTTTGATACTCTTAACCCTTTGATCCCAAGAGTCTCTTGAAACCAATGATACTGCCCCTAAATTTGGGATCTTTTTGGAAGATGATAATCAACCTCCATCATACAACAGAGATCTGATTATTCCAAATGTTCCCAATAGCACTTTGCTCAGACTGCAGGTTCACTGCTGGTTCTTGGAATTTCTAAAAGTAGAATGGGAGGCAGATATTTCAGTTATCAGGCTCCTCTCCTGTCGAACCAGCTCCCAGTTTTAATTTGTGAGGCAGACACCTTTTCTACCTTTAAGACGAGGCTCAAAATAATCTGTTTTTGATAAACACTATAGTTCGAGCAGCTTAGGTGATCCTGACATTACGTTGCTATGGCTAAGACTGCTGGAGGACATTATGACCACTTCTCCTTGCTCTGATATGTTATCATTCTGTTACTTCAACTTTTACCTTTATATTCTTTTTTACTCTTCAAAGAAGTTACCCTTGGTCTGGTGCTTTATTTAACTAAATTGAGATTTACTCTTTCGTTCAGAATACCATGCACTTTGTACCTACAACCCCAGAGCAACATTTATCTAATCTGACTGATTCAAATTTTAAGTTTACTAAATATCTAATTAGGTTCTATGTTTTAGCTACAAGGGTGTCTAAGTATTTTTATTGATCTAATTAAAAACCAAAAGGAACCCCTGAATTCTAGATGACTATACCCTACTCCCTTTTGTTGGTTTACATTATGCACAGGTTGACATTTTGTGGAAAATGTCCAGAAAGGGTAGCTTCTTTTTTCTAAAATGAACCTTAATAGTGCTGTTTTCATCCTGATCTCTAGAGTCCCGTTGATGCGCATGTCTCTAGGGCCTCACGGGGCCCCATGGAGCGCATCCTGTTTGTGTTCTCCCTGTCTGCGCTCTTACAGCCAGACAAGACACAGAGGCGGCGAATCATCATCATCTGCACAGTTCTTGCTTCCTGTCTCCGGAATCAGCTCTTTTGTGAAAGAAAAAAAAGCACATTTTGGCCGTGGAACGCCTCTGCTTCCCTGTGTTGAGACTTTGGAAACACCGGCTTTTACTCAGGTCTCTGCGGTCCGCCGCTGATAGGGTTATTGGATGATTTACCTGACGGTTGGTGGAGGGGGAATAAAGCATGTTTTTTTCTGAAAGGGTCTCCTGAGAGGTTTCACTTGGTGCTGGCAGTACCGTTACGTCCCGCAGCAGTTGCTGTAAACTGTGAAAATGTCAAACTTGTAGACTCACTGTCGCCAGCCGAGTCTGCGTCATTAACTGGACCGGTCACGGCACTCCCAATAAAAGGATCGTATCCATCCGCAATGAAAAAGACCTCTACGTGACTTCCAACGATGGGTGATTATGCAAACCTTAATTCAACAACAGAAAACTCAAATTTCACAGCGTGGAGGAATTTATGCAGCAGTAGCGCAGAAAATGAGTCCCAGTTTTATCATTTCTTCACACCACAGGTGCAGTGTTTTTATTTGTCTGCATTATTATTATTATTATTATTATTATTATTATTATTATTATTATTATTATTATTATTATTATTATACGTTAATGTTAAGCGAGAGTCTAATAAGCAAATTGTCCCATGATGCTTATAATTTCAGTTTTTCAGATAAAGAAATTAAACTCATTTCTGTAGAAATAATCACAAATGCATTGTAGTAGAGGTCAGATAACTAAAGTTAGAAGCACACTATAAATAGCTTATAAATAAGACAAACTATCACTGGCTGTCTCGGAAAACTTGCTAAAATAGCCTGAAAGAGAACAGGTGTTACTGTAGCTCTCCATGAGGTATAACGTGATGAATGGAGAAACGTGCGCGTTGTGCGTGGCTCAGGTGGCACGGATGCACGGATGAACGGGCGCGTGCGGACAGAATCTGAAATCCTGGGAAAGTTCCAGGACGGTGGGGGGAGGCGGAGGGATCCAGCACACAGGCGCTGCGGTTCCAGCCAGGCTGACGCCGCCGAGGCTGTGTGGCGCTCGGCTGTGGCTGCTGGAGGAGCGGAGTCTCTGAGCTCCATGAAACCTGCATCAAAACGGGAAAACGTGGTCGCGTAGCACCGGAAGACACTGTCACCGGTATTTCACAATAAAATTACTGGACTATGTTAGTCACTTTTTCAACCATGAGCATCCTTTAGTGAGCTGGAAACAAAAAACAAACAAACTAAAAAAAAAAAAAAAAACATTCAGTGAATATGTATTCCCAAGTTAACTATTGACAAGGGCTAATGTCTTCTTGTACATTTAAGCATTTCTCTTTGATAAACATTTCAGATGTACTTCAATAAAAAGAAAAAAAATACCCATGAATATATAATGAATTAATACTATATAATTAATCCATACTATAAGCATTAGGTTATAAAACAAAAGTATGTTGATAAAGTCATCTAGAGCAGGATTGTCCAAAATACAGCAGGTCTCTGACTGCAGATTGAAAATGGTGCAAATTTGGCCCTCCATCTCATAGTCAGTGCAGATGGACACTTTTTGTAATTGTTTTAGGACAGAATTTCAACATCAAGTATATATCTTCTTAAACAAAAAATGCTAAGTACTCCACAAATGATTCTTTCTTTCCAGGTTACATCCACCAACCCGAGTTTCTCTCTGACACTTTTATTTTGAAATAGAACTAACTGGATGCACTTCGGTTTTACTACTTTCTTTGTTTTTCAACGTAAACACGCTCCTAGACACAACCCACTCCGCAGACACACACATGCACACACATTTGCAGACAGAAACACACCTTCACAACCTCAGCACACCGGCCTGACCCGCTGCAGACGCGGAAACATCCACACACGCTTAACACTCAGCGGTGCACTTGCTATGACAAAACAGGTGAGAAATGAAATAACAACACTCTATTTGAGAGGGTTATGAGTGTTTTTGTCATTTTACCGTTTGTTATGAATTTGCATCCGATACAAAGCGTAAAGATTGTTATTGTCTTAGGAGTTGCATAAGATGTTTACTCTGACAACTTTTATCCTGGTTGCTATTAAAATGACTTTCTCTTAACATATAACGTAATTTAAAAAATTAAGATGCCAATTTTAGACTATTTTGGTTAAAATGTTTTCATTTATTTCTAAAAGCATTCCTGTGGCGACGACATGTTGTTAAACATTATATATTAGACCTGAAGTAGTGGCTACTTTATGTTTTCTTTTATGGTTTTTTTTTTATGTCACAATCTCCTGAGCAGAGTAAAGGTGTGTGTGCAGAAACCGGATTCTGCTGCGGCACAGAGACTGGATGCAGCGATAGTTAAAGGAAGCTGGCGTGTTTACTTTTTTGGGAAGGGGTGCACTGGTGATAAAGCATTAGGTAATTAGCCTATCTGAGGCTGCAGACTGAGTGACGCCAGGCTCCATAAAGCAGCGGCAGCAGCAGAGACGGACTGATGCAGCTTTGCTGTCATTGTAAGAGAAAAAAACCCTCCTCAGCTGTCTGCTTGTCTGCCATTCTGGGGCCACAGAACTGGTCACATTTCAACCAACAAGCACAAGTATGCAGATACACAGATGTGCTGTCTTTTTGTTTAGATCTGCTCAAGTGTGGATCTGGTCTTTAGTTTTTTTAAAAAACTCATTATGCCATAATCACCTTTAAAATGAAGGTCCAAGTCATCCTAAGTCATCTTTTACATTTCCGGTCTTTGTTTTTTCTAAAGTTCCATCCAATGCACAAAAACCCCACAATATGCATAATGTGAAACAAAGCTGTAATCACCATTGCAAGACTGAAGTGAAAATGCTGAGAGCCTGAACCACACAATGAGAGAAAAACAAGTAGGCAAGTTATAATCTTCTGCTTCTGTCTCAGATAATTCCAGTGTAAATATTTTAGAGGCCGGACATCAAAGTGTCTCTTTTTGCACATCCGCACCTCGCTGTGGGCATTTGTGTAATACTCAGTGGCTATTTAGGCAGACAGAAAGATACAAACAGGGACTGTGTTTCTGTCTCCCTCCCTGTCTCGCTCTCCCCCTCCTGTTCTGTGATGTGTTCTGGCCAGACAGTAAGGCTCCTGGGCGTCAGTGGCATGATCATAGAAACAGAGGCCAGAAAGGACATTCCTCATTGTTGGTGGATCTAGAAATGAGCCTGGCCATATTGGCTTTCTCTAACTAAGACAGTTTTGTTAAGCATTTAATGTTCTCTTCCACATATAGTGTAGCATGTGGAAGACCACTGTGATACAGGCATGCTCTGTGTAGCCCTGCTGATTGAGCCTCTTTATTGTGGAAATCCACCTACAATGCCTGTACAGACCATTTTACCCTTTCCCATACTAGTGAAGTGAAGGGAAAGTGATTTGTGATTAATTTTTCTCTTTTTACAATTCAGTAAAAGTCTGGAAAGTGTGACATCTATTATCATCCAGCCTCTGTTACTCTGCTACCTCAAAATAAATCCTTATCTAAAGCTTTGATAATCTTATAGAACTGTCCAATCCAACCTCCAAAAGAGTGTTGCACAACTACAAAGTGTTAAAGACGTACTTGTCCAGCTCAATTAAAAGGCCAGAAAAGGAGAGCTTTGCCCAGAGAAGCAGCCATGAGGCTTATGATAAATCTGGAAGAGCTGCAGAGATTCACAGCTCAGGTGGGAGAAACTGATGATAACTGTTATCTGTACAAACCTGGCGTTTGCGGTAGAGTGTCAAGACAAAAGCCAGAGTTGAAAGACATAAGAAGTTAGAACAAGCTTTAAAAGCAGACACAGCAAACATGTGGTAGAGGGTGCTCTGGTCAGAGAAACAAAACAGAATTTTTTGGCCTACATGCAAAACATAATGCTTGGGGAAGAGGCTTGATGGAGAGTTATGACCTTCTCTGCATCCAGGGATACGAGGTACTTGAACCATATTCATACTATTTTTGGCTCAGTTGATTTGCTCTCTTCATCTTGATAGTGGAGATGACTTACTAATTTGGACACTCCCTATTCAGATGTTGAAAATAATGAAATGGGGGATTTCTCTCCAGGAAATCAAATTACTTTTGTTATTTTGCTCTTCCTAAAAGATAAATTATCCAAATGAGAAAAACAACATCTTCTTTGTGCTTGGAGTTACTAATGGTAACGTTATTGTCACAGTTAATGAGTACAGTCTGTGCTGTCAAAAAACCTGAGCTGCATGCAGACATCCGAGGAGAATTGTTATGAAAAATAGCAGGCAGATTCACATGACGAAATTTACACACAGAGCTGAGTCCGAGGTTTGAATTAGGTCCTGTGCACACCCCTCTCTATCAATAATGCCGGTGGCAGCATCATAAAGAATGTATGCTTTTCATCTGAATCCAGGAGAGCTAGTCAGAGTTGGATAGAGTCAGACACAGGGCTTATTTATCTGAAGGAAAAAACTCCTCCACGTTACAAAAGTCAAGTCAAGTCAAGTCAGAAGATTCACTTTCCACTTGGGCAACAAATCTAAACTTGCAGTCAGAAATGGCTTAGATTAAAGTTCATCCATGTGCTGCAAAGGTCCAGTCAAAGACCAGACCTAAATCCAATCGAGAATTTGTGGCAAGACTTGAAAATGGATCCTTACGTAACATTCTGTCAAATCCGACTGATCTAGAGATGTTTTTCAAAGGAAAATGAGAAATAAATTCTAGTCTCTAGACGAAGCATACATAAAAATACCTGCTGCTGCAAGGCAGCGGCAGGTTGTTCTACAGTGTCCACTCAGATCTGCTGAATATAAATCTGCGTCACATTTTTTCGAAGCATGAATCACTTCTCTTCTACTACACAAATACATCTCTTTGGCCTCAAAATATACAAACAGTGCTTCCATCCCCCTGAATTAGCAAAACTGTTCCTTAACTCAGTCTCTCCTCTCTCTTGCTAGATGATTGAAACCTGAGCTGGATGTCTGGCTGCGTGAGGAAAAACTATCCCTGCAGGAGGTTTTAAATCCAAAGTTGCCGGATCCCATTTGTGCCAACACAGAGAAGGGATTTATGGTTTACACTGTGCTGGCTGAAGTCCAGCTTCTTCCCCCAGAGCTGCTTGGAAGTTACAGCAAAATAATAAAAGGATCGTCTCTGTTTACTCATCACAATACCTCTTTCATCCTCCATTTTTATTTTTTTTTGTCTTGTGTCCTGGCAGCAAGTTATTTGTCTCTTCACTCCTTCGCCTCAAGGGAACGATTGCACTGCTAACTGGACCTAATCTCAGCCCATCCTGCCAGCTATTTATCCATATCACAATGAACTCTTCTTCGTCGATTACATCCTTGTTCTCCTTCACTAGCCCTGCCGTTAAGCGTCTGCTTGGCTGGAAACAAGGAGATGAGGAGGAAAAGTGGGCAGAAAAGGCCGTGGATTCTCTGGTGAAGAAACTGAAGAAGAAAAAGGGAGCAATGGAGGAACTGGAGCGAGCTCTCAGCTGCCCTGGGCAGCCCAGTGAGTAGCACATTGAGAAACACAGAAGAGCTTAGCCCATGGTTCTGCCTAAAGCAGCATTCATAGCCGATAAATGGAGTCACAAGGCAATCCCGAGATGAGCCCAAGAAAATGCGACCTTTATCCTTTTATCCATGGTTTCATGGTGCTTCTACCTGTAAAAACACCAAATCGAAAGAGCTGTGCCCAAGTTCAGCTTGGAATATTTGCCAGAATAGTTTCATTTTTTGTTATTGTAATCCATTAACTCTTGTATTAGTAAACACACATGTCCGAAGTATATAATATGACAAACTTGATGTAATATGTGAGGCAGTTAAAATCCCAGTTCAGGACTTTTCTCTGTATTTCTTTAGCCTTTCTCTGTACATTACCCTCTGCAGAATAATATACATACAAAATTGTATCTTTCTTTTTGTGAAGGCCTAGTCCCAGGTGGTTTTTTGAACCAGTGTTGCATCAGTTTGTATCAGTCTTTTGTTGGTTTGGTAGCAGCTGTGATTATCAATGAGTGACAACCAGCCACCAGGGGAGATAAACACTCCAGGTACAAGAAAGGGGTTGCCCAAAATTGCTGTTCAACCCCTGTCAGATAGTTCTGCTGGTATCATGTTATTTATAAAATAATTTATGATAGGAGAGCACATGTTTACATTTATTCACTTATATATAGTATTTCTTTATTCTTATGTCATTTTTTTTCTATTCTTAATAGGATGATACCAAGAAATTACTAGTGACCCAATCCTGCTAAAAATTTCAGAAATTTCTGAAGGTGCCTTTGTATAATCGGTTATAGGGAATTATTTTTTATAAATGTCCAAATCATTTCTAGTGCACAGTTTGTATCATTAGGGACAATAATTTGTCATGTTTCATAACAGACAACTGGTTTAGAACCACAGTCAATGGAAATACAAGAGTAATACAAGGTGAACAAAAACATATGTGTGAATAATGATATACATATACAATTTGAGCATTTTATGATAATGTAGATAATTCATTTAAATACTTTACCATCAAGATAACTAAACTAATATTTATCTTGGTTCATAAAAGGGTAATAATTTGTTTGTGGGTATGGAATGGATATAGGTTTTGATGAAGTAGGTATGAAATTGGGATATGAATTTACAAGGCGGAACTAAAGCAGAGAAGTTAATATTAAAAACAATGGAAAAAAACAATGAAATAATGTGAATTTGACTTTTGTTTTCTATCTTTTTACCACTGAAAGACACATGAAAAGTTTCTAAGAACTTTAGAAGTTAGAAGTTGTAATAATTTAGACATTCACACAAGGTCTAACTTTTAGAAATGACCAAACATCTCACCAAAGTCACAACTTTGAAAATAAAAGTTCAAAATCTCTCCTGATTGATACATCAGTCTCTATAAAGCAGCTCCGTCTTTTCTAACTACAACAGTAATATTGTTCCTGATCGCTGAGCTCTAATGATTCAGTTTGTCTGCATTTAGACAGATATTTACATGTATTTCCATTTTTACTCCTACCTTCAGGTAAGTGTGTGACAATTCCTCGGTCGCTGGATGGGAGACTGCAGGTGTCCCACAGGAAGGGTCTTCCCCATGTCATCTACTGCAGGGTGTGGCGCTGGCCTGACCTGCAGTCCCACCATGAGCTGAAACCCCTCGAATGCTGCGAGTTCCCCTTTGGCTCCAAACAAAAGGACATCTGTGTCAACCCTTACCACTACAGGCGTGTGGAGACTCCAGGTACAAGAAAGGATCTGCCAGAGTTTTTGGTGAAAGACAGGATTTATAAACTGATTGTGTTTATTGGAGGATTTTGAGCTTGTGTTGTCTTTGGGTGTTTTATCAGCTCTCTCTCATGTCATCAGTGCTTCCACCAGTTCTGGTCCCACGCCACAGTGAGTTCAACCCTCAGCACAGTTTACTGGCCAAGTTCAGGAATGCTTCCCTGAACAATGAGCCACTGATGCCACAGAATGCCACCTACCCAGACTCCTTCCCGCCGCTTCCCGTCTCCTCCTTCTCCTCCTCTCCAACTTCCTCCCTCGCCCAATCACCCACCTCACAGAGTTACCCCAACTCCCCCACCAGCTCTGCAGAACCTGGCAGTCCGTATCACATCACAGGTAGGAACCAAAAAACTTCCAGCTGTTAAAGATTCTGACCTTGATCAATTTGCATTGATTATTTTTCTTCTTCTGATGTTTGTGTGAATCTAGCTGAGACTCCTCCCCCTCCATACAGTATGATGGAGACAAATACTCAAGAAGATATGAAGCCAAGCAATTCTACAGAAACCCCCAAACTCACATTCTCTGCTCCACACAGAGGTAACTTATCATTTTCCTCCATTCTCAAATCTACACAATTATTTTTTTAAAGTCCACCATCCCCCCTAAGCTAACTCTGTCTTTAGATATGAGGCCTGTTTGTTACGAAGAGCCTGAGTACTGGTGCTCCATAGCTTACTATGAGCTCAACAACCGGGTGGGGGAGACGTTCCACGCCTCGTCCCGCAGCGTCTTGGTTGACGGCTTTACAGACCCATCCAATAACAAGAACCGATTCTGTCTTGGTCTGCTTTCCAATGTCAACCGCAACTCCACCATCGAGCACACTCGCAGGCACATAGGCAAAGGTGAGTACCTCCAGCTGATTTGCAGCCGTTTTAGTTACATTAAGCCCACGAACTTCAGTTAATTTTAATGGGATGTTATGTGACAGACCAACACAAAGCAGTGTAGTAGAATGGAAGGGAAATTATACAGCAAATAATGCAGTAAATTGTATTCAGTCATCTTTAGTCTGATAGCCCAAATATAGTCTTAAAAAAAATCTAACTGGGCATTTACAAGGTAACGCAAAAAGAAAAAAAGATAAGTAATGTGTAAATGAACACACACACACACACAGTCAAATATTTTAATGGGGTCTTTTCACAAATTTTGATTTTCAAACTGAGGTTGAACATAACCTTTTGGATGTTGACTTTATGATCAAAATTATGTAGGGCACCTGGATTTAATTTAATATTGGAGATGTATATCTGTTAAACAAATATAGAGTATTGATGTGAAGGGATTTTGCTCCATTTTTCTAAAACCACCTCAACTCTTAACAAGTGGTAATTATTCAGTGTTACTGTATTTTTGACTGGAAGGAACTTTGTTTTAGTATTTTTGCAGTTTTCCAGAAGTTCATTCCTGGTTAGTGTTCAGGAAAAACAAAAGCTTGATTTGATTCGTCTGAACACTGAAAAACCAGCTTTTTCAAAAAACAAAAATGCACTTGTTTGTCGCAATCCATTAAATTCATACATGAAAATATGAATCTAAGACTAATTGGCCAAATTTATTGGAATAACCATTTCTCCTATTGCTGTTTCCTTGGTGATGATAATGTTTATGTCAGAATACATAAACATTATTCTAATTTTCTAGTGGTTTACTTATATTGGACTTCTCAAGCTTGAATGTAACACCTCCTTCCTTCCCTTTTTCTCAGGTTTACATCTGTACTACGTGGGAGGGGAGGTTTATGCAGAGTGTTTGAGTGACAGCAGCATCTTTGTGCAGAGCCGTAACTGTAACTTCCAGCATGGCTTCCACACCACCACTGTGTGCAAGATCCCAAGTGGCTGCAGCCTTAAGATCTTTAACAACCAGCTGTTTGCTCAGCTTCTCGCCCAGTCTGTCAACCACGGCTTCGAGGTCGTCTACGAGCTCACCAAGATGTGCACCATCCGCATGAGCTTTGTCAAGGTACCGGAGTTCATTTTTCATTATACATCTGCAGGAACAAGCCCAGTAATTCTTCCTGAAAGCTGAATGAAAAGTTAGTGCTGGCACTGTACATTGTTGGTTGTAATTTATTGAGCAGTGAAATGTTTAGACCTTATAGCCGCTGCCAGACATGTCAGATCCTGCCACATACAAGGTGGGGTGACACTCCCTCCCATTAGCACTCACACCACCATCCAACCAGCTGAGATTTATGGCCACTTCCATTCCTCAGGGTTGGGGTGCTGAATACCACCGTCAAGATGTGACCAGCACCCCCTGCTGGATAGAAGTGCACCTGCATGGACCCCTGCAGTGGCTGGACAAGGTGCTTACGCAGATGGGATCCCCACACAACCCTATCTCTTCTGTATCATAACATAAACGCAAACACACACTTTTGAGTGTGTGGTCACTGTCTTCACACATGTAGTCATATGTTCCGTCCGTAGGTTTATGTCATCACATCTCATGATGGCTACTGTAGGAGTCATAAGGATGTACTCTAGAACTGTTTTTGCATTTAACATGACATAAAGACACAACGTAATTTCAGCATAATGAAACATTTCTGGATTCAGACACTTTAGCTGTACAAAAACTAATTGGGATCTATTTGGAGGTACTCTTGTGTTATAGTGATTTGTGGTGTATTTCCATGTTTTGACCAATGTTTGACTGAATGTGCTGGGTTTTTTTTTTTACTTCTCCAATTAAACATTTTCTTTATCATGTGTTTTTCCAAAATTTGTATTTTTTGAAGCCTTAGCACCCTTATTAAGAATAAAGCTCAATCCGTACTGTAAATGCAATCTGTAGTCTGTGTCTGAGTATTAATGTTTTTATTTTTATAGGCTCAGCAGACATAGACGTCATAATTTTCACATCACACATTTGGCTTATAGTAACTTATTTAGATCTAGATAAAATTTAGTTTATGCTAAACTTTAAGATAAAAAGAACATGCAAAATGTTATTTTAAAAATAACCAGTGACACTCTGTGGGGTGAAAATATGACCACTGATTGTCACAAGGAAAAACATTAAACTGCATAAATACAGCACTTCTTTTAAAGCAATGCTACAATTGTTTTTGAACATTTCATGTGAATTACATCAAGTTGATGTTCAAAATAATACAACACATAAATACCACAAAAACAGTAAGGAAGCAAAAGAACACACAAGATAAATAAGCAATTAGAAGACACAATATAAATATAACGACGCAGGGATGCAATGTCTTAAAAACATTAGACAGTTACAATTAAATGTCCTGATTAAAACTGCAATACGAAGGACAGTAAAACCAACTAACTTTAAACTAAAACATAAAGCTAATGGAGAAAATGTTTTGCTTACACATTAAAAATTATTTTTTTGTTCAGTTCAAAGTCCGATTTTGAGCAGCTTCATCTAATTATAAATAAATTACTTTTCTGTATTTGTTTCACAACCCTTGTGATGTATCATAAATACTATCAAATACACACTAGTCACTGTCAACAGCCCTGAAAGTGCTGCTGTGATTGGCTGCGGCTTTGTGCAGCCAAGAGCTGCTGCTGCTGCTGCAGGAACCGGATCACCTCTGGACTCCTGAGCAGAGACTGGAACACAGAGACATTCATGTTAGATTGGTGATGCAAATATGAAAAAAAAGAGGGAAAAAAAACATCAATACAGAAGATCAGGGTTCTGCCACATGTGGCCTACCATTCTGCATACCAGTATATGAATGTGTGTGTCTGTGAGTATTAATATGTTAATGTGGGTTAAGTGCAAAGTGCTTTATTTATTCAATACAACTAGAAAAAGGTTATCAAGTTTCAGAAAAAAAACTTATGAATGACAGAGAAGTCAAGTCTTATTTAAAGCAAAATAACAAATGTTTCAGAAACGCAATCTCTATGTTGCATTTCTGACAACATTGTCTGGAATCTAAGTTCCAGACAATTTACCTGACATTTCAGGAAAGCAACCTCGGACTTAAAGAAAGTAGCTTCAGACTTCCTGAAAATAACATTTAAGTCCCATTTAAGTCTTGTGTATCTGGTCTGGGAGTGTGGCAATTAGAACTGTTGTCTGGAGGCCAAGGAGAAGACTAGATTTATTTTCATAAGTGCAGTAATAAGGTTTTTGCGATAATGCGTGATTATATTTACAAAAAACCTTTATTAGAAATGTCTTTGAGTGCCTTTCAAATGGACACAAAGATGAACAAGAAAGATACAAAAAGGAAGGGAGAGAGGTGGTGTAAAAAGTTAAAAACAGAGAGAAGATGAGAATAAAAAAGAGTGATAGTAAGAATACAAGAAAACACTAATAGTGTGGTTCTACACCTGCAGAAAGAGAGAAAATGAAACAGAACTGAGAAACCATTGACAACATGTATGACAATAACAATGTCACAGCAAACCACACAGTAGTAATTAATAGCAGATGTTTTTAGTTTAAGTTCTTGAAAGAAACGTCTAAATTCTGGGAGGTAACCATTTAGGTAAAGGAACGTTCCAGAAAATTTTCAGAAAAGTAAACTAAAGAAGCCCCTGTAACATTCAGAAAAGTAACCTCTAAATTCCTGAATGGTCACCTGAAAGTTCCAAAAGAAAAAGAAAAAGACTCTTCTTTTATCTTTCAAATCCTGAAAAGTAATCTCCGGAATTTACTTTCTCAGACTTTATGGCAAAAATAAAGGTGAGCAAGCTTTTAACAGGTATTCGTCCTGGAAGAGTAACCTGTACATTCCAGAAAGTATTCTGCAAGTTTAGAGAAAAATACAATATGCTTCAGCACATGGGAGCAGACTCAGGTCAACAACTCACCAGTCTTTTCTGGTTGAGGACTTGCTCTATAAGGGAGGGTCTGGCTGGACGGTCCCCCATGGCTCCGAGGCGCTGTTTGTTCACAGACACTGGACGCTCCTCAGAGTTTTCCTGGTTATCCCCACAAAAAGAGCAGTTATGTTACATTGGAGTGTAGAAACCAGAGAAAAACTCCCGCGATACCTTAAATTATTTGCAATTTTTAAAACGACCCTTTAGGTTTAAAAACTGTTTGCCTTACATCAAGCTTCCCGCTGGACATAGCCTGGTCGCTCTTCTTCTTTTTATATTTATCCTTATACATCTTGTTGCGATGTTTTTTGCACATCCACGGCTTCCTCTGCTTGGCCACCTGTGTGGTGGTCTCCGTGCAGCCCTCGTACGTGCACTGTTTGGGGGCGTTGTCGCCCTCCGAGGTCTCCTCTTCATTGAGCTCCTCCGGGCTGGCTGCGCCTTCTCTGGGATCAGACGCATCCAGCACGTCGCTCTCTTCGTCCGGATCGTCCACGCTGAAAGACGACACGTTGTTCTCCGATTCATGCGACGTTGTCACGTTTCTGCTGTCCACAGCTCCGCTTTTACTAACGAAATACCGCTGGCCGTCTTTAGTGAGCAGAAGAGTGGAGTCCTTGTCTTTATTTGAAGCGGATGAAGAACTGTCCTTGTTGCTCATAGTTATGGCAGTGAACGCAATGCTAATCGCCGGTTCTCTACATCAACCTCACTTTGATACGTATTCACATACGAAACGCGCAGCTACAAGTTACTAGTACATATTTTTGTCATAAAACATGCATTATCTTCGTAAAACAAATGTACATAATCGCCCATAGGCGAAAGCTACACTTCCTTGATGATATTCTTCTTCTCTGGCATTGTTAGCGTCTGACAATAGCGACGCCTTTTGGCTCAAACGAGAGCTACACATAAAAATGTTTGCTATTTTAATTCTCTAAACGGTACGAAAAAAACATTTCATACTTGTTCTACCTCTCTTTAATTTACACTTTCTCGTCATCTTCTCAAATTAATGTACTTCTTAGTCTTCTACGGCTTGGCAAAAATGCTTGGAAAACAAACTTGGAAAAATATTAAGGTGACTTACGTAATATTTATTGAAAATATTCAGTCAGAGCAAATCTGTGTGATGATAATTATTCATCACCCTGTAACACCCTCAAGAAAAGAAAAGAAAAAACACATTAGTTTTTAAAGGTGTTTTAATTATTACTTTTGATTATTGACAGACCATTGATGAAGAGAGGTACAGGTATCAGTATTCAGGAAAGGCTGAATGCAGTAGAGCAGCAGTGAGAGCACTTTGGTTAACCGTGTACCGGAGAGTGTGGGTTTCATCACCACAACATATTCACACTGCAGCACATTACTGTGTAAATGTCATGATAGGAAGAAATGCAGAAACACAAACAAATGACACAACTGCTTTAAAATCTCTAAAAAATAATAATAATAATAATAAAAAACAAATGCAGTTCTGTATTTCTCCCTTCAAATCAGTAACTGAAAATCAAAATTACTGTCTGATTTTGCACATAGAGTGGCATCTTTGTTAGAACTGACAATGATGCAAAAATTATGGTTTCTATTTTTTCCCACAAATGTATATTTGACTGTGTGGATTTATCTAGATGAAACAACATCAAGTAAAGATACTATTCATCTCAACTGTAGTTTTCTTTTCTCCATTTTGACCAGATGATTGAATTTATATCTTTTTTCTTTTCTTTTTTTTTGCTTATTGACTGTCAGACATGATTCTTTTTGTTTCATTTTTTAGCTTCTTTTTTAGTTTTTTACAATTATCATATATTTACTGCTAGTAAAGAAATATACTGTATTATGAACTATCAAAATAAATAAAACTGTTATTTACATAACATATAAACAATACTTCAACACTAAACATTTTTTTATTATAAGAATAGGCTACTGTATGTCTGTCATGCTTTCATCTAAATAAATGAAGTCATGAATGAGGTTTACAGAGCTTAAACAAGTCCTCCTCCATCTTTTAACTGCTTTGCACGAGTGCTGCTGGTTTTCATCCATCCTGCCATTGTTTCTGTCATGTTTAACTGTATAAAAACTGCAAAACGTTTGTGTAAATAGGCACCCCTTCATAATCATGAGTACACATTTAAGAAGCATTTGGACCACAACAATCATACCGTTCTTAAATGTTGGCATAAAGGTGCATCTCAGTAAATCAGAATAAAAGTTCAATTATGTCATTAAATAAATTCAACAACTGAAAATATACCATAAACTGAGAAATATATTTAAATAGTTTATTTCTGTTAATATTAATAATTGATTGTTGATCATTACCCCTAATGAAAATCTCAAATTCTGTTGTTTAGAAAACCAGATTATCACATAAGACAAATAAAAAAATGTTAGAATGGAAATGTTATTTTACGAGAGTCTAAACAATTATTTGGAAGTACTGACTTGATAGTTGTCCAGCCGACCAACATCAACAAGAAAAAGGTAATTACAGAAGAAGTTGGCTTTCCACACAGTGCTGTATACAAGAATACCGATGGAAAATTGAGTGGAAGAAAAAAGTGTATGGGGAATCTTAAAATGATTATGAAACAAAGTCCATTCAAGAATTTTCCCTTCCCTCTGCTGAAGATGCTGATGTCTGATATAAGCAGGACCTGGTACTTACCCATGCTGCTTAGATTTTCAGTACCGTGTTTACTAATCATGACAACACCAAACTTGGTCAGAAAACTTGCCTGACTTAAACGTGAAAGAGAATTGATGAGATATTATCAAAAGGAAGATGAGAAACACTATTTCCAACAATGCAGGTGAGCTGAAGGCCACTATTATATCAACCTGTGTTTACTGAACATCTCAGCAGACCTCCTCTATTACACGCTCCACTGATCTAGTAGTTCATGCAAAAGGAGCCTCTGACCAAGCACTGAATTAATACACTGTAAAATAGCTACATGGATATTCTCAGTAAGCTGTTAAAAAATTGTTTATGGGTATCATGTAATATTAAAATACACATCAGAATTTTTAATTCCTGTTATAAATCTGGTAAATATGACTTTCACAGTTTGAATCAAGTTGATGAAATAAATGAACTTTTCAATTACTTTCTAATTTGACGAGATGCAGCTTAATATTAATGGATTACAACGAAGGCGTTGGTTGAAAATAAAGATCAATGAAGTAAATCAACATAAATGTGTTCAGAAAAAGTGGTTCAGATGTCTGCTACAAGCATTTGGATGCTGCTGTATCTTCTGGTTTAAGATGTTGTGACCATAGCAGGTATAAAGAAGAGAGAAGATGCACCATTATCATCTTTGTAACATGTAAACCCTGCGTTAGGCGAAGCTCGAGTGGAGCAGGGCTGTAGCACGAGTCTCTGAACATCTTCACAAATTTCTCATAAGTGATTCCAGTGTTGACCAAGTCTACCCCAGCCTATGTTAACATGTCCCAATTCTATTTCTACATATGTCTCCTTCATTTTCATTCCACTATGCTCTTTAGGACGACAATTATTTTTTTCCTCTATGAAAAAGAGCAATGCGTATAAAAAAATTTAGTAAATAAATCATGATTAAATAAGGTTCAATAAAACATGAACATCGGTCAGTGTTCTCATATTGCCATATTGAGCCATCCCAGAAGTGAGGAAGCTTCCATGTTTGGCCCGGATCATCACTGAAAGGCAAACTATTCTCGCTCTTTCTTGCTCCTTGAGCTCGACATGTGCTCAGATAAGAGAATGTTCAAAAGAAATAAAAGAAAGTCTATTTTTCTACTTCCACCCTTCCATCAATCTCTCCTCTTGAATTGATAGATGGATTCAGGGGATTTTAAAAATTCTCTCTTAATTGTCTTTTCTCCATAGTTATCTGTGATGACCCCACAGTCAGGTGTGGGGGGGGTCATCTCCTTTTCCTCCTCTTCCTTCTCCTCTGTACAGGAGGAGCTGGATGAGGATTTCCTCCTTGCTTCTCCTCCTCCTCCCCCTCCGTCTAATCGCTAGAAGGGTGAGCTGGGGGAGCAGACGGTGCTGACCGAGCTGATGGAGACATCATCGGAGTCCGACAGGGGGCTTGGATCCGAGGAGGGGTCGGAGCAAGAGTCAGGGGTCGGACAGGGAGGGTCTGCGGGCAAGCCAGGGAGGCAACTGGGCGGCTCAGGCCGGAGTGCCCTCACTGTCATTTCTGTGTTCACAGTCTGGATCATCTGCAAAGGTGACGGCTTCACATTCGGGTGGCGTCCTCGTCTGAGAACCTGCCCCTCCTTATCAAGAGGGGTGGCCTGTCAGAGACAAACGCAGTAGAACATCATGATCAGATCCATCATGTGTAATCCTGTAAGGGGTCAGACAAGTTTTGCCCATGCTGGTCAGGAAATGATTTGTGGTTAGGTGGGCAGTGACAAGAGGAATTACTAAGTTAAATAGTCTACATAAGGTTTTTGATTTCTCCAAAGCTTTACCAGGGTTTTTACACAGTTCTGTCATGATTCCATTCATTTACAGGATAACATTTTCTAAGGTCTCATTCATTTTATAGGTAGTTAAAAAAAAATTTATTCAGTAACTCACAATAAGTGCTACAATTGTAAGGCTTTGCATATAACCAGAGAATGGAAGGAGGAGACATGGAGAAAGGTGTTGATGGATATCCAGATCTGGAAAACACTTTTCCAGATAGCATAAGAATCCTGCATCAGTCCTTTAATTTCCATAAAACCTGTTCATAAGATTCATCATCCTAAACTCAAATATACACCAAAATAACTAGAAATCAGACACAATGGTTCATCAAACTGCTAATTTTGTTGTTAATTTATTCATATGTGTCGTCAATTCGTCTTGCCACTGGTGTCTCAAAAAGCTGTGACGCTCAAGGTCGTTCATATGTCAGTGATTGGGCCAGATAACAGAAGCCAGGGAAGTGAAGCTGAAGAGCAAGGTCAGTTCTTAAAAGAGTGAGCTGGGTTGGAAGCAACACACATCAAAAATGATTAACATATTCATGCACACAAGAGTAAAACCACAGGAATTTAAAAACGCAAATAGAGAACATTTGTTTGAAAAGGCAGGATTCACAAAAACATTCTCTGAAGACATTCACTGTGACACTCATTTTTGACGTTTTCCATCAAAGATGTAGCTTTGTTCCAGGCGACACAAATAAATGAACACAACACAGGACAGTGCAGGTTAAGCAGGTGTGAAATGTGTGTTCAGGCCAAGGGGAGGATGAAAGGGAAGAAGCAGAATGCCAAGTACAAACACCAAATCTTGCTAAAATAGCAGCACAGCAGCAGCAGCAGCCAACCAGCGGGGTAGCGCTCAGCGATGGATGGGACTGGGGCCATCAATTTCACAGACACTACTTTAGCTTGTTTTGAATTCTGACCACTTTGTGGCATTTTTCACATCTCCATGAAAACCTGGCGTACCTTATCCAGTACATAGCTGGGTGCTGGTAGAAATCCAACGACCCAGATCGCTGCATAGAAAAGCTGTCATCCAGCTGAACACAAAGAGAAACCAAAAACCAGGACATGTGAGAAAACTTCAATCAGAAAGCTGGAACTGTCTAAAGTGTTGGAGCTATGTGAACAAACGAAGAATACAAATGGTTCTTTTGTGTAAAACATTTTAATTGTGTGCAATAGTTGTCAAAGTTGTCAAATAACTGGGTCTGCAGTTGATTACTTACAGAAATGACTGACACCCCTGCGTTGGTGTCGTTGACCTTGGGCCCAGTGTTGAAGTGCTTCTTTATCTTTCCCGCTACAGACAGCTGGTGTTCGTTTTCACACAGACCCTCATTCTACATTGAGTAAAAGATTAACAAGTCAGTATTTCTGAAGGAAAGGCAGTTTCACAAACTCACAGATGCTATACTTACAGTAACCCAAGGATGCTCCAGCACCTGCAGGGCAGTGTATCTCTGGTCCACCTCCACCTCCAGCATGGACCGGATCAGATCCTGCAGAAACAAACAGCGGAGGGTGAGCTTGTTTCTGTGGTGGCACATCATCTTCACAGTCACGATGCATTCAGGGGATTACTTACCTTTGCTGTCTCTGACACGTTGTCCCAGTAAGGAAGAGGAAATTCAAGCTGCCCCATCAGTATATGATCAAAAAGGGCTTCTTGATCCTCAGTGCTCCTGCAAAAATGTTCATAATAGAAATCAGATATGAATGAAAAAGTTCTCTGATAGAGCATTTTCGCAGCTACAGTAAGACTTCAGGTGTAGCATAGAGACACCGAGTGGTGGAAATAAGTAATTGCAAAACAATAACCCTTGTAAAGAAACATTTAAAAGATTTATTCTAACAACTCCAATTATACTTCAGTACGAGATATTATTTCAAGTTTATGTCAACCAAAGCTACATATTGGAACCCTGATGCAATAAAACACTTCTGTTTGTAGATAACCATAAGCTTACCCTCGAAAAGGTGGGAAACCACACAATAGGATGTAGGTGATAACTCCAGCTGCCCAGATGTCCACCTTAAGGCCGTACCTATTCAAAGATAAAGAAATAATTAGAATGAGAAATACTGCAGATCTGCTGAGAAGATAGGATTTTATTTTGCCCAGCAGCCATCATCACATCTGATCTGAACTAGGTACTGCTCTTACCCTGTCTCTGCAATAATTTCAGGTGCTACATATGTTGGGGTCCCACAGACCGTGTAGAGGGGTCCATCCACCACCGTCGCCAAACCAAAGTCTCCCAGTTTTAGACTTTTGCTGCCATCTGCGTGTTCATACACCTACAAATTTACATAAAAAACAATCGGTCTGACTAGAGGTCTGGTTTTAGACAGCTCCACTGAGTGTAACACGGTGCAGTAGGAAAAATGAACTCTATGAAAGGGTAATAAGCAGTTAACATAGCTTATCTGCTGTAAATACTAATATGTTGTCCTTAAAGGATTAAAGACCAAAGTAGACTTCTATCACCTGAATATGTCCAGTCTTAAAATTTAAAAGCTATATGAAAGCTATTTTAAGAAACTTTTGCCAAAATAATGACTTTATATTGAGTATAGAACAGGCAGACCGATACTGGACAGAATGACTGACCAATATCAAAACTAAGGTTTATACAAATTGTCATAGCAGTTTAACTGGATTTTTCTAAGGTAGTATAAACTGCTGCTCCTTACTGGGGTTTTTTGACCAGCCAGTTGCTCTAGCAGCTCATTGACCTATTTTAGCTCTCTGGTGGGAGATATCAAAGTAATCAGTGGGAAGATCAAAGACCAGGATGAGTTATTTTAATTAAAGCTTTTAACACAAAAGATATAAAATGAAATGTTTGGTGCTCATATGTTTTATCAATTTAGTTGTTTTTTTTCTGTTGCCTATTAGCTGTTGGTGGTACATTGTAAAGTTAGAAGCAAAAATAGCTAATATAGTGCCAGCAGCAGTTTAGCTCTGTGCTAAGCTCAAAGGTAATGAACAAAGATACTAATAGTTTTACATATTGCAGCAAGATATTAACTGTTCAAAAACTTTTAACAGAAGCTCAGTTGAAAACTCCCAAACTATCCTAATATCTGCCTGAAGTTTGAATGTGACCCAGCATCATTTGGCACATTTTTTTGGGTGGAAGAACAACATAATTTGGAGTAGGAAAATGACAGGAAAAATTTGAACAGAAGGATAAAGACAGAAATGAGTGATGCTACATCCTTCAGGGACCAAGCAAAGATGCAGGACACCACAAATCACCATGTCACTGTACATGTGTTAACTCACCAGCAGGTTTTCTGGTTTGATGTCTCTGTGCACAATGTTGAGGCTGTGGAGGTATTTGATGGCGTTGGCCAGATTGTAGAGCATCCCACTGGCATCCCTCTCCGTGTATCTGTTGGCAGAGGTGATGGCGTCGAACAGATCTCCCCCCTACAGATGAGTCATGTGAGTTATTAGGACTGGAATCATACTATTTTGGGGAAACTGTCTGGCATTTTCAGATTCAATCTTTTTGACCGAATCGCTAAGTCTTTTCTGCAGGAAATAGTTTTCTTTATTGGACAGTGCATGTTATGTCTGATCAGCGGTTGAAAGGGGTGATATATGACCCCATTTCTTAGCTTGTTTGAAACCTTTCATTCACATCAGCAATTTGCATTTTCTACTAATTACTTCTGTTGATCCCTTTAACCGTTTTTCTCAGGTTTCAGATTGTCATATTTTTCACCTTTCCAGATTTCAGCCTCTTCTCTCCTCTCATATTCTCTGAGACTGTCTCTCCAAGTGAGCTAAATGGAGCAGAGGACTAAAATAGGACTCCGGTTTTCTGTCATCTAGCACTTTCTCAGACTCTCTGAGGCTGTGGACAAAGTAGCACAAGAAAATGCCAGACACACTGTCCGGGTTTGACCCCTGGACTGACAATTGCTTAAATGAGACCTGGAAATAACCCTGCTCAATTGTAGTGGGCACATGACATTACTTCACAGACAAATAGGAAGTAGTGGATAGATGTGAAGTGGGAGAAAATGGATAATTGTTTTTTATTTTATTTTATTTTTTGACAAATAAAAAATCTGAAAAGTCTGGCATGCATTTCTATGTGCTTGTTTAAGGTGCAATACTGCTGGAAGGAGTACCTCCACTTCAGCGTCAAGTTTTTTGCAGCTTCCCAGGATTTTCTAGCATAATTTATTGCAAAGGATTCCCACAGGATGGTGCTGCCACCGCCATGTTTAACAATAGGTCTGGTGTTCAGCGTAATGTGCATTTTCACCTGTCCTCTAGTACATAGTTTTAGTGTTAATTTGGACATTCTTTCACGTGTTTACTGTATCCCTTATATGAGCTGTGGACAATTCCAAACATAACTTCTGATGACTTTCTTTCATTATTAGTCAGTCTAAAAGGAACCCAGGGTCTAGATAATCTCCTGTCTTACACTGGCTAATGTTAATTTTCATCATCAAGAAAACTCTGACTAAAAGCAATACATTCATAGCACATTTTTTCCAATTAAATTCTTTTGAATCACTCCTCTGTCAAAATGACATTATGCGTTTACCAAAAAAGCATAAATTCTCCAGGGTTTAATTTGGTTACACCCTTCCTGATACTGTCTCAAATTGTTTTCTGATTGCTCCCTTAGTTCAAATTAAAGTAACAAACCCAAATCAGAAGCCAAAAAAGTAACCCAGAAGTACATGATTACTAACATCTTATTCTGCATTAGTTGTCTCTCTCACTCTCTCGGTCCCTGGCAGTGACTATTTTATACCTCATTCATCCCCAGCCTCCTCTCCGTCCTCCTCCCTCTTTTGGACATGGTAACAAGTACGCACATTTCTCCCACAGACTGGCTCACGTCTATGTCCTGTAGTACTCCATACAACAGAGCGAACAGATGGATCGCATTCCTGGCTCCTGAATTATGCACAAACATTTCTCAACTCATAGAGCAGGAGAGAGAATGAAGAATGCGAGCACTAGAGCGCCTGGAGCCAAGGAGCGATTCTCTCCATCTCATGCTGCGTGACTTCGTCATTCGTTGCACTGCTTGATTGCTACGCCTCTGTCGCTTTCGTCATTTCAGCTGCTCCACTCAAGATATGGATCAGCATTATGTGTAATAGAATATACACTGAAAACTCGGCTTGGTATCCCTAAGCAGAGCAAATGGCCATGAATCTGTTGACAAGACAGCTGAACTTCAGAATTTGTTTAAGAGTGGTAGAAAGAAAGCCATTTTTGGAAAAGAAAAAGGCCAAAACAGGGGCTGTTTGCAGTTTGCCACAAGTCCTTTATGGATGAAGTTAAATACAGGACAACCCTGGAAGAAAATGTTTTAAAGGCTGGAATATGGAGGTTCACCTTCAAGGAGGAAAACCTACATCCAAATCTAAATCTAACCTACAGCTAGAGACACAATGGAATGGTTTACAGCATGTTTCAATACTAAAACACCCCAAAGGCCAAACTAAAATCAAATTTTAGAGATGTGGCAAAGTGAGAAAATTACTAATGCTCATCATCCAGACAAACTGAGATTTAGCTATTTTGAAAAGATGAATAAGAAAAGAAAACATTTTTTAGATGTGCAGAGTTGGTATTGATGTACGCAAAATGTATGTCACACTTTTCAGATTTTTAGTTAGTTAGTTAGGTAAATCATTATTTCACCAGGCAAAACATTAAGGACAATTTATTTGCAACGTTAGCCTGAAAGCACAAAACCAAAGGAGAGAGGTAGACACTGCAGTTATAACTGCAAATAATAATTGGAAAAATAATTAAAACCATTAATCCTCTCCTTTGCACTTCACAATTTTGCACTACCCTGTGTTGACCTCTGTGTTTATATCCTAATTATTTCCACTTAGGTTTGGGGCTTATGTGTCAAAATTTGAAAAAGTTTAAAGACACTATACACATCAGTAAATATGAAATGAACATACCTTGACCAGTTCCATGACCAGGTAAAGCTCATTATAAGTGTCCACTTCCTCAATGAGTAAAACGATATTTGGGTGTTTGACCCTGCGGAGGATGGCCACCTCATTCTGAATCATGTGTTCCTTAGAGCAGACAGAAGAACATTGAACAACTAAGTGAGATATTTGAATTAATAAAAGTAGATTTATTTCACCAAACAGGATAAGCAAAAACAAGCTAAACAATTTCAGCTTAAATTGCATTCCATGCATGATGCTCTTTATGAAAACTTCTTTTCAATTACACAGACATTACAGTTTCTCTCCTTGACTGAACCGAGTTTAAATTCAAAAGTTGCTTTCAGACATTTGTTTACCTTGCCTCTGCATTTGCCCTTGTTGATGATCTTCAGAGCGTACTCCCTTCCTGTAGAGAGCTCCACGCATTCGCGCACAACTGCAAAGTTCCCGTCGCCCAGCATCCGGCCCACCCTGTAGCAGTCCGATATGTAGGATGGCACAGCAGGAACTTCGTCCTGGAGAATCTCAGCTGCAGGTGCGGGACACAAACGGTTTGAATCAGTTTTCAGACTAACAAATATATACCACTTTATGAAAATGGTTTTCAGAGCTCTGAGTAAAAAAAATAAATAAATAAATCAAATAT
This sequence comes from Gambusia affinis, assembly GCF_019740435.1. Classification (NCBI taxonomy): domain Eukaryota; kingdom Metazoa; phylum Chordata; class Actinopteri; order Cyprinodontiformes; family Poeciliidae; genus Gambusia; species Gambusia affinis. The sequence continues at coordinate 20,922,156 of NC_057882.1, forward strand.
TAAGATTTTAATATTAAGATTTTAATATATTAATATTTTAATATAATATAACATTATTAACATCATCATATTAATAATGTTAATTTAGAACATGTTCATCCTTTTCTCCAGATAAGTATTTTTTTTCTCTCCAGATATTGAAGTTTATAACTGACTAACCTTTTTACACAAAGCAACATCAATATTTTACAGTAAGGCACCAAAGGAGGGAAGAAGTGCTGAGAAACCATGTTGAGAACAGAATGTATAAATCAGAGAAGCATAAAGAAGGTACAAAAAGAGGCATCAAAGGTCACAAAAACTGACTCATATAAGTTTGACATTTGAACGTGTCAAGCTCTTCCTTATTAAATAATGAATGAAACAATTTTGCAGCATAAATGTTCCTCACCTTCAGGTTTGACGTCATTGCTGTCATCCGCTGGGCTAGAAACCTGGGCGGAAGACAAAGAGGTGGAGGAACCCAGTGACCCCTGCAAAGAGGGAGAGAAATTCACTTTAAAATTATGTTATTTACATAATAACACACCACAAACTGCAGAAAAAAGAGATTCTAATTTGCAATGGATAAATTGTCTTTTCCTTTGAATTAATGGATGATTGAAGCTCCTTCAATCATGGATACCTCTGTTCATCACTGCTGCTTGCTCACACAAAACTAATAACAGCAGATTCCACAAGTTAGAAGATCTAATATGAATAATCTGCCGTTCTCTAAAAATAAAAATGTCAGGATTTCCCCTAACATGTAATTTCCTTTTATGGACGCAGTAGAACTGCAGAGAATACTCTTTCAGCCACAAAGGATTTCAAATGGTATGAGGTGAAAAATAAATTGGCTTCCAAATTTGTAGGAAAACATTATTTTAGAATGGTAAATGTTAGTGCCACATCACTTTGTATGTCCAGTGAAAAAAAAGTGTTATCTTAGCATTTAAACAACTGCTTTCGCTGATTGGTTCCTAAATCAAATCAAATAAAATAAAATTTTATTTGTATAGCATATTTCAGCAGCAAGGCATTTCAAAGTGCTTTACATCATACACAAAAATACAATGCAACATAAAATCAACAATCAAAACACAACATTAAGTCAGGTTCCGTCAATAAATTTGTAATTGATTATGTTTCAAATACAACTCTAAACAAGTGGGTTTTTAGTTGAGATTTAAAGGAAGTCAGTGTTTTGGCTATTTTACAGTTTTCTGGAAGTTTGTTCCAGATTTGTGGTGCATAGATGCTCAATGCAGCTTCTCTTCGTTTGGTTCTGGTTCTGGGGATGCAAAGCAGACCAGAACCGGAAGACCTGAGAGGTCTGGAAGGTTGATACAATAACAGCAGATCTTTGATGTATTGTGGTGCTAAACCATTCAGTGATTTATAAACTAATAATCCAATCAGAACGAAGAACTACATCTGAAATTTTAAACAATAACCTAAATCAAAGTTCATGGTGGCCTAATAAAATTTATCTTTGAATTGGCAGCATTAGGTTAGGATTTTGAAAATTTCCGCTACAAAACAAGTGAAATGTCTGTCCCAGCAAACATCAAGAACTGAGAAAAAAATGCTTAATCACCCAGTGTTCCCAAAATGGAGGCAAGATAAGGTATGACGCTTTGCTCATCATTTTTTTTAAAGCTGCCCTGGGTTACTGCCATTATCTCATATCAGAAACTATCACTGTGTGTGTGACTGTGTGTTTCAGATACCCATCTTTAGTTTTTGGATGACTTATTTGTTATCACATTTTAAGTCTATAAGACATGCCATCCATTGAAATAACCTATGAAAATATCATTGGTATTTCTTTTATATATGTAAATATATACCTTTATTTTTCAAATGAAGAGAAAAAAAGTCAGTTGCAGAAACATATTTTAACTTGATAGAAAAAAATTCTCGTGGCGTAGGGGATAGCGCGACCCACGTTTGGAGGCCCTGAATCCTCGACGCGGCTGTCGTGGGTTCAATTCCTGGACCCGGCGATATTTGCCACATGTCTTCTCCCCTCTCCTTCCCCCTTTCCTGTCAGCCTACTTTCAAATAAGGGACACTAGAGCCCATAAAAGACCCCCTGGAGGGGAGGAAAAAAAAATATATATATAAAATCTCCTAAAGAGCAATTGAATACGTTATGCTGCCGAGGACCACAAATCCTTTTCTGTGTCAAAACTTTACAGATTTTCTCATGTGAAAAGATGATTGACACTTGCACATTGTAATGATCTTCACAGTTGTTACAGAAATGGAAAAGGCTGTTTTACTGAACTTTTAACGACTTTTGTTCAGAACCTATTTACAGAAGTGATCTGCCCTAATTCTTCGACTGAGTTGCTGTCAGTGCATTTACTCATCTCTGTTGCTGTGACCTGAAAAACACCTATCTGAATGTAGCCATGAGTCAGACTAAAGTCAGATTTATATAATGTTTGTGTTTGGTCGGGCACTCGTTCCCAGAACAAGAAAACCCACTTAATACCCGACGGCCCTGAGGTGCTTTTCATCTCCTCTTTCTGCTCTTGTATTTTTCTTCCTCCGTATGTCCATTTCTGTTGTTGTGCCCTAATCGTACATCTACACTCGCCGTCTCATTTCAAACCCCTATCTCTACCCCTCTCTCTCTCTTGCTTCCTGCCACAGAGGGAAACAAAATACTGTTGCTATGGAGACTGCTCACAGAGAGAGGAGAGCAGCTTATGAAACTTCCAGTGAGGAGACAGAAAGCCTATATATGGCCATTTCCTGTCTGCAGACTGGGAGGTGAGCTCAACCTTCGATGAAAACGCTGCCTGTCTTTTCTGTGAGGATGCCGGTGAGACAGATGGAGCGACAGACAGAGTGACAGACAGAGTGAGAGAGAAAGGATGAGGAGTCTGTTCTGGGTGATGTTAATCATGATTATATCATAAAGCCCAGCATTCTCCCTGCTGGCTCATTTTGTTATTTCTGTCTTCAGAGCTCGGCACTCTTGTTTGAACTGAGTCACTCTGCTAAAAAACACAATTGGCAAAACCTTTCACATAATTTTTTTGGACATACTTCTCTTCAAATCTGCAATGGGAGCTCTCGGCAGCTGAAAACTGGTCAGAGGAGAAAAGAGAATTAGGGAGGCTGACTTTAAATGGGAAGCATAATCGCAGAAGCAGATGTGTTGAGGCAGAAATAATGATCTGTTCTGTGGTGGTAAAGAAAGGCTGCTAGCTGTAGAGCTGCTGATTAAAAATGCAGTACACATTTACATAACCAACTTAGAGGTATTTCCAGCTTTGTCCTCTATGCTGCTGTCTGAATCTGATTAGGAGACACATCCCGAAGCCTTCCTGCTCTCTGTCTCTCTGGTCTCAAAGAATTGAGGCTCTTTGTTTTTCCCCTGCAGCCTCTCTTGTCACTTCCAGTGCCAGACAATATTAGACAAAGGACTTAACGCTGTTTGTTTTTGGTGGAAAAATGTAATATGATTTAATGGAAACTGAAGAGTTTGTTTTGTCCCTGCATGACTCTCTGAGTTTAAATAGCAAACGAGAGATTAGATTACTGGACTTGTTGTCTAGACATACAGACGGTCTTTTTTTTCTGGTCTGCACTCAAAGTGATGGGATCTTATCGGGATTTTGAACTTCATTTGCAAAGAGATAATTTAATACACCCAAGACAATTTTTTTTTTTTTAATTGAGAGGACTTCAGGTGCGCTTTCTAAAGTAGTAAAATAAAATCAGCCCAGTAAACTGTAATTAAGGCTTTTAAAGTGATCAATTGTGCATTTCAGTGCATTTGTCAAACTTCATGTTTTAATCAAAACAGGTTACATATTTTTACCAGTCATGTTACTAAATGGAGGAAGCTGTAATAATTGTATCTCTTTATATACCAAAAATGCATAGATGAAGAGAAAATTGTCCAATTGGAGTGGATAGCAGCTGCTCTGGGCTTCTAGTTATTAATGCAGAGCTATTCCGCTCAGTTGGGCAGCTTATGAAAAGTTAATTACAATCATACATAAAAATAAGAAACATAAGGAGCACAAGAAGAAAGACCACAAAATGAAAATGGAACAACAAATTTAATGACTCAAACAAATGAAAATGAATACATTCAGAAAAAAAGGAAACACAAAACAGGAACAAATGAGCCAAGAAGGGCTGGCAGCCTCACATGACAGTTGTCGTATCATAAATGTAATTTATCCCAGAAAAAGGTATGCATGAAAATGTTCTGCATCTCTTTGCAACACAGTTATCTTAAGGAGCATTGAATATTACACATTTTAAAACCATTTAAATAATTTATTTGGTTAATAAAACTTAAAAAAAAAAACAACCCCAAAACAAATCTACAGGTTTAGAAACTAATGACACAGCCTCATGTGGTGCAGCCAGTCACATTAAGAAAAAACAGACTACTTAATGACAATAACACAAAAAGTAACGGGAAATACAATACAACAAGAAAAAACAAATGAAACAAAAAACTGTCATATGGATGAATAAGAAAAAGTTACAAGGTTTAATGGATAATTTCTTCTTCATTTCACAGTTTCTTTCTCTCTTTCTTTCTCACACAAACACACAAATTAATTAATGATAAATCGCCCAATACAAGAAATGAGTGACATGGATGACGGACAGAGCATGCAACTCAATGGAAATTGGATATGATTGGCTAAAATACTCGCCTAATGAACATTTGAGGAAGACACCTAAGCAGGTGCAGACAATGGATGGATGGATGACTAAAGAGTGAAAAGATGGTATATGTGACATCATATGGATGAGAGTCAGCTCATCCAAACAACCCAACCTTCACAGGTTCTGCAACGTTAATGTCTGTTTCTTTCACCTCCAAGTTGTCGCCATCATATTTTATCTTTTCGCTTAATGATTTATTTCTCCGCTTTGTATTTTTCACAGCGCTGTGACCTCGCCGGCTTCTTTCATTCATCTACATCCGCCTCGGATCACAAAGCCTGGTGAGTTAAATGTGCTGAACGTGTCAGCACATTTAAAAGGAAAATATGAAAGAGAAGTAGACTGCTGTTTGAGAAGCGAGTGGCCTTGAAGGGACAATGAGAAGTTTGAACAGAAAGGAGGGAACGAAGGGAGAAGGTGGGTGACTTTGTGGATGCACACCACTTTTATAAGCTTTGGCTGCCAGTTTACAAAAATAGGCCACATTGTGCACAGAATGTGTAAATCAGACAGCAAGTGCATCGTGCTCATCTGCCACCAGAGCACAAATGATGATTTTATGCATAACTGTTTCTTCTGAAGCCTGCATGAATGTCTACTCGGATTCCTGGAGGATTTATGCGTATCTTTGTAAATACAGTTTTGCATGCATGAAATTTAAAAAATAAAAGCCGCTATGTCAGTTTATTCTGCTTGAGGAAAACAAGTTGCACTGAACAGAGGAATGTAGGCAACCTAATTCTGAGAGTTGATTCCACCAAGGTGACATGTTAAAGTGAACCGGAGGACTGAAACAATACGGCTGCATCTAGAATTCTGTTTGGAAAGCTATTAAAAAACTGTTTCTTTGACATGTTAAGGCATGTTTTGAGATTCAATGATTTTTTGGAGAGAACAAGATTTTCATCCGGTAACAGGAAGGCCAAAAGGACTACAGCAAAGTTTCTCCATTTTATCCTTAAGAGTTTTCAATCTCCATCTGTCATGCAACATACTGGATTAGCAGTGTTGTGAAAAGCTAAGGGATCTAACATTCTTTAGCAATACACATGGAAATTGCTCCACTGCTAGCTATGCTAACCATGGCAATCAATAATACAACTTTTGTTTCACAATATTGGTAAAATCTTGACTTTTTACTTCAGTAAACTATTGCCCCATATTACTACTCAAAGAAAAATCAGAAATCAGCTGCTGAAGTGGGCATCTAGAGAACAGAGCTTTACAAAAATTGCAGATCAGAAATAACAGAGTTCAGATGTAGAGTTCTGTATTTGATTTGTTGAACCTGGTGCCTGCTTCTATCATTTCTCCCGTGGAAGTAATCCACAGGAGAAAGAGGGGATACAATTTCACCCTTTCAAATGAATCCAGGCCTGGGACTCATTCTCACTCACTCACCGTGAGTGAGTAGGAATTGCTGCAGCTGAAACTGTCACAGGGGAGAGAAGGAATCTCTACTATGGAGCACAGGAAAGTAAGGCGCACGGGTGAGAATTATAACATAATATTGCTGAAGAGTGTGAAGCTGCAGAGTGGAGAGGGGAGATAATGGGCTGAAAGAGGCTTCCACTCCTTCTTCTAGTCAAGCTATTGCCGGCTCAGTATAAAGTGTTAGAAATTGCAAAACTCAAAATAATCTCTCTTTATGAAATAGGCTCTCAGCTTGTGATGTTCAGAAGAATTTAACTGCTGTTTTCAGTGAACTGTGCAAAAAAAAAAGTGTGTTTTACTTTCATTTTCTCATTATGAGTTCAGCCTACGATCACATCTCAGAATAAGCTGTTTGCCTGAGTAATAAGATGGTAATTCACATGTGTAGTCACCAGAAACACAAAATTAAAGCTGAATAACTGCCAACCTTTACCAATTTTAAGTTTGACTCCAGTCTGAAGCAATTCAATTTAATTTTTACTTTGGTATATGTGTTTACAGTTAAGAAAAGATATTTTTCTATGTGAAATTTAAATTTTCAGTAGTCTCCCTGTTTATTCTCTGAGTGTGTTTGGCAATGTGGGTTAATGTAATGTATGCACGTGCCAGCCTGTTTCTTTTATGTCGACCCAGTTCCAGGCAAATGCGCAAGTTCTGCTGTCTGGTTCTCAGTAGCTGATCCGCTCCCACAGCCCTGGCTAACTGCTGTGGGATATAAAAACAACTGTACTACTGATAGATCCTTCTTGTTTTATCAAATTGCTTCTCAAATGTTGCACAAAAAAGAACCTATGAAGCCTGAGGCCTTGTTTTCTCAAACACATTCACAGGCATCTCTGTAAGTGCTTATTTATGAGTATATAAATAATTTACGTTAATGGAATTCTATTTAAACAGTCCAGCAAAACTTTTTCAAATAAGTCATGTTAAGTTAATATGCCCTTGTTCACTGTGAACATACAGTAAAATAAATCTTCTGTTTTTTTTGTTTTTTTTTAATTAGCTGTTTTTGAGGTGTCAAGGTGATCCAATCCCGTTATGGCAGCCAGTGTTCATTAATTAAAATTGTATTCAAAGCTTTGAGATGTGGAAAAGTCACAGCACAGAAACTAGAAGACGAACTAGAAGACGAACCCACCGGGTCCGTCGGGTTCTAGACCCGGGTCCGTCAGTGTGCCCTTGTGATCCATCAGTGCAGAAAGGGTTAATGTAGAAAGACTGTTTTGTAACATTAAATACTGTGGGCATGCTACAAGCCAAGCAGAAAGCCCCATTTACTGGCCAGCTATATTGGCCTGTTATGTTGCCAATGTTACTGAAAAAATGGCAGAACAGAAGAAAAATAGTAGCATTGTTGACTTGACGAAGTCTAAAAAGTATTTCAATTTGCCTAAACGGAAACTTACATAAGAAAAGACAAGAACAATCTAAAGCAAAGTTATCAGAGCAAGAGCAATATCGCAATGAGTTAATATATATATCAAAAAAGTCTCCTGAGTTTTGGTCAAGACAGAAACTAATCCAAAAACTTAATTCTTCTGGAAATTTTGAATCACATTTAAAATATAAAATTGAAGGACTTGCAGTAACATTCAGCCACAAGGTTAGGGGAAAACTACATGAGCTTCATTTGTACTGCTGAAATCAGTAGCTTTGTTGAAGGAGAAAATAAAAGCTCACCATTATCACTGTTGCACCAAAATGTTCATCTTGACATATTTAAGTTAAAATTTAAGCTCACAACAACAGGGCGATGAAATCAGAAGGGACAATTTGTCTTTGAATTAAACATTTTTCCATTGAGTTGCATGTTCTTTCTCTGCATTATACCTTCAATTTGTGCCTCAATCCTATTATTATCCTATGTCATATCCTCTTTAGTAAGTGTTTCCAACAAATGAATGTTTTAATCAGTAAATTGAAACTTTACAAACAGATGAATTGATGAACTCTTACTACTATAAAATGTTTTCTAAACCCTTTGCAGGGGCGTACACATACAAAATGACACAAGATCCGCCCTCGTCATTTTTAGATCAGATGCTGGACAATCTGCTGACTCATAAAACCAGAGATAACTAGAAGCGAGGGTTGGCGCTGTGTGATGCAGCGCTAACACTTGCAGATAGAATTCTCGGCGAGGAGCAAAGAGCAATGCGTCAGCATATGTGCAAATGCAACGGAAGTGTTTTTCCGGCTAGTTACACGTGTCCAAACGTATATGCCTTCAAAGCTTCTCAGAGCAGTACTGGATGAGATCAAAGCTTCACTCCCCACCCTGATCTTAGATGCTAAAGGTGTTGGGATGTGCTGGTTTCTTCATGTTCAAGTGACTCTAAGATGTAGTTGGCCTATTCTCAGTCACAGCTTTGTCCTTTTCCTGAGAACATAAAAGGAGTGTGTTACAGACTTAAAAGTCTCTAAAATGTGTGGGCTGATTGTGGGTGGAAATCTTATGTGGTTGTGTGTGTATCTGCTTGTGTAATCTAGTCCTACCTGGCGTCGGCTGAGGCTGCCTGGGCTGGTTGGGGAGGGGGTGGGAGATTTCCCCGAATGAGGAGTGGACTGCTGACTGGCCGGCGTCCCGTTCACTGGAGGAGGAGAAAAAAAACAAGAGAAAAGTGGTACATGCAAGAGATGAGAGAGGGAAAGACTGGAAAAGAAAAACATTTAAAACTGGACTTGTGTTTTTCAGGACACTTACAGCAGCCCACATTTCTGCCCTCAGCATATCCATGTACATGAATGAGATGGAGTAGGAGTGAGGAAGCAGAAAACGGAAACACTAAAATCCATTTTACGCTTCTTTCGCTTATGTTATGTTTTGGTATCTTTCTTTAGCCATGACTTAAACCCTTTCGCTCAAATTATTTACATTGTCGGCTGGAGGTAAGCGAAGGTTGTCCTCATTTTTGACTGCCAGTTCAGTGCACGTGTGACCTCAGTAGTTTCTTTTTCCAGCTGAGGCACAGCACAAAAAAATCCCCGCAGCAGGATCTCGTTGAACAAGAAAATTATATTAATCAACATTTCACCTGAGTCCAGCAGTCAGGCAAAATAAACTTGAGGGCATCATTAAGAATTTCATGTAGAGATGCATGACGTCAGTACAAATTAACAACATGTGCAATTTTGCAATCACAAAGCATTGCCTGAATTTAAAATTTGGTGGGCTACAATGCTTTTTGTGTTGGTATTCTTTAAACACACATTGTGTGGATCTTAAAGAGTAGGATTCCAAAGCATATGAAAATTGTCACAGTGATAAAAGGGAGAAGTGAGAAAATGTGGGTTATTTGAAATCAATGTGATCAATGTGGTTTTTTACCATAAGTGCTTGTGCCAACCCTCGCAGAACGGCATTCTGGGCAGTAAGATAAGTTACCTGTATCAAACATTGCCACTACCTGTAACTACAGGTTTTCTTTTCTTGTCTGAGAAATTTATGATGTCAAAAGCATTGAAAATCTCCCTTTTTTGTTTTCAGCAAAGTGAAGGTTTTTGCAAACCAAAGATATTAATCACAATCAGGCTAAAATGAACAAGAATGTTAGAGCTATAAACTGATTATCAAATGAAGTCCAAATCAATAAACTGTGAAATGGCTCCTCAGGTTTGCAATACCATTAAATAAATTCAAAATAGATGTCAACTTTAGTGGCAACCCTTACTGGCTCCCGTTAGCAACGGTAACAATAATATTGCGATGTAATGGTGTAGACTGCATGTTGGACAGGACTAAATCTACCAAAGCATCCAACATGACGCTACTTTTAACTAACTACTGCAATAGCAAATAAGAGGAATGAGAAGACTTGGCTGAGTTTTAAATACTAAAATAATATTTTAACTACCTAACCATTAGCTGCTAAAGTTAGCTCTTATAGACCCAAAAGTATGCATTTGCTTCAGGATTATTGACGGTATTACCAATTAACTGAAGGTCTGTCTCACAGTTGGTTTGAATGTCTGGACTCCATTTGATATTCACTAGTTCAAAAATTAAAATACTCAGGTTAGTCCATAAAAAACACAATTCTTAAAGCAAAATCGGAGAAAAATTTATGATACTATAACATGAAAAGCACTACATAGAGTGACAGTCTTGATGTTGATAACGCCAGCCTGATTCTGCCAGTGTGGGTTTGATAGAAAATTCTACAATTTGCATTTGCTTCTATTATATATACTAATTTCATTCTATTTATACATTTGTTTTTAGGGACCTTCGATTGCATTTAATCACCTTTAATTCAAAATATAAAATGTCTAAAGCAAATTATTCTACAGGGAACATGAATTTATTATTTGCAATGTTAGAACTGCCATGGAAAATGTTCTAATATTCCAGTTTTAACTCATTCCAACTGGAATCTTTTCTTCTTTTACTGAAAGCACTGTTATAGGCTTTGTGCTTGACCTTTCTCAATTTAGGGAATCACAAACACTGGGCACAGAAGAAGACAGAACATTTGAGAAAATTATTCTTCACTGATTAGTTGTGGATTTGTCAACCTTCTTCTCTATTTGTGTAAAAAAATAATAAAGGGAGCTCATTATATCACATCTGGGTCTCAATGTCACACCCCTAAATGTCATAAACTGAAGTAGAGTGAGTTTTGAAGCAATTTTATACAAAAGCCGATTTATTGTGCAGCAAAGGCCTGCTGTCTGAAGAGAAAAAATAGGTCTGTTCTTGAAGAACTGGGAAGTAGTGTTATTCAGGATTTAAAGTAAAACAAATAAAAAAATCCACTAAACGGGATTTATGAATCTTTTTCGCTACCAAATGCCCCATCTGCGCCCCACACTTTTGAACCTTATTTCCCCACTAATCTGAAGATTGCTAAATGTAGACAGCATAGATTTTCACAATCCCTTGATGCAGGACACACGCTTTTTTGTCAATGCGTTATTTCACTTGATTCCCTGAGCCTCAGCATGAATTGAACAAGAAAAGCCTCTTCACGGATACATTTTTGTAGTCCAATCCATGCCTAAGAACTTTCTGAATTATTCCACAGTAAAAGGAAATGAACACAGCAATCGGTTGATGGCTTCACCATTAAATTACCCAAACGTTCATAATTAGTTTTTTTAACACGTGTGAAGATAAATTAAAGCGATGAGTTGTCGGTGCCGTTCCTTCATTGATGAAATTCAGCATCAGCGTTAGACAGTGAAGCCCTCCTTTCAATTACAAAACAATATTAGCCTACAGCGTTAATGTCGCCAATTTATTTTGTACTATAAAACAAACAAAATCGCTTTTAGTAAAGCTGTTCGTCAAGGTCAAATATCGGGGAATAGAACATCTATTAAACTGCAGCCTCCGGATTTTAACGCATAAGTTTCGGGCTTGAAATGGCAACAAAATCGTCGGCCGAGTTTCCTACCTTCCACTTCTAGCATGGCGAAAAAAGCACAGTGTTAATCCAAAGTGGCGAAAGGAGAGGAGCAGCACCTTTTTTTAACGCGTTCCGACCGAGTGTGTGTCTGGTAGTAAACTGGTGTGAATGGGAGACGGAGCTGCGCTATACTACACGGAGAGGCGGAGAGGCTGCTTGCGCAAACTCTGACGCGCACGGGGAGCGGAGGGAGAGATAGAGAGCTGGCAGGAGAGAAGGAAGGATGGCTAAAAAAAAATCTAAAATTGTCATCTTTTAGTGCTGCTCGGTTATAGTTACCAATAAATTTACGCTTTTATTTAATCTGGAAGCAAAACAGATTGGCGACCAGGTGGATTGAGTTTAAAGCAAAGGATAGATACCGGAGTGATTCAGAACAGAGTGTTCTAAAAGCCCTGTTTCTTCATAAAGAAATGTTCTATTTATGACCAGAAAACCCACCCAAAGCTTCAGCTGCTTATTCAACACCTCCATTTTCGCATTCCCGAAGAATCAAAACCAGCCCGCACTATAAAAAGGAGTTTCTAAAGGTAATGGATTTTGGTAATAAAATGATCAACATTGTAAATTCTAATATTAACCGTTTTTAACAACAAATCCTACAAAACGTTTCGCTATTTAACTAAAGACGTTGCTTCAGTTAGCTACTATTCTCCTTCACTGTATGATGCTGAAGTAGACTACAGTTAAATTGATATATAGTATAATATAATTACAAGCGTGCCTCAATAAATTATAGTTGAAAATGCAGTTTATTTTAGTAATTCAATTTAAAAATGAAACTCATATAACCCATGTAAATTTATTATAAGCAGAGTTACATATTTCATTTTACATAATAACAGTACATATTTCATACTGTTCTTGTTAATTTTGATACTTATGGCTTAGAGTTAACAAAAACACAAAGTTCCCTGTATCAGAAAATAACATTGCTTAAGACAAATAAAATGAAAAGTCATGTTACAGTGATGTTATAGCTATACAATCATGACTATTGACACATTATACAGGAAGGGTAATCCAGAAAATGCCATTGCAAAAGATGTTTCCATCCACAGAGTGCTGTATTCAAAAATATTGGAATGCAAAATTTGGTGGAAAGAAAAATTTAGACCAAAAAAGGTGCATAAGGAACAGGGATAATTGAAGCCTTGTGAAGATTTTCAAGCAAAGCCTTTTAGAGTTTGGAGAAGTTTCAAACTGTTTGGACTGCAGCAGGAGTTCAGTGCTTCAAGAACCACCACTTGCAGACATATCCAGCATACAGCCTACAACTGTCACATTATGTCACTTCACCAGAAAGTACAGGAGCGATTTATCTGGGGTGAAGAGAAAATGACAAGAATATTACTCAATAGTCTAAAACTGTAATTTTCAATAAAAAACAATTTTTCGTTCCTCAAAAATGTCAGGAACTGAAAAGGATTTTCGGAAGTCAAAAACTACATATCTGGGTCAGATTTTGTACATCAGGTGGAAAGTTATACTTATCTGTATATGATACAGATCTTACCCTGCAGCTGCAGACTTCAGGTGTAAATATTTGCTGGTCTAAGCTGTCTGCTTGCAGGCTGTCTTAAACGTTTTCATTAGATATTACAGATGCATCCTGATTTTACAACCTGAGCAGTTATTACAACAAACGAGACACTAGCTTTGTCAACAATCCTTAACCTGGTATTCAAAAATAACAGGTTATGTGATAATTTTTCATGAGGTTGTACGTAATGTGCACTCAGACATATTTGATAGCATTTGTGGGAACAGTTGTTACATAACACATTCTATTATTTAGTACATTAGTGAAAGGGAAGCTCTATCTGCACAACTGATTTTGATAAGAATGTCTAGGTATTTATATACAGTAAATTAAGAGAAACATAGCTCATAAAACTCCTATGAAATATGCCTGTTTCTTGTTTATAGCGCAGACTCAGGAGCAGTCTTATAAACCAAGGGCTGACTAAGGAGACTGGACTGTGCAGTAACAATTGCCACTTATGATACTCAAACCTTGGCTCCAGCTGTTCTTGAATATGGCACCTTTTATTAGTTTAACAATTCAGCTATATTTGCACTTCATTACTGTTACTTTCAGTGCCAGTAAAAGCATAATTTTGTAAAATTATGCTTTTACAAAATAATACGTTTCTTAACTCTAAACCATGTTTAGAATTAAGAAAAATATGTCATATTTCTCAGAGATTGAAATGCAATAGATATAAATTCAGGGCATAAAAGATATACTTTTATGCAGTTTTTTTCATTGCCCATCCTTTACTTTCCAAAGTACACTTTCAATAGTAGAGCTACTATTGCATGTGCAAAATAAACATAATTTAAGGTGAGATGATGTGGGTTGACAACTGCGACACATTACATTGAAAATTTGAAAAGGCCTAAGATGGGTAAAAAAAAAATAAAAAAATTATGGCCTTCCAGTGACTATGGAATACACAAAAAGTATGCAACTAAAATTGGGCTACTAGCAGCCTGAAGCGAGTTCTACTATTTTTAGTGTAATTAAGCCTTTAACGTGTAGTTGAAGTGACAATTAAGAGTTAGCTGGAGGGTGTCTGATACCCGAGCAGGAATATGACTGTACATCCAACTGTTTAAGGCTATAACAGATTAAAGTAAAGCTACAGCATCAATGTGGAAAATGAAGGCTCAGGCTGAAGGAAATGAACTTGTTGACCAGACGATGCTTTGGGAAATATTGAGTGTGTAACAAATAGCGAAGCACCAAGAGATTGGGGTCACACAGTTATTGCTTGATGAAAAAAAACAAACGACAAAAAAAAAAACCAATGGAGTAATTGCATCAAGCTAAGAACTCCCACCATTTGAGTGACATGCATTTAAACCACCTTTCATAGCAATTACAACTGCAAGTCTCCATTACGTGTGTACAACAGGAGAATGAAGTGTTTGCTCTTCCTGAGTTGCAAAATGGCTCAAGTTCAGTCCAATTGGATAAAGAGCATCTGTGAAAAATCAATGCTCAAATCCTGCTCATTCAAATTTAGGTTTAGACTTCCAACGCTTTCATCAAAACTGTTCCACTATATTGCCAACTGAATTCTTCCAGTCATTGTTCTGTTGGTCAACCTCTCCCCCAGTCTCAAGTCTTTAGCAGCTTTTAAATGGTTTTCTTGTAGCACTGCTCTGTTTGATCCATCCAGCAACTATAACAAGCTTCCATGTCCTTTTTGTGAATCACAGTAGCATGATGCTGCCACCAGGCTTCACAGTCAACATTATGTCTTAATTATATATGTCCAAAACGTTTCATTATGGTCTTATTTTATCAGAACACATTGTTTTAGATGTTGTAGCTCTATGACTATGTCTTGGTAGATTAGCTTTAAACTTTTCCATAACTTTATCCCATACCTGTACAACCTTCACAGAGAACTGCATTTATCCTGAGATTACGTTACAGAAGTGGACTCTACCCGCTGTTACCTTGACTTCTGAAGTTTGCATGAGATTTCACGTAGTTGTACCACAGATTTAAAAATTAGAGTGATTGCTATAACTTTGCCAAGAGTTTTGAAAACCATGTAAGCTTTTCTTACAATATTTTGTGTAAACAGTAATTGTGTGATTTTTTTTAAGTAGTTACAATGAACCAAATGATCTGCCCGGCATCATTCTATTATGCAAGCGACATATTTTCATAAGAGATTAGCGCTGCAATGACATTTAATGCATCACATCAACTGCAACAAAAATAATTGTTATAATTGCTGAGAACTTTAATGGCAAATAAATGCAACCTGTAATTGTCATTATGTCACAGTTGAATTTTGAGAGAAATATTTTCTATGTCGGAAATAAATCGGCACCACAATACATAGACTACTGACTTTTAGTGAATAACCTGTATTATTCATACACATTAATGCACATTTATGTTTTCTGTGTATGTACGCCTGCATAAACAGGTTTTAGGGAGCACAAAAGTAACGGATGCTCCAAGTATAGCACATTTACAGTTCATAAAGTTTCTCAGACAGGATTGGGTTCTCTGGAGACATACTGGATCTTATTTTTGGGTCACCCCACCCCAGAGGTTCCAACACAAAGAGCGGGATGATTTGCAGAGGTGTCGAAGCGATGCTTGCTGATGACACCATCTGCACTTCTCTGTTGATTTTTAGCAGACATGAGGCATCAACGGAGGCACAGATGGTGAGAGGAACTATGTCTGAGTGCAAATTGTTTTCACACATTATTTTGGGTCGGTGTGCATAAGCACTCTCAGCCGGGGTTGTGGCATCATGGGAGAGTGAATATCGAGCGATGACAGTGTTAAGCCTGCCCACTCACAACCACTGGCAGATAAAGCACAACATGACAGAATATAGCAGACAATTTTCCATATTTATTTTTATGTAATTTTCATTTCTCTACCTTTATCCTACATTAAGATCCGATACTATAATTTTAGAATTATAAAACATGGGGTGGCTACTCAAAATGAAATACCCAACAAACAGATAACACATAAGGTTGCTTTATTTTGCTTCAGTAAGAAGAAGGAAGGAGAATTAAATTCAAATGTGCTGTGAGCTGCATACTGAGAAGTTGTTTGATGCTGCTGGGAACTGATAAGGCATTCTGTCTCGTTACTTGGAAGGCTTTTGTTGTTAAACCTAAGTAGAAAGGACAACATGTTTGCCTAAACCTAGACAAAAGATAAAACATTCTGACTTGAAAGCACCACTATCTGAATGCTGTAGACTCCTATGCAAAAATGACTGTCTCATTTTAAACATAAAACTAGAGAAAAACAACAAGGACATCTAAAATAGAAAACGTGACCAAATAAATGCTTTTTGAGTTTATAGATTTCTTTGTTTTTTTCCCCAACTATGCATAACTGTAGTCATACTGTGTTGCATTTCTAATGTCTGTTCTTTGTTGTTTCTATGTTTATTTAATCATCAAATATGGCTTTCAGAGTCAGAGCATCATTCTAATTTTTAGCTCTCTTCACTGATTTCCTGGGGGATTCTTGTTTATCTGGCGGATCACTGTCAATCTAAATTGATTGGGGATGAATATTTTTGTTTTAATTTCTTGCAACTAAAATTAAAATATACTCAAAAGTAGGTTTAATGTTGGAATCAGTTACTGCTAGAATCAAGAAGTACCTGTTGTCAGAGAGAAGAGTGAAACACAAATAAAATAAACCAAGCTTCATTCATTGGGTTGCTGGCCTCACCCTCGCACATAAGGTCCATCATCCAAAAGGAAGTCAGAGTCGGGTCAGTAGGCACATTTACATGAATAAGTCATTTGAATAAAGTTTTGTCACATAAACGCTCCAATCGGAATACTTGGCTAGAACGGATTGAAATTGTAATCCGAATGAGAGGTGTGGTTCATGTGATTGAGGAAAAAAAACAAATTTAGCTTATTTGCTCAAATCATATTTAGGCTTCATACCCAGATGTCCATCTATTCTATTAGAAGTGTAAAATTTTAGTGAGCGAAACTTCTTTTCAATACATCCATTGAACTTCTCTCCAACATAAAGAAATGGAAATATATTCTTACGTTTCGTTGGACAGTACATTTATTTATGTTTTCCCAAGAATGGGAGCAATGCAAGAACTTAGTATTTATTTAAGGGTTACAAACAGATTGTTGTACTGCTGCAACTGGGTAATAGAAATAACTGTAAAATATTCACTACAAATAGTTTCATTTCATCCGCAAAACAAACAGGTTTCCAGTAAAATTCTTCAGTTTAACACCTTATTGGATTTACGGAGCTAGTGTGAGTGTGTGAAAAACAGTGTTTGTGCACATGGCAACCCCAACCCCTTACACACACAGGCACACACCAATCTAGTGTTCAGCAGTGTCCAGATTTTGGCTGCAAGCTCACACAGTCATGGGCAGTCAAACACTCAGAGGGACACCAGGTGGTGTTTGATGTTGTGCTAAATGCTCTCTGTGACAGATACAATTCACACTAAACAGCTTTTAATGCTTTTTTACTCAGATTTGGTTTGGCAAAGGTTTAAGTTGATTTATTTTATGTCTTATTTGACTTGAAAAGATTTAAGTTAGTATGCTATTTCCAGAGCACTCTGCCATAATAGAAAACGAATGATGGCACACAAGAACCTCTTTTTTTTTTTAAACATAATTGTTATTAAATATTTATAGAAATTCTTCAGACTTCAAAATGAAATCTTAATTTTCTTTTAATCTTGTTATAGAACAAAGCAAACAGGGTGACACTGATGAAGGTTCAGAAACTGACTATATTTTGGTGTTGCTCATGTAAACAAGCAATAGTCAAACACAGACTGGGCTAAATCCATAAAGCATTATTGGCAAATTCATTCAGTTTAACTTCAAAATATTAAATTCTGTTTCAATTTAGTGAGTCATTTCCCAACAGACAGATCATATTTCATATTACACTAATTCAGATTCCATTTTTAAAAGGATTTATCCAAATTCAGTGTCTGGTATCACAAAGTTCTGCCCATATGAGTCTTTCTTGCAACCACATAACAGCAGCAGAATTGGCTGCACATGAACAGTGAAAACAGCAGATGATGTTGACTCATTTTCATTTGAGAACAAATTGTCCTGCAGGGAAGTGAGCACGGTGTATTTTTTTTTAAACGGGGGAGAGCGAGGGACATTGGGGGGATAATAACAAACAAGAGAGGAGCAGAGAGGGTCAAACAACAGATCCATCAGTTGCTTTCCTACTGTCACTCCTCTCTCTGCCTCTCTCCTGTTACAGTCAGGCAATGTTTTATGAAATAAATACAACATAGTCAACAACAACACAACATCTGATGTGAAACAGCATAGGTGAAGCCAGGAGGGTATATGGGGTGTTTTTTTTCTGTTTTGTTTTTTTTAACAAAAGCGACGAGACAGGATGGTCTGACTCACGATTCTAGACGGGCAGGGAATGTCAGTTAGCTCTGTCTGCACAGACGGCCATTTCATAGGAAGTCACTGCCATATATGGGTGCCTATTGTGTCTCCAGCTACATGCTCTAAGTGTGCTGCATTTCCATAGCAACCAAGAGAAGTCTCCCCCCCACCCAACATGACTTTTTGTTTTTTCATTTTTTCTCTCTCTCGCTCTTTTTCTCTCTCTCACACACACACACGCATGTACACCTTGGTTGCAGATGGAATGCTGAGAGCGAGATCAGAGACTGTATGACTCACCCTCATAACCTTTTCCCCAAAGTTCTCAGTCTGACAGCACTCAGAAGCTTCTCTTCACATAAAAACATCTTTCTCTCTACACCTTTTCACTTTGTTTTTCACATCTTCATTCTGCAATTACATTTGCAAGAAATAAAAGTAAAAAAAAAAAAAAAAAATAAAAATAAAAAGTTTCTGTGCATATTTATGATTTCAAAAAGCAGGTGGAAGAAATAATTTTTGTTGGATTTCTGGGGGTTGCATCACCCCACCCAAACCGGTAGGTCTCTATACAGTCAATAACTTCATAATTACAACCGAAATGAAAAAGTGTGCTGGTGCATAACTAGGCAATACCAGTCAAAGCTTGTACCGTGAAATCAGGCAAAGAACGAAGTGATATTTGCTAAAGCTGAAAACTAATCACAAACCCCACACTGCTATTAAGACGAAATGAATGGAACACAACAATGCTGGTGGATTAGTGAGAACTCGAGTCATTTCTATGAATTAACATTCATTTATTGGGATGTTTGTGTAATCTAAAGGAGTTTTAAGGATGTCTTATTAGGCACAAACTAAGCACAGTGTGTGTGTTTCATGACATTTCATTAGTATGTCAGGTGAGAAGCAGTTTGTGTGGAGCTGCAGGATTGAGTCACCAGCCCTCTTATCTTCCCTCTCTCTCTGTATCATCTCTTTTTTGTTACCTCTCTTATCCCTGCTTGCATTTTCCTCCTCCCCAAGTGAAATCAGCTGGATCTTGTCTCATTTCAATTTGCATTTTGCATGCACTGAGACACAGCTCGCATGTATGTGAAAACTGCCAGACAGTCTGCATAGCGCTGATTTCATTGCAGCGTTTATTCACACTGTGCTGCGACATGGATGGAAGTAATGAGCTGGATAACATAAGAAAAATAAAGATGAGGGAGTATTGCGACACAAACACACCCCAATTATTTCCACTGGGTCTGTGCTACCATACTCATTCCTCGTGTACAAACACAGACATGAAGGCTCGAAGAACTCAGTGAACTATAGTGCCTTGTATTTGTACCGCATGAACTTTTCTCCCATTGTTGCAACGAAAATCTCGTTTGCATAAAATGTTGTAGACCAACACAAAGTAGCATATAATTAAAAAGTTAAAAGGAATTAATCATTGTAATTCCAGCACAAAGACATGCTTTGATCTAAATCATTTTATAGTTTTGTTTTGTATTTTTCTGCATTTATCCATTGACTACCCACTTTACAAGACTTTCCTATCCTTGCTAAAGAAAGGCATCTGTACGGCATGATGCTGCCACCACCATGTGTCACGGTGGATCTTGTTGGTTCAAAGTGATGTGTAGTGTTTCTTTTCTTCACATGGGGGATTTTAGACAAATTAGGACGTACATTGTGCTTGGTGTGTGGTAATCTGCGAACAGGGTTAAAATGCTACTAAAACTGTTTGGACTCTATTAACTAGATTTCTGAAAGCAGTTAGCTCAGCTGGCTAAAAACAAATGTGCACCACAATTTTCAAGTGTTTCTTCATTAAAACATTGGAAAAAATGCACCTTTTCCCTCCACATTATGCTCATCTAACATTAAAAATGCTATTAAAACTTGCTGGAGTTTTTGCTTGCAATGTGACAAATTGTGAAAACGTTTAAGTTGTCTAAGTGTTTTGTATGTTAGATGACACTGAAGCAAAATTGCTTTAGGAAAAATGAAGCAGAAAAAGTGAACCACTTTACCAGAAGCTGGGGACTTGCTCCGATGTGATTGGATGACAGTCCTGGGAGAGCATCGGTTGAGAGAGCCTGACATCTTGCCATAGGTCACCGACTTCATCATGCGGCACTCTGCAAGAGCGAACAGCATAACATGCATTCAGAGGCAATTAGGTAGGCACAAACAAATAATATCTGCTCAAATAGCATCTAAATTCAGAAAAAATTAGTATTTAAAAATGTTCTCCAAGTTTGGAGGTCTGATGGCTAGATTTAAGCCTGCATTGTTAACAGAGAAATGATAACCTATGAATCCAGCTGTAATTGGATTTAGCTTCACATCCCCAGGAAAAATGTGTCCTGACCTTCTCCAGGCTCGCTTTCCAAACAGAATTATTGCGGCGTTGCAGGAGTGGCAGCAATGACTCATGGAAAACTAGTACTTTGCAGAGACACAGTCCAAATAAATGAGCCATGTGAACGCCAGCGCACAACCTGCCTGCCTTCTTCTCCTCCAAAACTTTTCTCGTCTCCTGCTCATTAACTGTGCCCCATTAAAGCTCATTAACATTTCAGACAAGTGGGAAAGGGAAGACTACGCAGCCTGCCAGGCGTGTCTGGCCTCATCTACCTCATCTGTGTGTGTCTGTGTGGCTGATTGTGTGACATTTTCTGTAACCCAGTGATTAATGTACAATACGGAGTGTTAACATGATGACTGAGTGCCAGAGTTGAAGCAGGGGTGATAATTATAGCAATGTTGAGAGGAGGCAATGTCTTCTGCAGCTCTACTTCCAACTGCCTTACTGCTTAGTCTGTCACTCTGTGTTCCTGTCTGTCTGTTTCTCCATATTGCTCGCTGTCTGCCGGTGGATAAAGAGGTGTTAACTTACGCTCCCCATCCCCTGGCACAGACGGGTTTGATGTGTGTAGGGGGCAAAAATGGAATCTTTCAGTAATGTAGGATTATTAAAAAGTGGTTAGGAAATCAACTTTTAGGTGGTTTTTGAAGATGTAAAATAAACAGACATCTTGGGTCCCATTTTATCTCAGTTTGAGGTTTAAAAAAAGAAAAGAAAAAAAAGAAAGTCAGACATGAATTGTACCTGGATGCAGCTCTTCTAGGTTAACAAGCTGTTAATCTTAATGTGGCATAGCATATGCCAGGACAAGTCCGATACTGAATGAAAGAAATGTACTGAGTTGGTTGGCAACACAGAATCTGTATACTTCCATATTTAACCTGCTGATTCCCTTCACACATTTTCCTGGGTGAGAAAAATTGGTTGTTTGTGTTTTTCACTCTATTAAAAGCTTTTGTAACTGAAATTAGCCATATAAATAATTGCATAACACATGATAAAATGATACTGTGAAAAAAAAATTGCTTTGGTAATTTCATAAAAAAAACTCACATAATTCTAAGGTTTTGCAAGGAAGATAAAAATGCAAAGTAAGGACATTTTTTTCTATCTTTGATTTAAGTGATCCATTACATGGCAAGTATAGTAAAAGACACTGAAATTTAAACTTTTTAAATGTAATATCAGAATACTGATTTAACACTAAGGCATCTTTTTTTTTTTTACAAACTTGAGAAGTTAGATTAGTTTGTCAAATCTGATGTTTTCTGTGTACATTTTCTGCAAAGTTTTGTTTAGTTTCCTCCTCTTGCCTATGGAGGAAACTACTTGGTTTGTTAAGAACAAACCAAGTTCTGAATCCAAAATAAAGGGACTTTGGACATTCAAAAGCTAGTATCAGCAGTTGCTGGTACTGCTTGCCTTCTCAGGCGTAAACTTCAGACACCTTCCTTGGAGTTGCTGCTTACTTTCCCCCCCAGAGAGACTGAGGTGGCAGAACTACAAGTAGAGCAGAAATGCAAGTGCTTTCAAGAAAGTAAATAACCTCATCTGACCCACAGTAACCATTCTAGTTTCATGCTGGTGCTGGAAGCTGATGGCTGATAAGGTGGTTCAGAAATCAAACTGCTTCTCCAAAAATAACCCCCTGAAATCAGTATTACATCAGATTATTTTTCGCTGAAAAACCATTTTCTTCAAAGACCAGCAAATTAAATTAAAGTTAAACCTTTAATCAACTTAGATAATATTAAGAACATTTTATATCTGGTTGATAAAACTCTATGTCATAGTGCAGTGTTTCAGCTCTGTTTCTGTCTCTGTTTACTTAATCAAATCATTAGGGAGGGGGTTAATAATAAAACTAACCCTTGATTACAATAATTATTGTCTGAGGTGGTTTTCATAATTATCCTTATCTGAAGAGTAATTATTTTTGATTGCTCATTAGAGAAAAAAAAACAAAAAAAACTTGATTTGACTTGGGAGAGTTCCAAGAGAAAAGCCACAGCTGACAAAAGAAGAACACAAAAGTCCATTCTCACATTTACAAAAACACATGATTCTCAAGAAGTGGAAAAAGATTAACCTTTGGAAGGTATATATCATGTCACACCTTGCATAAAACTAACATAACATGTGGTTAGGCTACCAGACAATAATCCAAAGATGAAGTCCAATTCTGAATGGTTGAATAAATCTTCAAAATGAAGGTTTTAGAGCGGCTCATTTAAAGTCCAGACTTAAACGAGGAACTGAGGCATGACATAGGCATTTCATGCTTCAAACCTTCCAATGCCACCTGAATTTAAATAATTCTGCAAAGAGAGGTCCAAAATTTATCCAGACAGAAAAGCATGATGGTGGTTTTTGCTGCCAAGAGTGACACAACCAGTTCTTAGGAGCAAGTTGTTCTGAATAGCTTTGTTAAACTAATAGATTTAATCGGAATTTGAAAACTGCATTTTGTGTTTAATCAGGTTGTCTTCTGAAAAAAAAGAGAAATGAAATTGCAAAAGCTCATAAAGGAGCACAAAAAAAAAAATCCATATATATATATTTTTTTACTATAAAACATATTTTTGTTCATTCAGACAGATATTTTTGTTTCTTTAAGAATATGTTATTATATAAAATCTGACTGCATCCAGTATGAAAAAAAGATTCATGCTCTTTATGAAACTTGAACATTAACAGCAGGGCAACGGTACAGATGTGTGCCCTACCTGTATGTTCCATCTTTACAACTGATGCCAACATTGAAAAAGAAAGAAAGTTTAATCAGAAAGATACAGTAAGAACTAGACAGACTGCTAAGATCCCCACTTCTGGAGATAATTATCAGTAATTCTGGATAATACAAATTCAAAACCATAACCCCCTCCTCACCCCCCCGCTACATGTAGGTGGTTGCTCTGTGGGTTATCTCAAGAGGGAGGAAGGTCACCAAAGGAAGACTGGCTAATGGATTCAGGTAAGTATTATGGTTTGGAAAAAAAAAGGGAAAAAAAGGAAAGAATAATGAGAAGGGGTGGATGCTGGAGACCCAGGTTGGATGGACTTTGTTCGGTGTATACAGGGTTACAAATTAGACAAATGTACAGAACAAAATTTGAACAAAAGCCAGCACAAACTGATTCATGTGGGAGCAGAGGAGGGAAAGAATACAGATGAGCACTAAATGGCAACAGAAGGAGAAGCAGACAGCAAATTATAGATGGGTGAAGTGAGGACAGAGAGTATCCTCAGTGGGCCGTGGCGGTAAGATGGAAAGAAAGGGAGCAGGGTTGTGAGAGGTGAGACAAGTACAGGAGACAAGAGGGGGGATAAGAAAAGAAGGATCAGCACACATCGCAGCATGGACTTCATTTCTTTTGTAACCTGCAGCAGAAAGATGGCAGTCCTTCAGGAAATGAAGCGATAGTCAAAGCAGATGGATTTTACATCAGGTTCATTAATCACAGAAGTCACATCCCATTGTAAATGTTTGTATTTAAGGAGGCTGTTTCCTGCCATTTGCTAGTGGCAATACATTTCCACAGAGAATGTTGTTGTGTTAGATTGTACTAATCAGTTTATGCTTCTCCGTAATTATAGCTTGTTCTTCATTTAATTAGATCAACAGACCCTGAAAGGATTCAGATAACTGCTTTTTATGTGAGTGAATGTTTGTTTCCCCTCTGGTTCCCATTGTGAATGAGTGATTCTAATGCTGAAAAGAATGCATATAACACATGCAGGGACATTTGTAGAACATCTCCTTCTGGTCTGGCTCTTAAAATGCAAAAGGGACAACTCAAAGAGATACAAACACATAAATTAAGAATAGATGTGTCAGTACATCTGTTCTGCTTGTACACAAAGCATTTGGTGTCTTGCAAAGCTCTTTATATACATTGATAAGGTTCACATTCTGTCTGTGTTTTATCAGGAGTTAATGTGGTAAACCAAAATAAAGCATGAAAAAAAGTTAGGATTGTTCCAACTGGCGTTCATCTATGACATAAGGCATAGGAACATGTATGAAAGGGTCTGCAAATACACAATGTGAGCAGGTTTCTGAGAATCACACGTCCATATCTCTTTTCTGGGAAGGCCCGAGTGTCTGTTATTGCAAAAATGTATTGCTATCAACAAATATGTGCCTGTACTGTTTACCAAGTTGTATAATTCTGAGTTTGTAAATTCAGCAAGAAACAATTAAAACTTTTGTAGAGCACCTTTTCCCTTACCACTCTCATCCAACATCAAGTCATCATGGTAGCGGAACTTCTCTGGTCCACAGGCTACAAAAATATCCTCCTCACCAAAGAAGTCCTGCAGACATGCAACCTAGAAGTAAAGACAGACATGTGAGTTGGTATTTTAGCAATACTTTTTAATCCAGAGTGCCAAGCAGAATACACAACAGCTGTTTTCTGCAATCAGAGCTGTTCCTGCAAAGAAAGATTATCTACAAAGTCTGACAAATTTTAAAGTAATGGCTTTTTAGAGACAGTCCAAATTCGATTTTTTTCAACCAAAAACTAGACTTCCTATGTTTTGCTGGGAACATCAAATTAACCAAGCTTCAGGAAATGGGCAAAGATCACCCAGGGTGTCCGTTTGTGTTTGTAGTCGGTGCACGCTGCAGTTCTTCACTGTTTATCAGCCTTTTGGTAATTATAATTAGACCTTGCTAAGTTGCAATTTGCTGATGTGCAGCGGCATGTAAAGCAGACACCCAGAGAAGCAAGTGGGAGATTCTCTTCCCATAATTCTTGCATCCTACAAATAGAAATAATTAAATCACATAATGCAAGTAAGCATAATGGACTTCCAGGAGAGAGGATATAAAAATAACAAGATCACTGTCTAATAGGAACATAAATGACTAAATCCGCATCTGACTCAGTCTTAATGACTCACTGTCGCTCTTTGACTCCATACTGTGCAGTTTATACCAGCTGACAGCACCCATTTAGATGCAAACTTACAAATCACAGGAACTTCCTTGAGAAAGAAGGGTTTAGTAATGTAGCATATGATGAATAAATATTATACACATTATTACTAGATGGATTTTGCGGCTTTTTAATTTCCAAACTCATTCTTACGTTGCGGTTTAAAAGTTAGAATGAGAGAACTCAATCTGAAAAGGGCAGAGGGTGAAATCGAACTAAACTCTGAATGATTTATCAACTGAGTTAATTACACACTACACGTCAACCATCACATTTGACCCCCAAGGCACCAATATTCTAAATTATATCTCATGCATTGGCAACATTACAGTCAGAAACACTCTTTATGAGATGGCAACAGTTCATCTACCATGACAAATTTGTCACCACAAAACCTATTAAGAGCTATTACAGCTTAAGCTGCTGGGATGTGCAGCACCGCCTGGAGAAAACACATAAACACAAAACAACTGTTATTGCATTTTCAGAGCAATTAATATCCAAGAATCTATTTAGATTCCCATCTGCCTGCAAACTAGAGCCCCCAAAAGAAAGTCAAAGCTTATGTAACGGCATCATTGACAAAGTACTGAATAAACAGGAGAAAAGGGCTCGTTAAAAGAATGTTTGATGATATGTGATGAGTATGAGAGTATAGGGAGACCGTTTTATCCCTTAAACAAGGCATGGGTGAGACAAGGAAGGAATTTTAAATCAAACACTCTCACACAAACTGTCTACTGAGTATGCATTATTTCCTAATAACTTTTCAAATCTAGCACCGTGTGTGTGTGTATTTCCAAGTGTGTTCATGCATTCGGCCTCAGACAGAATGAGACTGAGAGCTTCTGCACAAGTAAACATGAAAGGAAATTACACTCTTGTTTCATAACAGATTGCATATTGCTTTGTTCCCTGATGTCCCCTGACAGGGCTCTGATGATTTCAGGGCCGAGCATCTCCACTTCCCAAAAACATAACAATGATACAGACGCTGACGCTGCTAATGTTTCCCAAAAGTGTCACTACTGATGAAAAAAAACTTTCAGACAGCTATGCTTCTTAAGTAATATGTTGTATTATTTCAGCGTTCTATTCATTTCCTAGGACTATAGGTTTTCTTGGACCCAGAGAACAGGAAATAAAGACCACAACGACTATCAGATTAATGTTATTCAAGCAATTCAATTTCTTTGCAGACTTCTGACTTTCTTAGATTTTTTTAAAGCATAGATGCTGCCTATGCAACATGGCTGTTCAAAGGTATATAAAGTGCAGGGACAAAGTGTTTTCTATTTGAATCATCATTTTAACAAGCCACAGCCAGGCCTGATTATTGCCAGACCTATAGATTAAAAAGAATCCCTTAATCAGAACCGTCTGACATCATGAAGAAGACTAAAAGATCTCAAAAACATTACACCCACATTTAAAGAAATCCAAGAACAGTTATGAAACAAAATCAGTGACATCTATCAGTATGGTAGTGGTGGTGAGCCTTCCATACCATTATTTAGCCTACTTAAATTACTGTAAATCCACATTAAAAACATATCCATCCATCCATTTTCTATACACCCTTTGTCCCTAATGGGGTCGGGAGGGTTGCTGGTGCCTATCCCCAGCTAACGTTCCGGGCGAGAGGCGGGGTACACCCCGGACAGGTCGCCAGTCTGTCGCATAAAAACATATCCACAAGGTCAAAATTTTAAGTTTGGCTGGCCCTAGTTAAAGTCCAAATCTAATTCTGATGAGCAGGACAAAAAAAAAAAAAAAAGGTTTCCATGGCAGTAATGTCCGTTGGCCATCGATGCATGCAGGCCATGTGCCATTTTATTGCACAATGTGCAGGCAGAGATAATAGAGTGCCATCATTCATATTTTAGCTACTCTGAGTATTTTACCCAGCAAAACTATGCCATTCATAAAAATTCCCTACATGAACGAATCCATGCATTGCATGGCCTACTTATGCTGAAACACTTATGCAATACCTCTTTTTTTAAACTGTTGTGTTCTCAAGAAAGCACAACCAATGAAGGAGAGCAGAGGGAAACATATCAAATAAAAGCAGAGAGAGAAATCAAATATTCAAGTCCCCAGAGTTAAACCAAAAGCAAATACAGAGCAAGAAAAATGGAAGAAAAAAAAAAAATCACAACAGGGGAGATCTGTTTCTGACTGCAGTTCTGAACCCCTCATTGTGCTAGATGACAAAACAAGCAGCTTTGATGTATCTGGTGCTCTGTTCATACAGAGAAGTAGTGGAGTTACACAACATGTGCCACTTTCAGAAACAAGGACAGGATGAAATAAACAGAACAAAAACAGGGGCAGAGTGATGTGAAGAGGGGTAATTTCATAACCAGTCTCTTTCGCTGTGCTGTCCGCTACACACAAGTGACTGCACAATTAACACATTATATGTAAATTTAAATGGCTACAATAAAAAAGGCATATAAATCCAGGATAAGACACAACAAGCAAAGTGTGATATTGCAAAAGCAAATACAAAAGCAAATGGGCTTTTTTTGAAGAAGGCAAGTACCTTCTTCAAAATCACCTTCTTCAAAAAAGCCCATTTGCAGAAAAAAATGAATGCTTTTCCGTAGTAGTTTTGATATTATCAGTGTGCCACCTAGTGTTCAAATCACAAAACTCAAATTTTGTTAGTTCTCTCTTCTGTTTCTGCTACTTGTTTTCATCTACTAAACAAACAAAACAACACACAAATAATTTATGTTTTAATAAAAGATTAGTAACTAGTTATTTAGCAACTCTGGTGCTTCAAAAAACATAATTTGCTGAACAATTACAGAAATCATTACCACAGCTGGACAAACAAATAACACCACATGGTGGCACTGTTTAGCTATAAGATATTGAAAGCAACAACAATTTACTAGAAGCAAGACTGAATTTCTGGTATTAGGTGACAATTTTTTTTTCTTAAATCAGGTTACAAAAGATTTAAGATTGTCTTGAAACACAGAGCAGTGCTGATAAAAGGAAGTGGAAAGGAGGAATGCATTTTAAACAGATTCACTATGAATAACATGCAGATCCAGTAACTGAGCAAAAGCAGATAAAAAAACAAGATGCTTTAAACTGTAAACTAAGTAACACCACTATATCTAATCTTGTTCAAAGAAAATGTGTGGGCATAAAATACAGCACTATGTAAAACAATATTCACACCCCTTGATTTTATTTGACTGACCACTATAAACATATGCATATTGGAGTGGTAGAAAGAAAAGGATACATGATATTCAAACATTTCCACCTTCAACATCCAAAACATGTGGCATGAATTTTGAGTCCATTTTATGCTGCTAAACAAAATTCAGTGCAATCAATTGTAAGAAATCACTTACTGAATGAGTGGAATCAACGTGTGTGTGTCACACTCACTTTATGAAAGAGTGGCAAGAAGAAGAAAAACATTTAAAAACAAAGCTAGAAGAAAAAAACAATTTTTAACTTACAGCTTAGAAGAGCTACAGAACTGCATGTCACTCTGATAATGTCATTCCCAGTGTGAAACATGATGGTGGCAGCATCATGGTGTGGGGACTCGGGAGGCTTTTCTTTGTAAGGGACAGGACAGTGGGTCGTGTTTCATTTGAGAATGGATGGAGCAAAATACAAGTCAATCCTGTGTTCTGGATGTAGTAGACTTAAAACTGAGGCAGAGGTTTAGCTTTCAGCAGCCATAGGGGTTTGCTCCATTTGCCATATACGGTTTATATTTTAAACTTGTTTTGTTGACTTAAACACCACTACAAAATTTACGCGCAGCTCATATCAGAGCCACTCTCTGAAACAGGCTGTCTTGCTCAAAAGCAGTTCCAGCAAATCAGTTGCTAAGAACAAATGATTAGTGACAGCACTTCTTGTTCTGCACATTTACATCAGCTATTCTTGTCTTGCATGTCATATGGCAGGTCTTACTTGAGAAGTCATATTGCAGCTCCTAAGCAAAACAATAGGAAACTAATTACTGCTGCGTCTTAAATGTGAAGACAACTAAACCAAACTCTGAAACAACACATAGAATAACCAAAAATAAAAATCTTATTGCGAAATGATGTTTGTTCAGACTAAGACTTACCAAACCTGTGACTGTAAACTTGTTTTATAAAAGGTTTAATAGTGTACTTGCTGTTTTAGTTTAATTTTGAGCTTTGGGGTCATCATGTCTCTTACATTATACATAAATATGGAGTGTTGGAATTTCAAGAATTAGTTTTTTGATGTTACTTGTTAGAGAAGTAATATAATAAAAAAAATTGACCATTTCAGCAGAATTCCTGCATACTCTATTTGAAGCGGAATCTAACAGGTTGCTGCAAAGCCAGAACTCAACCTGCAATGTTCTTCCACCACAATAGACTAACAGTGTTTACACAGAGGACAAGGTGAGGGCAGCGTAATCCAGCCCACAGAAATACCACAGTTTGGAGGGATGAGCTGCTACTGTGTTCTGCCAAAGAAGCTTAGATCAGTGGAGCTCTCCATGGTCCTGGAATCACAGTCTCAAGCTAAAAGGGCCAGCCATGCTGCTCAGCAATAATAACCAATTCAATCAGATCAATTATCTACCATCTATCCATCTATCATTGTTTTTTCATAATTGTTCATGCTTATCAAAGAGAATTTATATATTTTAAAGTCTTTGCTTCACAAATTAAATTTCCCCCTTTGTTCAGGCCATTTATTCCATTTCAGTTTTTTCTCATTTTGATAGTTTATTTTCAGAGTCTTTGTTCTCCTTTGTTTTATGTAGAAAACACACAACAGGGAAAATTTGATTGACATTTTAGGGACAAGATCATCCGTCATCTGAAAAAGGGAACATTGGCTAAAACACAATTTCACAAAGGTAGTAGGCGAGAACAAAGCACATCAGAAGCCAAATTCACACATCACTGCTGTTTAATTAGCAGAGCCCAGACTGAATGGTCACGTTTCATCAAACACCTGCCACGAAATGAGAAATGATTAATTTCGTGAAGCAGTAGAGGTCAGGAAGAGTGAGAAAGACAAACAGGAGCGGTGACAGAGGCCAGTTAACTGTGTTCACCTCAAACCAGCAGATGCCTGCCAGGCTGGCTGCTCTGTTGCATAACACTTTATGTAACCACTTCTGTTCACCACATGGTGGGAGGAAGAGGAAAAGTTTCTGATGAAGCTGTGAATTTTTTTCTTTATTAAATGTGACAGCATCTCCCCACCCTCCATGTGTTAAAACACATCTTTTGGCAGCTCTGATAAAAAGAAAAAATAAGGAAACTAAAGTCCTACTGCGTTCTCAACGACACGCAGCCTGAATATGACTTCATTTTATGCTTTGAACAATTATCTTTGCAGCCTTCTATACATTTCGGCTGCATGTCCTGCCAGCCTATTACCAGTTTTCTACACCAATTATTTCACACTACTTCTTTAAGCTTTAACCTTGAGTGTCGGTTTCTGCTGCAATTTCAGTCTGGAAACTGATTAGGCTATGTCCAGAAATTGTCTTAAATTGTACCGGGGGGGCTGTGTGTGAGGGTGGGGGTGGACTGGGGTGGGGGGTCATTAAGAGTGAAGCTTTAATGTAGGAAAATTGTGATAAAAATGTGATTATGATTTTACAATAAACAAAAAAGACATCATGATTCAACATTTATAGACTTACTAATCTAGTTAATATATTGCTATCTATAACATTTACACATTATATTTTTTTTATAAATAGATTTAAAGAGAAATAGAATAAACATAAAATTGCCTAGTAGCAGATTTCAAATGTTTTTTTGTTTTTTTTCCACAGGCTCAATTAATAATAATCAGTCAATCAATTTTTTTGTTTTCTTCTTTAAAGAGTAAAACACGTCCAACGTTAACTGGTTAGTTAGGCTGTAGCCAACTGTGGTGATGCATCGTTACTAATATTATTATATGGCGATGGCTATTGTAATCTTTAATTTTCAGAGGGAGAGAGCATTATTCAGTTCAGTCTGACAGCTCAGAGATGTCTATGTGTTCTTTATGCAACTAACAGCATAGAGCTGGAACACAGCTTTCTACCATACAAATACACTGAGACTGTGTGTGCGTGTGTGTGTGTGTGTGTGTGTGTGTGCGTGTGCACGTGTGTGTGTGTCTGCATCTGAACTTGCGATGTGACTGAGTTCTCCACAGTCTGTTGGTGCTACAAACGTCTGCCATCGATCCTAACTTGGCAACAGATCCTCTGACTGTACAACCAGAGCTCCAATCTGCTACAGTGACTCTTCACAAGCAGACAGAGACACATACAAAAAGCTCAGTCACTGAGTCGGAGAGAAAGGCAAACATAAAATCAACTTTGCTGAAAAAAAAAAAAAAGAAAAAGAAAAAAAGATGCTTAAAATAACTTGTTTACTAACAAAAGCAGTATTGGGAGCAGTATTCTCCCAAGTTTATAAAAAAAAAAAAAAAAAACATTTTTCAAACACTGTCAACTTGCACTTAGAGCAGTGCTGATGCATTACATACCTGCTCACATTCGCAGAGAAATACCTACACACCCCCTCACACACATGCACTACGATGAGTGGCTGTGATTCAGCAGATCTGAAAGAGCAGATGCCCTTTTCCCACTCATGCAAAGCAGAACCGTGACACCATCAACAAGCCTAAAAATCTGAAGATGGAAAGGAGATAAATGCTTAGACGTGAGCGTGAGATAATTTTCACATAATTCTGACGTAGAATGAAGCTTTTTTGGGCAACACTGTTGCAGCTCTTCTCTATAGTTCTACAAAGTTGGAAAAAAAATAACAGAAGATAAACTAAAATAAATTATGGAAGGAAGTTCACAAGACTTGATTTTACAAATCAATCCTCATTGCTATACAATAAATAATAGCAAAATAAGGAAAGTGATTGACTGAAGCAGTAATGTAATTTGTTAAACATTTAAAGATGACACATGAACAGCAAATGGAGATGCCAAAATAAAACAGAGGAAAATCTTAACATGAGATTAAAAACAGTCAGAATGCAAAGAGACCAGACGAGGGAAATAAAAGCTGCATGGCCTTGCCAGCAAGGAGAGAATGGTGCCAGCAATGCAGTTTAAGACGCGAGAGCTGCACTGCAGATTGTGAACAAGTTGCTCTTCCTCATTTCTCTCCCACATAACACCTGCATTAAAACTGGGTCATTTAATGTACAGGAAAATACATAGCAGAACTGTATCCTTGGTAATAGGAGTGGACTGTTCAAATCAAATAAAGAATTGACATGGTCAGCATAATAAGTGGATTAGTGTCAGCATTGAGCATTGTCAGTTAACACAAGATGCAAAAAATGGTTATATTAAACAAATGTGTGTTTGAGGAATATTGAAGGAATTATCAAATCGATTCAAATTCTAAAAAGTTATTAAGGCTTAAGTAGGAAGATGTCACCATTAGACAAGTTTGACAAATACTTCTCAAATGTACTCAAAGTGAACTAAGTTGTGATTGGTCAACACTGCTAAAATCTGAACCAGTAGACTTTGTTCCAAGACATTCTGTTTCTCCACAATGTATTCTGTCTTTTTATGATCACATGTATTTATCATAGAAAAATCCATTAATTAATCCCTTAAACTATACGGAATATATAAAACTATTAAGGACTTCAGGCATATTTATTTGCTTTTGTATGAATTTGCATTTGGATGTTTTCTTCTTTATTCGATAAGGAAGAAAACAGCACATCTTAGCCAACTGGGCTAACGTGTGCTGTAGCCCAGTTGGCTAAGATGTGCTGGAGATAAAACTATGGCATCACTTCATGCTTTTTTCTGGCAAAATCTAAATGAATGCAGTGAATGGTGTGTGTTACACATTGAATATGCATGAGGCATGCAAATGCTGGACGAGGTAGCAGGTGGGGTCTGCCATAGTGCCTGTGTGTGTAAACACAGCTAAGAAGTATTAATATGCCGGCCACGTCCATGTCCTAAGCCACTTACGGGTCGTCTATTGCAATGATCACTCTGTGCAGACCGCATCACGCCGGTGTGCTACTGTGATAATTCAACAGTATGTAAACCAGTTCCTTAGCAACTAGATTACATTTTCAGAAAAACTAGCAAAACAAAGCTCAAAATAGTTAGGTTGTGCTAACACAAAAAGTAGGGGAAGAATCTAAACAGGATGGATTTAGTATTGGAGGTGGAATCTGATCTAGGCTCCTGAAGCAAGATTCTCATATTACACATAGATATCCAAATGATCACAGGAGGAGTAAGAGCTCACAGCAGAGAGGAGGTGGCACAGTGTATCAGATACTCACAGAGACTTGCTCCCATTGTGTTACACAGTGCTGAATAAAAGTATTCACACCCTTGAACTTGTTCAGATGTTTTCAGGGTACAACTACAAACATTAATGTATTAATTAATGCATTAATGAGATTTTAATGTGAAGAAAATGTTAGAAAAGGTTTAAGGGACTTTGAATACTTGAAAAAAGATACATCATACCTTATCAAACAAAATGTAAAAAAATAAAGCAGCAAGATCTTGCAACATCACAGTAAATATAAAGGTTTTAATATTAGGAAACTGTGAATATGGTCATAGCTTCATGTCATGGAGCCATCTGGAGCCACTGTAACTGATTTATTGCTTTGCCACTCTACAATCCTAACAACAAGGCTTAATAAATGGCACTGACAGGATGACTGCACATAAAATAATGATGAACATCAACTTTAAACAAACACAAAAATATACCTGAAAAGTGCACCACAGCTGAAACACATCTAACAATCCTTGTATAACTGAGTGCATGCAAACCTGACGACCTCTGTTTCTGGCCTCATTACAGGGTTAATGAAAGTAAGAGGCTCAAGCTCCTTTGCAGTTCTGTTGGGACTTGACGTTACTGGCAGACAGGCCCAGAAACCTACTTTTGTGCAAGCTCACTGACTGACGTGGTTCAGCTCATGAAAGAAGTCCATACATAGAGAAACACATTCTCATAAATATGTTTGTGGTTGCACAAATCTAGACACACATTTCATTTAACTTTTAAAGTAAAGTCATCATGATACTTGACTAACATATATACAAAATTACAACATTTTCATGAGTTTGCTCTATAGTATTCAGGTCTTCTGCAAGATTTTCTTGTGTAGATAAATGACTTGGAAATAAGTTCTGGAACAGTTCATTCATCAATTTAAATCCCGCATTTAATTTAGTCTCCCACAGCCCACTTTCCAAACTGCGTCAAGCATCAACCAGACGCCAAACATAGAAGGAAAGATAAAAATGAGGAGCTGGATTTGCACTCAGCCCAGCCCATTTTGCAGTGAGTGTGTTACCATGCCTACATGTTCAATCAATACCATGTCTAAAAATAGCACACCAAAACAGACTCATTTCCAATCACAGAGGGATGAACAGAGCAACAGTAGTACTTATTGTGTAATCTCCAAGAAAACTGCTCGTTAGTGGGTATTATGCAAATGTGGTGAGTTTAATCCCCAACAGAAGGTTTCTCTAGGAAAACCTGATCCTCAGATTTCATTGGCTGGTACTAGAATCTAATTGGAGTCAGGATCCTGCTGAGCTAACAGCGCAACATTAAACAGACAGAGATGAAATGACATGACAATAAGAGCTTATTAAAAGCATCACTGAGCATAAAAAGATCCTAGAGCAAAGATCATTTCTATGAGCATGATTCACTAATTGGTCATTTACATCCCAAATACTTGCCATACAACACAAAATGTCAAGAAGCCCATCACAATCTGTTTCAAGAATAATACTGCTGACAGGATGACAGCAGCTTAGTGTCATTAAATTCAGTAACTTGGAGCAGCAGCATCACGTAAACAGAGGCAGACAGAGAAGTGGGGAGCAAACAAAAATACAGAGAAAATATGGTGATGCATGAGACATGTGGCATGAATCCAAACAGGAAAAAATGTGAAAGAATAAAACGCCAACATGCTGGGGGAGACAACATGTTCTTCCTTTGCTTATGAATACACACAAACATCAACATGTGCCTGAAAGAAGACTTGTTTGACATGATTCAGCTGCAGTGCAGACCCAGTTCTCATTTTAGCAATGCAGTAAGGAAAATGTGCATCGTTCTGAGAGAGTAGGAGCTGGATTGGTGGGAGGACTGTTTTTTCGACGCCGATTTATTTTTGTGTTTAGAGACAATGATCTGCACACATCGCTGCAGCGTGGGAGCGACTCCATTCATGGATTTCTTTCAACATTACCTCCTCTTGACCTCTGCGTCAATCGTTCTGTTCACAGCTCTGACTGTAAATTTAGATGTATCCATAAAATTGGAGGTGTGGAATGAAAAATGAAAGAGTACTCATTAAATATTTAGACATTCTGAAGTCTTAATTCCACTCTTCAAGCAGCAGCCACTGGCCTAACTCTTTCTGCAGATAAGATATGCAGTAACCTCCAGTGAAGAATCAAACAGCAGTTTAAAACTTTGCTATGTTTCAGTTTTCAGCACCACTGTCTGTTCAAACAGCAAACCAGTGATGCCTCCAACATTTAAAAGAGCATAAAGGTGAATAATTCAAATAGAATTTCTCCTGAACACATCTTGTGGACTTCTGTCTTGCCTTTAACTCAACTCAGTAGCAAGTGGTATTCCAGAAGCTGTACCACCTTATCATCCCAACGCATTTGATTAATCTTTTACAATTTCCTAAGCAAAAGACAGCAAGAAGTGTGGATGCGCTCAACCCCGTCCGCTGCCCTCACCATCGACACCAGAGCACCACAGTGTCTGTGTTTAATCCATTCCTAAACACATTCTACTAAAGCAACAGCATCAGCTAACCACTCAGCAAACCTTTTCTAAAAATACTCACAACACAGCCATCCTGTCCCTATTCAATACAAGGCAAGTTTATTTATAGATCACCATTCATACACAAAGCAACCCAAAGTGCTTTAAAATACATAAATTGAATGCCAGAAAGTATAACAAAGCATTAACAAAACAAAATTGCATAAAATGTTAAAATAGAGATATTAAAGTCATACAAAACTAATGCCATGAACTGTTAATCAAACACTTAGAGCTAATGCTGCTGCAAACAGAAAATGTTTTAAGTTCTGACACAATAAAAAGAATTAAGGACAATAACTCTGTCATACTTGACTCTCATCGTCTTGGGCTTCATATCAGAAAAGCCTGTACACATATTATAATGGGCAGCTAGGGTATGGAGGAACTAACTATAGGAAGTACAAGTGGATTCAACCACATCTCCTGCTCTGACCATGAACATTGAAGCAACACAGGGCTGTGTGTTTGGTCCATTGTGAAACACTCTCTACACACATGCCATCATCAGCCCGACAACCAGCAAAAACTAACCAGCTGCTTTGTCAACAAGGTCTTTATTGTACTCTAGACAAAACCCACCAACACAAGCTTTTCCCACAATTTCCCTAGAACAGGACTTCATCCATTTACTCAAAGAACTGCTAGTTGTACTGCCTTCTCTGTTAAACACATGTGAAAAAAAATTCCTCCAAGGGACAATAAAGTAAAAGTTCCAAGTTTACCGTCATCTGTAGATATATCTCACTAAGCAATATGTCTTAGCAGGATATGCTTAAAGACAAATGTCTCCTGAGTGCAATGCACAAGGAATATTAGGGCTAATGTATTAATCTTTTAATACTGTAAACTCACCAGTTTGCCTTCCAACGTGTAGATTTTCTTCACCACCCCAGAGTCGAGCTTGATGGCATCAGTGATATCAGTTAGAACCTGCTCATAGGAGTGGGCTGTTTTCTTATTCAGCAGGATCCTCACGGCTTTGCGGGGCTTAACTCCACTTCGAACCACCGTTACTAGCTTTGGACGGATGAAGTCCTTGCCTTCGCGGCCGTCTGAGGCACAAGCTTTGGCACAGCTCAGGGACGGAGGCCCACGTGATGAAGAGGACGAGGCCTTGACATTCACTGACCAGTTGGGGTTTACGTTTTTTGTGTAATCCAGCTTTTTGTAGGCCTCAATGGAGCTGCAGACATAGCTTTCACCTGTTAAAGTGACAAACATTTGGAAAAAGATGAAACATGAAAAAGTGAGTTTAATTTTAACAATTGATAGTTCTTCTTATTTCATTTCTCCTGACAATTAAGCACCGACAGCCATAAGAGAGAAATTATCCTGAAATGATCCTGAGAAAACTAATCTGACTTGAAACAAAGGGTACATCTGTTTGGACATATGGGCATCAAATGCATGACATACTTTGGTTTTAACAGATTTTTTTATGGAGCACAGCCCACAAAACAAAAATAACTTACAACCATTGGGTAAATCCTAAGTTTTCAACAAAGATTGACCCAGTAGCATGCAGAATAGCAAAATGGTTTAATATTGCAATAAGCCAATGAATTTAGTCACTGTCAGTATTTTAGACAATGCATCAAAAATAACAAAAAATAGGCAAAATAACAAGAATTTCTTTATTTTATGCAATAGCCCCAATACTATGAAAGAGCTGCATTTTTACTCAGGTTTTTATACAGTGAAAATCCCATTGAATCCGTGTCTAATTCGAAGGTGGGACGTCTAAGTAAATGTCCCCGTTACGTTAGCCTCATCTAAGGTTTATCAGGAAAGGGAGCTGGGCAAGATCAAATTTCTTGGAGGCTCACCGGTCATGAAGAGTTTGCTCCTTAAGAAAGGATGAGAGATGTTTTAGATTATTTAGTGCAAAACTGACTCCCAAACAGATGCAGAGCTAACCTGAGGCATACACAAACTCAGCTACAACTTGAGCCCCCGGAGAAAGAGCTTTTGTATTCTCACACATTTTTGAGCTCAGACGTTTTTTGTGTTGTTGTAATTTGTATTCAATTTTATGAAGAATTAGGCAACTTTAAGTTCTCTCTATTGTTTGTCATAGCAAATTGACAGAAATTTGACCTTTTTGATGATTTTATATAAATTAAAATGACATTTTAGATCATTCTTATTAACTGATTCATTTTAGATGTAAGTGAACTACATTTAAAAATGTTTACGGTTTGATACATGTAATTTAAGTCATTTTTAATGATAGCAATTAACAATTTATGTGAATATTTTTAAACTAGAGTCAGACATACTGTACTATCTGTTATGAGTTTCAATAATTAACATAATATTTTCTGTAGTGAATGTAAGCACTAAATGGTCCTTCCTTGCCCCATTCAAATTAAATAAAATGCTGTCCACTGAAAATGGCAAGCAAAATCAGAAAAGAAACATCTCAGAAACTGAACTTTGACATGCTAGAACACTTTATTTTAGAGTGCATGTTGATTGGACACTTTCCAAGCTCAAGTAACTGAGATGATTGTTGTGTTAAATCTTGTGCCAGCTCTGAAAATGCAATAAAACATCATTACCTTCAACCAGATGATCAATACTAGCGATCTTCTTGCCATCCAGGGTGTAGATAGTCCGGACTCCCTGGGGCAAGTTGACGTTGTCAGATAAAGAGCGGGTCAGGTCAGCTAGCAGTGCGTCAAAGGTCCGGAACCTATCCGAGGAGATGGCGTACACGATCCCGTTGAAGTAACGGTCCCCGTTGCGGTAGAAGCGAACTTTCTTGGCCCTCTTCTCGGCACTCAGAGTCTTCAGGGTCCTGGTCCGGTACAGGCTGCAGTGGGCGCTGTGCGTGGGGCTAGGGACCCCGTTCATCTTAGCGTTGGACCGGCCGTGCCTCTGACCTTTGTCCCGATCGTCGAAATGCTCCATCTCCATTTCGCTGCCTAAGCTGACGAGTACGGCTGTACTGTCTGGGGGGGAACAAAAAAGGGGAGAGGGAAGAGGGCTGTTATGAAAACTTTACACTGCAGAGGAATTGGGGAAATAAAAACAAAGGTTGAGAAATTAAACCAGAAGAGGCGAACTGAGCAGCCAGTTCGAGCAACTGAGCACCGCCGGTGCGCTCTCAAAATAACCCCCTAATGACGGATTAAGTGCTGTTAAGCAGGGAGTGGACAGGGTGCTTCATGACGTCCATGAGGGTGCGTCTGAGTTGGATGAGGAGCGACAGTCACGAATCGATTTTACTTATTAATATTAATAAATACTCAGAAGCTGCGCACTCAGCAGGACAAACATCAGCCTCATTTATCTCCTAAATACATTTATCCACAACACCATGCACCGATTAAAACTAACAGCATGTTTACATCACAATTATACAACTTGGAGCAAAGTATGGAAAAGTTATTTAATTTAGAGAAAAGACTACTCACTTTTGCGCAGACAGACTTACCAACGCGAGCAATTAACGCTTCTGTCACTGTGACCTCCAGTCTGAACGGATGCACTACTTCCAAGCAGATGCGAAAGAAAACACTGGAGTTCAGTGGGCTTGTCGCAGTTAGGATGGTGGCAGTGTCCTTTGTTGTCCGGTTGATGTGCTCCGCCAGGCAACACAAAACGTGTGTATAATCAAGAGGCAGTGACTGGTTTGAAAATTGACTGGGTAGCAGCTGCTTACCCTCCCATTCTCTCTTGCAGCCACCCCCTCTCTCTTTCTCTTTCTCTCTTCCCCACTCCCACATCTTCACGTCAGTCGTGATTTCCATTCGGCGCCCGCGCCCCCTCATTTCCATGCGAACCCACACTTCACACTCGTGGAAGGAGATGCAACTGATCGTGTCCCCCTCGCCAGCCAGCCCCGCGGACGTATGGGGGGGAAGTCAAATCACCGACTTTCACAATCAAAAGCATACTCTGGCAACAGCTGTGTTCAATTAAACAAATAAATTGTTTTGTAATAAATAAATTACAAAATACAGTTTTCAACCAAAGATCTCATTTATAAAGTGAAAATTGTTTTAAAATCCAACCTAACAAAATGTGGGAAAAAATAATTAAATAACTTGCAGTCATCGTTGAGAGCAACAACTGCCATCAAGAATTTGGCTTAACTGGCAATGATTTATTTTATTTTTTTATTTTTTACATTACTGGCCCACTCTTTCTGTAGAATTAATTTTACTCAAACTCAACGAAAGATTTTTAACCAAAGATAAGCTTGAAGTCTTGGCACAGTAGCACTGAGATTTAAGTATGAAGGACAGGCTAAAACCTAAAGTTTTTAAGTGTACTTTGGTTTGAACAAACACATTGTAGCTTGCCATCTTTTATTTCAAAAATGCTTTTAATAAGGCTGTTTAACCACAAGAATTATGAAAGGTTGATATTAATTTATTTCACAAGCACATCAGTCCTCTGATGGACTAGAAGAATAACAGTCAACTAAGCCAACATCTTCAGTAAAATGCTGATCAAAATATTCAGTTAGATTAGTAAAAAAGTTGTTAATGTTGCTAGAATTTAGTCTGTTATTGAGCAATACTTATATCCATTAAAAATATTGTTTTCTCACAACAGACAGAAAATTGTTGTTCAATGCCCAATATTGTTCTATATGTGATGGATTTACTGTGTTGATGTGCAAATCCAGATACTGTTGGTTATATGTGATTAATTTCCCATATAAAATGATTGGATGTGACAGAATGTTTCTGCTTTAACACTATCACAAAATGTTTTGGAAAAAGCTCAGAGCTGAGAGATGTACAGGACATATCTAATCTTTTCCTGACATAGCAGGAAAAGTCTCATTGAGTAGGAAAAGATAGAAGCAACTGACCTACATGAAAACCTCCAGAGATTATCTCATTCACTGGATTCTGACGAACATCCTGATAAACCATGCTGTCACACCCCTATACTGTATGTGTGCTGCACTAGACTTGTGCCACAAGGCTAAATGATGCAGCCAGTCTTACATTCAAAAGCTTCTTTCAACAACTGTTAACACCTGAAGTCAGATGTCCTCATTTGGAAAATGTTTTATGAAGGTCACAAGTCTGTTTATACATCTATTTATAAGATAAATAAATAAATCATGCTATTTAAGTAGAGTGACTGAGTTATACCTCCTAGGGATTCTTTGACTGGGGGACCCCACCCCCCAGTAGTGCATAAATGTATTTGTTGGTGTGACCGTGACAGACCGTGTACAGTCTTCTCATTTTGGGGGCAAACTTACGGGGACACAGTGTGCGTCAGAAACTGAGGCTCGACAAGGTGCTCCTGTCTAAATTAATCCTGAGGAAGCAGGGCGCACACAGCATGGGGCAGACTGACTTAAAATGAAGGCCAGAGATGGAGCACAGTTAATGAAATAGTTTTCAGTGTTGGATTTATGACATCACTTAGGGTTGCTTTTAACAAATGTACGGTGTTGAGTTCTTATTTAGGAAACTCTCAAAGCAAAATCCCAAAAATGACAGCAAGCCGGGTCCAATCCCAGTCTGTCCTTAGACAAGACTCTCCACCCACCTTGACTGCTGGTGATGTCCCAGGGCAGCTGCGGCTACTATCTAGTAGTTGCCATCATCAGTGTGTGAATGGATGAATGACTAAAATGTAGTGTGAAGTGCTGTGGGGTCTTCTGGATTTAATAAAGCATTATACAAGTTTATCATTTCCACTCCTAAAATCCTCATGGATCTTGAATGGAATGTCAAAACATAGCAAATGTAAAAATGACCTGTCATATTCAGATCTGACATCTTTGTCTAAAAATAAACATCAAAAAGTTTAATAAATAAATACATTTTTGAAGAACGAAATACAATGAGTTGATTTAGCCCTTTGCTGTATCCCCTTTTTATTTCAATGTGAAAACTGAAATGATCCCTCACACTTTTTCTCAAACACAAAGTTGTGAAAATGCTTCTGGCAGTTTTACAGAACACTACTTCATCTCACAGGGATAGTTGTTTTTTTTTCTTAACACCCACACATATAAAGATGGTCAGTGGGTAGGATGGGGGCGACTGCTTGCTCTGTGTTCCAACTACACAGAGTGATTGGTGGATACGGTTCCCCTTACGTAATGTGTGTCGTAGGTGGCTTTAAAAAAATATTGTAAAAGAAATGTCAAACTCAGCAGGCTCCTAACACATAGCAGCTCAATTCACCTGTTTCAAACCTTATACTCACATTTCACCCAGTTTTCTGTGTGAAAGAGAATCAAATTAGATCAGATTCAAAATGTATTTATGCATGCAAATACTACAAAAATATTGCAACATTTTACTTTACGAGATACAAGTGCGTTTGATATATATTATGTATCAGCACTTAATCAGTCTCATTTTTAATATATTCTTTATTTTAACTGTCTCAAATATATTGATCAATCAAGTTTATTTGCCTAGTACATTTCAGCAACAAGGCAGTTCAAAGTGGTTAATATACCAATAATCACTGACAAAGTAAATTGTCATCTTATGAAATACTTTAAAGAGGAATGAAATAAATTTGTCTAAAATGTGTTTATTCTAAGAATTTGAATATTGACAATTTTATAAAAACTGACAACAATTGTCAGTTTGGAAACAATAATAAAAACAAAATATGTAATTTGAAATATTAGAATATTTTTAATGAATTAAGTAAAAGCAACAAAAACATGGAACTACTTAAACATTTCAAAGGGACTTGAGAATGAAGGGTCAAAGTATTATTAGCTGAATAGAGCTCTAACTGTATCAAAGGTCTATAAAATTCAAAAGCAGGGTTTCCAGATGTAATTTAGATTTATGCTGTCTCACTTAACTGAAGGAAAATGTTAATAGAAAAAGAAAGGAAAATTAAAAGGAAGAATCCTTAATTTCATTAACTTCCAGCACCAGAATCACCATAGATTGAACTAATAGGTAGAGCCTAACTTTACATCAGAAAAGGTTGTTTATTTTCTCCCAACAAACTTGTTTTTGTTCTGGTTGAATCAGCTCTTTTATTGTCTTGAATAGAAGATGGTTTTCATCGTAGTTTTTTCTATCTTGAAATCTCACTACAAACATCCTGCTTTCTGGATTTAGAACTGAGCTGGTAACAGAACAAACACTAATCATGTTTATTGAACAGGGTTTCATCTATAACACAGGTGCATGAATTAGAATAAATTAAAGTAAACGTTAAGTTTTGGGCTCTTCATGACAGAGCAGGTGACCCAAAGTAGAGACAGTCGTAGTCCTTGACGTGAATGTCCCACGTTGCAAAACTCTGTCATTGAAGTTTCCAGGAACAGATAGTTCCAAAACACCAGCTAACTCGTCAACTGGCTTAAGCTCATTCTTAAGTCACAATGAAAGACTTTTGTAAATGTCTTGGTAAAAGAGTGAAATATCTGCCTGTGTGTGTAAGAAAAGTTGGATTTCTGATGGTTCATACCACTATATAAGTATTTAAATCATTATATTACGGACTTCGAGAAAATAAATAAAAGTCTAAACAAAAAGCTGACAGAAATGTACAAGGATAATTGCCCCCAATAAAAGAAACCTGCAAATATACATGGGAACAGATTTTGGTTAAGGATTATGTTTTCCCCGATGCTTCAGGGTAGGTAACCTGCTTTCCCTTTGGGATTTCTTCTTCATTCCTCTCTCTGTTGTTGAGTCACCACCTCCTCCTCCGCCTT
The DNA here is from genome assembly GCF_019740435.1 of Gambusia affinis. NCBI lineage: Eukaryota > Metazoa > Chordata > Actinopteri > Cyprinodontiformes > Poeciliidae > Gambusia > Gambusia affinis. The sequence goes on from NC_057882.1 coordinate 20,966,456, forward strand.
CATTCAAACATTCTGTTAATCCCTCCTCCGTTCCTTTGTTCGAACCAGCTGGTGCTTTCCTACAGACATCTTTTTCTCTGTGTGTCCAAAACAAGAATAAAAGAGTAACGTCATGTGGCTGAACACCTGTCGGGATAAATTATCCCTAAAAAGCAAAATTGCAGGAAATAATAAAAAAAAAATTGTTACTCTCTTTGTTATTTATTCATCCAAATCATGATCCTACATTTCGACTCTGAAGTAAATTACAATTATTTTAAAGTAAAACTACAAAAAAATGTAAAGACTGACTGAAATCAGTTAACACTGAATTTAGAGAAGATACTGTTTTTAATGCGTATTCATTTGTATTAAAGGTGGTGGGTATTATGTAAAATAAACTTTTTTTTATTATTGTTATAATATTATTCCCTCATCAAAAACATACCTGGAAAGTTGCTTTGATACTTTCACGCATGTCTTAGAAATCCTTCAATCCCCTACAGGGTGCCCACAGATGGTACAACTGATACAAACTTATTTGATTTTGTTATGAAATAGTACTAGATATGTGGAAAATACATAATATCTCCCCGTTAAATAATCTACTGTCACAAAATTACCTGAATTTAAAACTGTCAACAAGTAAACATTAAAATTTTGTCAATCAGGTGTGGGACGTTACAAACCTGATCTGTTTGCTCTCTGGTGCCCCCTGTCGCTGATTGGAGTACTGTCGTCTCTGCGGCTCACGGACAGAAGACAACTGCAGGCAGTAAATACATAAAACATGGTGACTGTATGCAAACTTCTGACCTTCCTTGCAGAAACAGCCGAGGAGGGAAATGTTATTTTTAAATGCTCACCATAGCTATTTCTGTAAGATATGCCCGCCTTTCATCATTGGTTTTATGGAAAGCCTGAGAAGTGAAAGAAATAGAAAACCATGCTGTCACTTCATGGGTACAAACCTTAATATGTGTCAGTGGTATTGGGCAATAGATGAAGGATTACTGGTCACAAATGCTGAGTTCTAAGCCTGTATTTAACTGATACCTCCCTGATACTTTAGTATAACAATAAACAAAGAACTAAATTTGTTACTAATTAGGATTTTTTTGTATCTGAAATCACTACTTTGTGGGCAATTAAAACCCTACACTTCTTTTCTAACACACAATGATAAACGTAAACCAACAGACACTCTGATGCCTATAAACCTTTTAAAATCCCTCCCACTGCTTGTTGTCTACAGGAACAATGGGGCCCAGACCTTTCCCTCCTGTTCCATTTGAAGATGGCAGTTCTTCAGCTGATTATGGAGGTCAGTTTTCTCCTCAGTCAGGACCATTAGGTGTTCTTTAAGCATTTCCTGTGTTGAAGAGTTGAAATTACTCTTATGTCATTCTGGTGACAACTAATTACCCGGTGGACTACAGGACGATCAAACAATGTGCATATAGTTCATGTTGACAACAATAGTACAAAAATGGATGAGACTCATAAATTATTCAGTCACAATTTATAATGATAATCCAAATTCATCTCAGTCGTTCAGTTTATACTAATGTCTACTGTTTGCAGTCACTTCTTGGACACACTAAAGAGCATCTGTTAGTTCTGCCTTTAGGCTCACAGGCACCAGGGTGGTTAAGCTTTATTGTGCAACCTTTCAGTGTCACATGAATTGGTGTGTATGTGTGTGTGTTAAAGCATTGTAATTAGACTGTATTACTCTCCCATGGTTGTTAATCCTGTGATTACAGAGCTGTGATTAAACTCTGGTTTTTGCAGCCTGTGTCAACTAGTGGAAGGAGAGCAGCTGACATCACAACACTTGCTGTTTTATATAAACTCATTCTCTGTCTCTAGCGCTCTCTACTGGTGTGTGTGGTTCTTTGCATGCTCTCTGTGGACAGAATGATCATAGGTTTTAGAATATAATAAAAAAATCTATGTAAAAATTTAAGGCCAATAGACTAAACAAAAGTCAACTCACAAGTCCCATGTCTTCGTATAATCGGATAAAAGCCAATCGATCTGGGAAAAAAAGGGCAAGTGTGAGTTTGTTGTTTTGATCACATAACAAATAATAGCAAAAATTAACCTTTTACACACACACACACACACGCACACACACACACACGGGTTTACCTAATATAGGGTATGCAGTTACATCTCAGTATTTTTGTCACTCATTTAAGAAAGTGAATCCCTCTAAAAGGAGGGTGGCCGATAGTCATTGCTAAAGAAGATTGTTGCATATGTGTAACTGCATTATCCAGTTGAAATATTTTACTTCTTGAGCCCAGTCTGTTCTAATCGTTAATTCCCTTAAAAGTAATGCAACGAAGGTTTCTATTTTGAGAAATAGTTTCAAAACAAGCGGTGAAATACCGGTAGGGTCGTAATATTAAAAGAAATTGAAGCCTCACCAACGGGGTTTCCTTTGATGCTCTCCAGCCTCTGCTGAATGTGTGAAATCTGTCTCTCCAGCTGTCCATTTAGTTCTACTTGTGTCTCAAACCTCGTCTTCCACTCATTACCTGATAACCAACAAAAACAGACAAGTCACGAGAGACAGCTTACATTTCCACATCGTAACATCTGAAAAAATTGTAATATTCATATTAAAAGTTCAATAAGTTTGTTCTCCTTTAAAAAAGTAGATTCATTATGTAGAGAAATATTTCAAGCCTTCACATGTTTTGATTTTGATTATCACTGCTTATAGATAATGAAGACCCGCCATTGAGTCTAGGTTAATTAAAAAGAGGACAAATTTGAACTGAAATGTCAAGTTTATGAATGCATGTTCATTTCTATGTACTCAATAGTTGATATATTGCATCAATCCATAGTACCATGGAAGTGATCAGCCAGTAGATCAACACAACCTGATACCATCATGCACCAAATCATCACCAACTGTGGAAATTGTCTCTCCACTCTTCAACAAGACTCTGGGGCATCAATTTTCAAATTAAATGCAAACTTTACATTCATCTACAAAGAGGACTTTGAACCAGATGGGAGTAGTTTGACACAAGGATTTTGACATCAGGTGTAAATCTTCATTAACTCTTGCCTCAGTCCACTCTTTGTGAAGCTCCCCCAAATTGTTTAATGGATTTTGCTTAATACTCCTCTCAAGGCTGCTGTTATCTCTGTTACCGGGATAACACACATTTTCCTTCTGCTCAACTTTCTATGAAAATGCTTGTATACTGCAATTGTCCCCCTTGTAGTGGATGCCAATGACGACCAGGTGTCCATGTCTATGCAGCATACTGCTCAGGAAACCTTTGCAGGTGTTTGGAGTTAATTATCTGTTTAGGGTGCGACATGCATGAGTTTAAAATATTTTACTTTTCACAATATCATCAAAATTACAGGAAATACATGCTTGAAATTTTACTCAATGCGCAAATAATTTAATGAGACAAAGTTTTTACCTTCCCCATCAACACTACGTAATCTTTCTTGCAGTTCTGCCACAGTACATCGCAGGTCGCACACAGATCCTATGAGCATCTCTCTGCAACCAAAGTTAGTTTGAAGACTCAACCTTTCCCGTCTGAAAAGCTTTATTTTCTCAAGGAGAGGGATACTCACTTTAGCTCTCTTTCTTCTTCGATTTCTACTTGCAGCCGTGCCAAGTCGTACTTACGGTAGTCGTTCCCTTTAGCCATTTTTCCGAAAATTTACTGCAGGCAAGTTTGTAGCTCAAGGTATCCATGGAAACCGACATTTCCTGTTTTGTGCAAAATGCTGTTTCCTTGTGAACATTTGTTCCCCCTGTGTCGGGAGCGCGTACTGCAGGCAGAGAGGCCGATGTTATACATCTATCCAGCCATTTTCAAGGCGCTTCTGGACATTTGATCTTTATTTACCAAAGTAATTAGGGGGAATCAACTATTTCAGTTGTGTGAAACAATTTGTCCCCCCTTTGTAACATGGGAATTAATCATTCTTTCAAAAACCCCTTGACTGTGTATATTCCTCTCCTCATGAACAACAAATCCTGAAACATTTCCTCTTTATTTGTCAAAGTTACATGGGGGGAACCAAATAGTTCAGCTGTCTGAAATAATTGGTTCCCCTCTGTAACATGAAACTTTAGAAATAGCTTTTTAACCCTTCAAAACTGATGAAAGTCACCGACTTTGTTTTCCATATTCTCATGAATTTATGTAAATTAGGACATGTATTTCTTTTTACTTTAAGCTCTATTACTTTTGGTCAGATAAGTTCTATCAATGTTACTTCAACTTGGGTTGTTTTTTTACTTAAAGAACTGATTTGATCTCAAACATTTAATTATGACAAAAACAGAATAAATCTGGCAAGTATGTTTAATAACAGCTCTGTAGATTAAAAATAAAATGTAATGTACCACTGAATCAACCAAAGTAGTTTAGAGAAAATGTTTGTCTGACAAAACAGAAAATGAGCCAAATTTCGATATCACTTTTAAAAATCGTGACCACTCAAACCACTATAGATTCACAAACATTCCTACACAAATACAAAGATTAGTAGGCAGCTTGAGGTGAAGTGTGTTGCCTATGGGTACATCGACATGTGACCGGAGGAAGCTGACATAAAGCCCATGATATACTCTACCCACTCAGCCTTCAAATAAATTCATAGTCCAATTCAAACAACACTTAAAATGGAGTTTATTGTATTTAATACTTCAATATATTCATTTAAATACACCATTAATTTATATTGTATGACAACAAAGCATTATGTCGAGTAGAACTTTATTCTTTCTTCTTTCCTTATTCACATCCTTTTCTTAGCTGTTGCCTCGTCTTTCATCTCCACCCCCTTCTCTGCTTGTTTGAGATGTTTGTCTTTTTGCATCTTGTTCTCTTCAGTTTCCTTTACCTCATCGTCAGATTCTTTAACCATGGCCTTGGTCGTCTTCTTCCCAGTAGTCTTCAGTAAGGCTTTGAGGCCCAGATTGTCAATATTATGTGCAGTCAAACCAATGTTGCCCACTGTGCGGAGAGCTGTATCTGTGGCTTGGCCTGCATCATTGCCGTACCTTCATCATAAATAATTTGGAGGTGTTAGAGAAAAAGAGTGTGGTAGAAGAAAATAAATGACAATAGAGCTGCAGGAGCACTAAAACATTGGTTTAAGGAAAAACACACAAACTCTAGCATATTTTTGTACGTTAAAAGGTGTTATATGCAATGACATCGCTTAATCTGGCATGTAGCTTACAGCAACACAGACACACCAACAATCAGTCTAGAAGAGAGGCTTGGTTTATCCGTTCAAAGTATGCAGCTTCAAAAATCTTTATGTCCAGTTCATGTATGCAATGTTTTAACAAGTGTAGATCCCTGTTTTTTAGGCATAATGATTATAATACATAGGATCTGTACCTATTCTTAATTATTTGAGTTGAAGGATAAAAATAGACACATCAGCTTGCATCTATACTGAATATCCAGTACAATATTCACTGTACTGGATATTGTATATCCAGTACAATGAAAATAAAATGCAAGCCTAATGCAAAAAAGACCTCTGAAAAGCATACTTAAAGCATACAAATTAGTTTGAAAAAGAAATAGCTACATCAGGTTGTGCAAGGTTATTTTCTAATCTAGGTTGGGTTAGTAGAAGCACAAGAAGACTAGATCAGTTGTTAATTTGACCTTTACTTCCCAGTGAAGTCACATCTTCCCAGACATGTTTAAAAGATTCTCTAACCCCCTAAATCTGAAAAGAAACAACAGTGAAAAAGGGTCAGTCCACAAAAAAACCAAGAGAAAAAGGAGAATGGTAGAGAAGTAATGTAAAAACACAATATTTGACACGCTGTCAGTGAAGTGCCTGAAATGTGGCTGGTGAATGAGGTGGTAATGTTTTCTATACTTTAATGCTAGTTTTTTACAAATGTACAAGGCATTGATTGTATGTAGAATCTGAGAATCGTGTTGTCAGTTTTCTATTTATGACACAGACAGATAAGTCAGGGATAACAAACGTATCTTGACTAAGACATCCCCAGTTTAAATAAGCAATCAAATATAAAAAAGGAAGATATAAAGACATAGCAACACTTTCAAGAGGTGTCAAGTCAAGAGGTTAACTCACTTGTACTTTACTGTTGTGACAGTTTCAGTTGCAACACTTTTGCAGACATGTTTTGCTCCAGTCTCTAGACTTTCCCAAACTGTGCTTAAACCTAATTTGAAAGGAAATTTTAAAAATGTACAGCAGCCATATCAAACCATCCAATGGGTCCAAATTTATCACCCACTGTACACTAATATTCATTAAATTAGAATATGCGTTCAGATGAGGCCCATTTGTTGGATTAAATTCAATTCACAGAAATAAATACTTTCAAACTTCCATTTGTGTGTAATTCATAATGTGTTTCAGTTAGTGATAAATTTCCTGGAATAAATGGGCTTTTCAGAGATATTCTAATTTATTGAATGTGTTTGTGTATCCTTAAGCTCATCTTCTAAAACTTAGTAAATACCTTGTATGCTGCTGGTTGCTACAAACTTGGCTCCATCGAAGTTAGAAGCTTGGCCATCCTGACTTTTCTTCAGAGACTCTGGGACCAGCTTAGCACCGTGCTTCTTCACATGAGGTGCCACCTTTTCTGCCACATGTTCTGCAATTGTACTTATGCCATTCACTGTAAATGCACAAAGTTATACCAAAGAAATAGATTTAGGTAGAAACATACTGATACTCACAGATCAGGACAGAATAATAGATTTTACATTATCAGTAATATCAATCTGGTTGCTCTTACCTAGGAATTTACTGACTCGAACAGCGCTCCCAGTGGCTTGTTTGGTAGCATTCAGACCTTTGGTGACCTGTGGACTGACCTCAGATGGGGTCTCCTCTGGTGTGATGCGGTCCCGGATCTTGGCTGCTCCTTTTTGAATGACATTCCCAGTGGCCTCTGCTCCTTTTGCAAATGACTGACTCAGTTTTGTAGCTCCTATAAAGATAAAGACATCATTTTATTTATTGTAGTTTCAAAACATCAAGCAAACCATTTTGTTTTTCCAACCCTAAATACTTTTAAGTATAGATCAGACTGATGTCATGGTAAACAGCACCCCCTGGTGGATGATTATGTGGTAATCCACTGTGCAATCAACTGATGTGCAACTCTGTGCTGATGTTCTTTGAGTTTTCATTCTGAGAATCTTTTTGCAAAACCCACCAGACAAAATTCCTTGAGCCATCTTCTCACTCCATCCAGGAAGTAGAAGTTTTACATTTTCCCCCTCTGGTACCATTTGATCTGTTTCCTCATGCAGAGGATTCAAGGGAATTTTATCAGTCAAGTTAATGACCTCTCCTTCAGCTCCTTCTGTTCCCTGTTAGACAAGTCAAAGTTCCATTCTTAATGGTGAGCTTTAAGACAATATTGTTTCTTTAAGATACATGTATGGCCTACAACATGTCATTGGCTATATCAAATTGTTTATATAAATCTAAAACCAACTTTCTTCACCTTTAAAATGTCATAATTTTAGGAAGCTGAACTACTCAATCTGCAATAAGAAGACTGAAAATACTTACAAAATATTTTACTGGTCCCAAAGGGAAATTAAATATTATGGTAACTCATATTAATTCAAGGTTATTTTTTATTCAACATAAATTAGTTAGGACTTACCTGGATCCTGAGATCAGCAAGTTGTGTTAGAACATCCTGAAACATCTCACAGTCCGCCGCAGGCAGTTCAGAGGACAGCACTAAACCCACAAAGGAGCCGGGCAACTCTCCCGAGTAGTCGGGGAACATGTAGATGCCAGAGTTAGCCAGCAGCACCGGGGTGTCTGCTGACAGGGGATACAGACGGTCACACACCTGAAAACCACAAGGACAGAACAAAACAGGACAATCAAAGCTCTACACAGGCCATCTGAAGAGATTTCATTTTATTCTTCTAAAATCAATTTAATTTAATCCTCTTTAAACACACTTTTCACATGTAGTTTATAACACAATAATAACTCCTATTAAGTGATTGTAGAGTTTATTCATATTATGATTTTAAGTTTAAAATCTATTTTTATATCTTTATTAGGGCTCATATAGGCTGCACAGGTGCACTGTTGGTAGAGCTGTTGCCTTGCAGCAAGAAGGTCCTAGGTTCGATTCCCGGCCCGGGGTCTTTCTTTATGAAGTTTGCATGTTCTCCCTGTGTATGCGTGGGTTCTCTCCGGGTTCTCTGGCTTCCTCCCACAGTCCAAAAACATGACTGTCAAGTTAATTGGTTTCTCTAAATTTTCCCTAGGTGTGAGTGTGTGTGTGAATGGTTGTTTGTCCTGTATGTCTCTGTGTTGCCCTGCGACAGACTGGCGACCTGCCCAGGGTGAACCCCACCTCTCGCCCGGAACGTAGCTGGAGATAGGCACCAGCAACCCTCCTGACCCCACTAAGGGACAAGGGTGAACCGAAAATGGATGGATGGGTTCATATATTTTGTTTTCAAACAGAACCTAGGTCTGTCAATCAAGTTTTGAAGTATATGTTATACTAAATCTAAAGTAAGAAATGCAGATCTTACTTGAGATCTTTTTCATATTTTATCTCCCACATTTTGTGTACTTCTGCAAGCTATCAAAGTTTTTTTGTTTTTAAATATCACTGAGACAGTCCCAAAGTTATGTAAGTGCGTTTTTTTTGTTTTTTTTTCCAACACCCCCAAAATGTGTCATTTTCCATGAAGCAAACTATCCAAACGTGTTGCTGTATACTGCCAATGGTGTGCAGATCTGTCAGAATGACCCCTGTGAGGACGCAGGAGCCTGACCAACAACACAACAGAAGCGCAGAGTCATCTGTTAATGGGACCATTGTCTTACTGGGAAACAAAGCAGAGTCAGAATACAGGACCAGCCTGGTTTGGTGGGAAGCACAGTCATGGGTTACATTGAAATACAAAGCAAGGCACAATGTATGCTTTGTAGAGATGCCAGAACAGACATTTATTTTCTATTGAAGGAAATTAATTGGAAAGGAGATTTAAAAACAGATATACCATTTAATAAAAATAACATTCGAACATTCTGATGAAAATTTGGTGTTCATAAAAAGAAAACAATGAAAACTTAGAATTGAAGAGATATAACACAGATGTTGGTCCCGTCAACACTTAAAATGTCAATACATTATGAAGGGTTAAATTAAAATTAATCCAAAAATAAATCTTAAGATGTTTTGAAACATCTCACAGTTTGTCATCTGTGAGACAAACACTACTTTGTAGTTGGTTTTCCAGCAACGCAACATTATAATGACTCATACCAGGAAAACTTTTAAAAATGAAGAAGTGGTTCTGTGTGACGTCACATTTACCTTGAAGACACACACACCCAAACCTTCTTACAAACAAATCCAGGCTCTAATGAATGCCTCTTTTTACTTACATGTAAAAATCCAGAGGGTTTTCCAGCATTGCAATCACTTTGCTGATTATCCGTTGTGGTGATACGGAGGTAGCCTGGAGAGGAAAGAGAGCTGACCTGACCGTTTGGTTCGACAAAGAACAGCTGTACCCCAGAGGGGATGGAGAGCAGCTCCTTCCCATCTGGTGGTTCCCTTGACCAGAGGCCGCCTCCTGCAGGATCGTAAACCAGGCTGCGGTGCCCATCCATTGGCTTTGGAGTGTATGCTGGAGGCAGGTCTGGTGAGCTATCCATGGCCACAGTTTCCAGATCAGCTGAAGGGAGTGTGTGTGTGTTTGGGAGAGCAGGGAAAATAGAACTGATAGAGGCTGGTGATGTACTGTGGGTAGTATCTGGTATGGTGGGGTACAGATGGAGGACAGAACTATTGGTGGGTTGACCATTAATTACCAAGTCTGGGTAAAGAGGAGTAGAAAAATTGGACAGTAAGCGTGTGTTCCCTGGTGTGGACTTTTCCAGATCAGAAAGGCGTGTGTCAATAGTCGCCAACATTTCCTTCATCTTCTGCTGAAGCTGCCTAGCCTTGTCCCAGACCACTCCTTGATGCCTTTCCCCTCCAGTAGGAACTTCGAGTCCTTGACGAAGATGCAGACGACTCTTCTTGTAATACAGCCGAGCTTCTGATTTGTTGTCAGCTTCCTGAGCCGCTGATCCATGGTTCATGGATTGTTGGGCCAGCTCATACTGATCCTTAATGACAAGCAGTTCAGCAGGCTCAGCCATACTGGAAGGCAGAGGGGAAACAGAAACCAAGACAATACGTAACCCTTAACAAAAAATACCTGCAATTTTAGGATGCAATTAAGTTGTAACACAGAACTTACAGACCTATGAGGTTCTTAATATAATTGAATACCAAAAAGTAAAACTCACATTTTATGGATATAATGCAGAGACATATTTTAAGTGTTTACTTCTGGTAATTTAAATGATTCAGTCTCTTAAATACTTTAAATATGACAGAAGTCTAACAAAAAATAAATGTTAAAAACAGAATGTTATGCTAAAGCCTAAAGCCTCATGGTTGATACTATGGTTATTGACACCCTGCTCAAGGGGGTAAACCAGCCACTAAAGACCATTGCTAAGAACGTGGCTGTTTACAAAGTTCTGTATCCAAGTACAACAATGAAAAGTGGAGTGGAATGAAAAATGTGTTCAAGCAGCTTCGAGATGACTGTGAAACAAACCTCATTCAAGAGTTTGCATGAAGATTCACATTATAGGAACTACAGCTGGAGTCAATGTCTAAAAAAAACCACCACATACAGTAGATGTATCCACTGCATGGATTACAAGCCAGACACATGTTGAATTATATCTTAATCACTCCTGAACCAGAAAATAAACTGTAAACATGAGCACTTATGCTCAGTGGTTTAAAGTAATCTTATCAGACCAAAATAAACTTGTGTGAATTACTTGATACAGTAATTCAAATAAAAAGAACCCCAATTAAGTTTTGAGGCCATATCCTACAGGCTACAAACATACTTTCAGCATCTGGCATTTCTATATTAAGAATCCTTTTTTGTAATAAGATGTTGATTTTGGGCTTTCATTATCTTTAAGTAATACTAATCTAAATTAAGATGAATGGACAGCTGTGCTATAGAATTAACTTTCCAATGAGATTTATTCTAATTTGAAAATATACACTGCAAAAACATAAAGTCTTAAGTATTTTTTGTTTTGTTCTAATGCAAATATCTTACATATCTTTCTGTAAGAAAGAAGAGCTTGTTTTAGTAAATAATTCCTTGATATTATTTCACTGATAACATCAGGAAAATGTCATGCCATAAGTTAAATATTCTGCCAGTGGAATCAATATTAAGGAGCTATTGACTTAAATCAAGCTCCTATTTCTTTCTGAAAATAAATTGTATGTTTATCTTATTTCAAGTGTACTAGAAAACAGACAAAAATACGTGGTAAGATTTTGTATTTTTGCATTGATTTGTCGTTAAACTACAGCTTTCTTTGTCCTTAGTTTTACTGTAAGAATAAAAGCAGAGGAAATTAAGAATTACAGCTTCTTACCTTTTGACAAGACTATCCAAAAGCACGTAACTCCAGCTGTCTGACTGCAATATTACATCAACGAGTGTGAACAAAACTAGTCAGGTATTTATTATTGGCAGCTAAAAGGTTAGGTCTGAGCGCTGCCAAACAAGCAGGTTTTTCCAGAACAACAGCAACACTGGAGCAGGTACGAGTCTACTGACAGATCTCCATGCCAACAGAAACCTACAGCAAAAGTTAAGTCAGCTCCGTACTTCAGTTTTTCAACATTTTTCGGTTCTCACACAGAATTAACATATTTTGTCAATCCACCTGTGGACACCGACTCCAGCTACAGACAAACACCATCCACAGAGAGAAAATACTTTTCGTCAACTTACTTTTAAAAAAAAATCTTACAAACGTACAGAGAAATCTGGGTGCACTCCTTCGCAGTCAGCCGTAGAATGAGCTGGAAGGAAAGTGGCATCAAGCGGAATGGGAGGAGTTTAAACGGGCGGGGTGGGAAAAGTTCAGAGATAACTTGTCAATATGATTATGCAGTATCACATTACGAACCACCTACATTATGAATATAAACCAACCATGCAACATACATTTTTACTTCTCATTTCTTAGAAATTAATTTTCACTCTAACACAGAGGTGGGCAATCCTGGTCCTGGAGGGCCGGTGTCCTGCAACTCTTAGATATCTCCCTAGTCCAATACACTTAAATCCAACAGCTGAATCACCTCCTAAATGCAGCCAAGATCTCCAGAGTCCTGCTAATGACCTCATTATTTGACTCAGGTGTGTTGAAGTAGAGACACATCTAAACCTTGCAGGAGAACGGTCCTCGAGGCCTGGATTTGCCCACCCCTGCTAACATAAAGGGATTTATGGTGATGATTTTTTATTTTTTTTATTTTGTAAAAACCTTAAAATATCTAAAGGGGGTAGGGGTATGGGGGGAGGAATGGAAGGGGAAATTACAGCAACTGTATTTACACACCAGGTGACAAATGGTACACACCCAATGTCTGAGCTGAGTAATAAATATTTATGAGAAACGTAATTGGGTTAACATCATTTTTATTGTACACTTTTATACACCATGTTTGCATAATCACATTTTGAAGTGCAAGTATTTTTGTTGGATATCAATTGTTTTTACTAAAATAATACAAGTATTTGTGTGAAAGAACAGTGTTTTAATAAAGGATTAAATGTTCCACTATGGGCTGAGAAAACAAATCCCCACGTAATCAAAACATGGTGAAAAACAAACAAAAAGTCAAATAGTTAAACAGACTGACTTATTTATAAAAACAATAATGTTCGAAGAAACTTTACAATTTCTTGAAATACCATTCAGTTCTGTAAACAGCTCAATGGGAGATGAAGAACATCAAGCAAGCTGGCAAAGTGTAATTCACAATGAAACCGCTTTACAACATATTTGACTATAAAACAATGACAAACAGAATTAGACAACATAACTACCTTTATTTAGATGTTTCCTGATGATGTTGCTGGTAATACATCAAACCAGTTCAGTAGGTTTTGAATGGCTACATATGAAACCTTTGACGTTATTGTGTGAAGAACTAAAACTTCTATTAATTCCCAAGATGATTGAATTACATGGTGTAAGAAACATGTCTTATTATAAGGATTGAAATCTCTGTGCTCACCTCATCATAATTTAGAATGTGATAGGTGTTGAAGCTTATATTGCACTATCACACACTCTAAAATGTCTATAAGTGAAGTGAAAACAAAAGGAATCAAACTGCAAAATGCTTAGTTGTTTAAACTGCTGTAAAATGCATGACCTGATAGCTAGATTTTGAAAAGAGAAACAGTCTTACATGCATTAGGCATAGCATATAACAGTTCAAATCAAAATAATTGGTAACACTTTATTTGACGGGTTGTGAATAAGACTGTCATGACACCGTCATAAACATGACATAACTCCATGAATATGAGTAAGTTTAGTAAAGTGTCAATTGGTAAATCATGACACTTTTAATACAAAGTTGATGTTATTCAAAATGTCTTCGTTATGACAACTTGACATTAACCAATAAACCATAATCTGATAAATTTGTTATAAAAGTATTACTGATTAAACTTTAGCTTTAATAACATAAAGCTACCTATTTTTAAAAGTTTAATAAGTAATACTTTTATATCAAAATTTGTCAGATTATGATTTCTTGGTTAATGTCAAGTTGTCATAACAAGGACATTTTGAATAATGCCAACTTTGTACTACAAGTGTCATGATTTAACGAATGACACTTTATGACAACAGTCATAAATATTTATGAAGACTAACTCATGTTCATGACAGGTGTTATGTCATGTTTATGACGGTGTCATAAACATGACACCGTCATGTTTATTTCACAATCCGTCAAATAAAGTGTTACCAAATAATTTATATTACACTGAAAGTACATCCACCTGCGCCGACAAGGAGTTTCAAACATTAACTGAACTCCTTTAATTGTGTATATATAACTACATTGGATTAAGAAAAGTAAAGGAGTCCACATGTGTATGGTGAAAATTAATGTGCTCTGCTTTGTTTTCAGTGAGCTGTAACTGTGCTCTGCTGGGAAGATCAGGAAAGTGAAGTAGTGGAGTCACAGGAGAGGCAGAGCAGTGGGGGGAGAGATCCCTGAAACACGACAATACCTATGAAGGAGACAAAGACAAAGAATATACATTTAAAATAATATTTTTTAAAAATGTCCTTGATTCCTGAGGAACTAAGATGGCAAATCTAGTTTCATAAATTCCAGTTGGGACTTTCTGCCTCTCCTTACTTTGATGTTTTGTATTTGTCTCTGACAGCTTGTTGTGGTCGAGTCTCTGCACTGATATACAGCTTGTGGAGAGAAGTCAGACAGGGCATAATTTCCTCCATCGTGTACCCAGTAAAGGTAATTAAAGAGTCAGGCTATTAAAAAAATAATAATAATATTGGTATCATTTTACAAAAAACCCACCAGAATCAAGTAATTATTATGCAGAAAAACGTCATCATCTGGACCAACTCACCCAGTAAGATTTATGTATAGTGTAGGTAGCTAAGCAGTAGGTTCCAGCTGCCAGTATGGATGGGGTGTATTGAAGGAAGGGATCTATTTCTAGTAGACTTAACTCTGCTATGTACTACAAGAAAAGGAGAAGATGAAAATAAACAGTGTCTTGCAAAGGTATTTATATGTCTTGAACTTTTCATTCTTTCCTTTTATGTGAAAGATCAACACAAAGTACATCATCACTTTGAAGTAGAGGGAAAAGGACCAATACTTTTAAAATCCATCTATAAATATGAAGCAAAATTACCAACATATGGATGTCCACATAAATTGATAGGCCAGGCAAAGAGAGTATTAACAGTAGTAATTCTGTAGGAGCTGAAAAGATCCACAACTGTTAATTATGGACTTGAAGTTAATGAAAGAGTAGAAAGAAGAAAGTGTCTGCTCAAAGAAAGCCACTAGAAGTCCAGTTTTTAGAGTGCTACAACTAATTTAGAGGACATTTCAAACATGTAAACAAAAGTGCTCAGGTCAGACAAAAGTAAAATTTAACTTCATGATTGAGAATGTTTCAGTTACAAGTATATTTAAGTGGGGGAATGACCGAGCTAGTCACGACAGATATCTAATTTAACATCTGTGAAAAGCCATTCTTGCCACATTTTGCTACAAAAGAAGATGAGATTAACTGAACTCACCATGGCAAGGTTCTCTGTTGTTGAACAGACAGAGTGGATGAACATGAATAGGCGAAGGAACTGATTGGTGGTGGGTGCTGCCATCTTGAAGTCCAGCACCTTTAGCATAATGCTCTCCATCCGCAGCAGCTGTTTCTTAGCGTAGGTGCAGTCTGTGATGTACACAAACTCGTTCAGTTCAGGAGGAAAGATCTCTTCATATTTTCTACAAAACAAATGGCATCACAATTACAACCAACAACTGCCATGTGTGGCGTTACTGGAATGGGCAGGAGTGGCTTTCTTACGCGGCAATCAGTAATGCAGCTGTTCCCACCAATTGCAGCTTGCTCCTCTTTATAAATGTTGTGTAGGACAGAAAACGGTCCAGGTAGTTTACAGCAAGGTGCAGCGTTTCAGAACCGAGCTTGTATTCCTGGACAACTTCCACCAGCCAATCCACCAGAATGACCCGCATACCATTGGTGATCTCCGGATGTCTCTCCAAGTAGCTTGGCTTTGGCCTGAACTGCTTCTGGAATTAGTAACCAACATGACTAAATAGCACAAAAATGATCACTAACAAGAAAGAAATAATTTGTAAAAAAAAAAAAAAACTCACTTCACTCTCCCTTAAGTTCTTGTAAATATCTTCTGCATAATCAAAACAGAAAGTCTCTCCAGATATCAGGGATTCATCTGGTTCGGACAGCATGGAGGCATCCTGGCATGAATCTGGTGAAGAATAATTATTGAAAAAATACCATTTTAAGTACTTTATAAAATCATTCAAGTTTGTCATATTTTCTCACATTACAGTCAAAAACTGCAATGTATTTTGTTGGAAATTTTAAGTGACAGAGTAGTGCATACTTATAGCGTTGAGAGGAAAGGATACGATGAATAAAAATCTGAATTCTGTGGTGTGTATTTGTATTCATCCCATTTTAATCAAGACCTTGATTAAGAAATGCATTTCATTGCAGTTAGACCAGCAAGTAGTCTTTAGGCTGTTTCCCTTTCAGCTGTGCTCATCCACCCACTACATTTTTTAATATGAGCTTTTTAAAGATCAACCTTTGCAAAACACTCAAGATATTTTAAGTAAGACTTAAAGCAGCGCAATACACCTTTTCTCGCTGTTATTTATCAAAACAATATAACAATATAAACAATCAAATATGTTACGATTTTTGGTTGTACTGTGAGAACAAATGTGGGAAAAGTTCAACAGGTTTAAAAAACTTTCCAATGCATTGAAGAATTTTTATTTTTCCTGTACAGGCAGGCCTGTCTTGATAACAAATTTTGCTGAGCGATTAATTGTCTCAAAAATTTTTGTGATAAACAATAATATTGTTTGAAGACCTTTTTACACCGATTTAATGGAAATGACATAATAATGTATGAGATTTCCTGCCAAACATAGATAGACTTTATTTTCAAAAGAACACTTAACACTGGAACTGATAAACAAAATAAACAAAACAACCAAAAACAAAAATAAAATGGATCCTTCATCTCCATTAACAAAAAATGTACTTGAATAAAAACTAAATAACATAAAGCCAAAGTGGAAATCAATACTGCATTCAACCAAAAGAGTGCAGATCATAAAGATTATATACTATATTGCCCTTCAGTAATCATTAGATTTAAATAGAGAATGGGCACATCGACTACCTGATGCAATAATTCACACTACATGATTGCCGCTTGTGATTTCGTAACTGATCATCCTGTAGTGTGTTGTGTGTTATGGTAGATTGTCGTGGCCGCTCTGATCTAAATCAGGAGTTTTCCCCAACTGGGAGCATTAACTCAGCCTGTCGAATGTGACAGGCAGCCAATCAGAAAGCGTGGATTCCCCTCTGCTCTTTCAGAGAGGAAATTATGGAGGGGGATCCCAAACAGCTGATATGGTGCGACCCAAAGTCCAACGCACATTGGAGATAATATGTGGAAACAACATTAATGTTTATTCAACATTTTGCACAAAGAATAGAAATTACAAGGGAAGGAGTTGCAGCGAAATTGCTACCCGGTAACTTTTCAGCTGTTCTTCGTTAACTTGACATAAATAGGTTATAATGATTTTCATTCAGTCAGGACTGACACTAGAGCCACATGTATTACAAGTATATTTAGTAAAGCATTGATTAATGCCTGGTATTAAAATTAGTTAACTGGACTTGTAGCCTTACATTACACTAAGGAAACGAGTAAGGGAGAGGTCAGTGGAGAGCACTGGAGTTGAGCATTTTTTCAATCAGTGTCAACAGCAGAAAGAAAAAAAAGACTGGAAGAAACAATAAACCCAATAATTAAAATGAGGTCGATAGTTTTAATTTATCATGTGATTAATTGATTTATTGGTTAATTAATCAATTAATAGGCCTATGTGCAGGCCAAACTTACTTGAACTAAACTCCATCAGGAGCCTGACATGTTCATTCTGCAGGGGATTGACATCAACATCAAGGTCATAACCATCTGAAATGACTTCTTGACCCGAAGCGGCGAGAACAACTTCACAAGCCTCCTCAACATACACATCATAGCTGGAGCTGGATGGGCAGCCAAGAAAGTTGAGCTGCGAGCTGTCTGAAACAGAACTGTGCTTGGAAAACTGGCTTCCCTGTGGAGGAAATCAGTCGTCTGGAACATGGAAGTTCTCTGGTTGCAAAGCGGAGAGATGCTGCTGTTACCTACCTGGCTTAGGGATCGTCCACGCTGCTCATTTTCTGACAAGGATCCGAGAACTGTGCGCTGTATGGTCCTCGGGTACTGAAAGGATTCTGCTTTGGTTGAAGATGGAATGTTTTCCTTGTGAGCGGGACTGCCACGATGGGTGTTTTTACTGAAATTCATCTTTGAAACAGATTAAAAGAAAGTAAAAATAAAGTGCTTTACTTTTGGCAGAAAGGGGTAAAAAAAATGTCTTTACTAAAACTGCTATTTTTCTCTTACTAAATATAATGTTGTGAAATATAAAGAACATCTTTTTACATTTACAGAAAATTAATTTAATTAGCCTGTTTGTGTCTTCTCTAATGCTTTTTATAATTATTCATATTATTATTAGGCTCATGGTTGTTGATGGACCTATGCAGTGCCCATCCTTCTGAAGAGGTTGGAGTCTTCCAAGCTGTGGCATCTTGACTTTCTATTTACAGCATGGAATCCATCACTCAAAAATAAAAATGACAAAAAAAAAAAAAAAAGAGAAATACGGTTCAATTTCTGGAGTGTATTGTACAAAAAATCTTTTATAAATGGAAAAAAGAGAACATTATTTTATTAAAGAATCAAAAATATGATGCAACCTGATAACAGAAAATATTTTTGACATTAGCAGATAAACAGCACACTAAGAAGTTATAATCAGCTATGGTACACAAGCAAGAAAAGCTCTGAAAGGCCATTGTCAGTATACTGTACTCTTTACAGTTAATGTTAAAAGTTCTCCAGCTTCCTGCTTTATTTTGGTAGTGAGTTGCATTAGTTTAGCTTTACACTTTACACACCATCAAAGCAGAAAACGTGATTAAGAGTGATCCTCGCAGACTTTTTAAATGTGGTGCAATTTGGTGATAAGGTATTTTTAAAAACAAAAAAAGGGTTCTTGTCAGGAGATACAAACATGTTGACAAACATGTTAAACACGGTTTGTCATTCTAAAATTATAGGGACAGATACACATTGCCATGGTTACAAGAATTTATCAAACATTAAATCAATCACAGATAAATTAGAACAAACAGACAGGAGTGCAGTAAAATGTGGAGTGCAAAACTTCTTTGTATGACAATAAAAACATATCAGTATTGGTTGATTTTCATTAACTAGTCAAGCTGAACTCACCATAACCAACATCGAGCAGATTCCCAGCGGAAAGGAGAATGCGCTCTTCTAAATAACAAACCGCGCCAAAGCAGTCTTAATCAACACTTTTTGGAAACAATTAAGACAAACAGCGACCTCTAGCCACGCCGCGACGAGCTGGAGAAGATGTTTTGCTGTGCAATATATCTCCGATGAGCAAGGATTCAGCAATCAGATGCTTTTGTTTTTTGTGTGCGAGTTCTGTCCAATAAGGTGCCAGAGTTCAAGTACAGACTGCCTACGTCACAGAGTCTGCGAATTCAGCTGTTTGCTGCAGAAACAAAAACAAATTTGTGTGATGCACTTTTTTTTAAAGACATCAGTTCCATTAAAATAAAGATTGTACATGTGGAACACATGGCCATATAAATCCTAAACGATGAAGGATATAACTATGAACTAATTCGGTGTAGAATAAAAGTAGGTATAGTCTATTCAAATGCAAATGGACCATTAGAGTCTTAATAAATTTAGATTATTTAATAACTTGCTGAAATGTAACGCTGTTTAGCCTACTATTCGGGCAACTCGAGCAACGTGATTGTGCTTCCCTGCTGCCATCTCTGGCAAATGGGTTGGTCCTGTTATCAGAGTACAGCTCAGTCATATTTATCAAAGAAAATTGTAGATAGTTTTACATTAAATAATTAAGCGTTTCATTATTTACTAGTTATCAATCTGTTTCATATTCATAAATGCAGTGTCACGGGAAAAACGAAATAGGCTATACAATAAAGAAAGACAAAACCTAAAATATCCGTTTAAAAGTATAACAGAGAAATGTTTGTGGAAATTGGTAGACGTTTTTGAGTGCCTGCATGTTCCACATATTCCACCGGATGGCAGTCTTTCGCTTTAAGAACGATCAACCACAATTCTGCAAAAATTATAATGGATGTTGGGCAAAAATTTTAACCAACCACCTTTTATTTTTAATCCCCATTAAAAGTATTTCATCAAAGTGGCCCTGAAACATTGGTCTCCGTGGACTGGAAATGGCGCAAAACTGTGAAATATTTTCCCAATTTTAAACCTATGACTGAAACATGTGAAACATGTATATATTTAAATATATATATATATATATATATATATATATATATATATATATATATATATATATATATATATATATATATATATATATATATATATATATATATATATATATATATATATATATATATATATATGTGTTACATGGCAGGAACTACATGTATGAGAAGCCATATAAACTGTTCTCTCATGCTCTGCTGGTGCTGCTGAAGCAGCTGTGGAATAAGGATTCTAATTTGCAATCTTTGGGTCAGAAAGCTGCTTCTTGAACTTTGAGCCAACCATCACTTCTAATACTTTCCTGACGGCTGTATTTGATGGAAAACTGTTCACTTGTTTTTGCTGATCCTTGTTTACTAATCAATCATAACGTGGTTAGAATCCATAGACTTTTTTTTTTTTTAAACATTTTGTTTGCTCTTTTTAATCAGTTTCCATATCCATATGTTTTGTATGACAATGTTCATTCAAGCTTATTTTAACAATTCCAGACTCTCTTGTTGACAAGGAAAGGTTGTGGAATAAAAGAAGGCACTATGCTGATATCAAGATTTGGATGTAAGATGTTTTTATTATAAGATATCCTGTATTATCTATTCTTTGCTTTAAATATGTGAAAAAATAGTAAATAATAATGATTAGTCACTGAACAACATACATTTTCTGTGTAACGTAATAAAAAACTGCAATTCCTAGTGAGGAATAACAGACAACTGGCTCATATTTATTCAGTCTGATAAAAGGATTTAGCTGGTCACTAGAATATTGTTACTCAGCATTTTAAGAAAGTTTGACCTGTTAAATATGTTAGAAAGTCTGACATTTATTATTGAGCAATGGTGGCATAGTGGTAAGAGTTTGACCTCTATGGTTGTTCTTTCTTTCTTGCTTAAATGCTCAGGCTCACTTCATAATAAAACCACAAGCTGTCAAAACAAGTCTCAAAAGACGCTACAACTTGATGGGACAGCTGCCTGGTCTTACTGCTGATGTGAAAGTGCCTGTACAATCAGAAAGAGACAGTAAGTGTAACTTGAAGAAGGAGTAGACCATTGCTCTCTGATAAAACAAAATAAATAAATAAAAACATGAAGGTCAGACTGAAGCTTGTCCGGGGAATGTAGACAAAACCAGTTTTTCTAAAAATAATTTGGTTTTAGATGTGTCTTAAAACAAATTACTTGAAATGTGAGCCATTGGATTAACCTAGTATTCAACATTAACTCCAAAACACTGTTATGGAAATAAATACATCTTACCTGAGTTGAAATACTGAATCAATCAAGAATGAATCAAAATGCATTTTGATTATTATTTTATGAAGAAATTAAGAAAAGAAAATGATCAAGGAAACCCCTGGCTTGTCCAGAAAAATGAAGAAAAGATGAAAGTACATTGTTTTTTGTCATACACCTGTTATGTACAAGCAGCACCCCTCATTCAGCTTTCTCCTCTTAGGGAGTTCTTTTCTCAGGCTTTGCAAAGAAAACTGATCTATGGTTAATTTATTGTATAACAAAGTTCAGGAAGAGAAAAGCAACCTTTCCAAATCACCCCTCCACCTATGTTTCCTGCATGAAGGGTGCTTAATTGATCAATAAAATTGATTGATTGAAATAAAACAAAGTTTGCAACTACAACTACATCATGGTACAGGGATCCTTTGTTTGACCACAACCTGATCTATTTGCTTTTATTCTGCAACAAAACAAACTAGCAGATTTCTTGATGATATCTTTTATAGAATGAGATAAGAGCAATGAAAAGCAAAGCAAGTGAAGAAAAAATTGGTTTAAAATTGATGTTTCAAATATGAAATAAAACATTTCCAAATATCTCTTTAACCTCGATAATATGGTTATAAATTCTGTTTCTTAAATGTTGCTCCAAATTTCATTCGTATTTTAAAGGGATTTCTTTCTTTAAAGAAATGTCAGAGAGAGTAGTCCTCTCTCTGACAGGTAAGATACATTGGATCTTTTTTCTGGCAAAGATTTTATGAAATATCCTCACCTATCGGTTCCAGCTGAGATGAGGGATGCGCTGGCCTGGTGTGGCTATTTTCTCCCGTCAAAACAAAAATCAATATCTGTTCTCAGTTGAGCTGAGACAAGGAAACGCAAAAATGACGCCTCCTCTGCAGACTCATATGTCTTCTTCTGTCTCTTTTATCTCAGTCTCACATTGCTCTTCAGTCCCTGAGAAGATGCAAATTGTTCCCGACTGATGGCATTGGACCATTTTATCAACATGATGTATTTTCAAATGTACAGAAGGTTGAAACTTCAGATATAAAATACAGTGAGAACCAGGATGATTCTAACCAAAGAGACCTTGAAATAACTTTCATCCAACAGTGGATTTCAGTTCTGGTGAAGATATTTAACCTGTTATTCAATCATCTATTATCCTTACAGGCTCACATGGTGGGTGTTAGGGATCACCCCACCAAGTCACCTTTTTTATTTATTTATTACCATAGCAGCACATAAAAGCAACCCTGCAATGCAGACACTTATACTCAAGGAGTTACCAATTTATCTCCTAACATGCACGTCTTTGAACTGTGGTAGGAAGTCTAAGCACCTGGAAAGAATCCACACATGTATAAAGGAGGACATAAAAATGCAGAAAGATTCTTGCATCAAAAAGACCCTTTTAATGCAAGGCAACAGTGGTAACAACTGCTCTTTATTCAATCATTTACTGTCGAGTTTAGAATGGCTTCAAATAGACTTCCAAGTTAATAACAAAAATTGACATTAATACAAATTACATATTCTATTTACAGGTATTGGCATAATGATTAAATATTTATCTATTGAAACCTTTTTTATGAGTATTGCATGCTTTTTAAACCCCTCAATCTTTGCAGTGGTAGATTTTCGCTTTCTGAGGGGTTTCAATTAGTTTGAAGCCACGACTCAGTGATGACCAGTTGAAGAAAGTTAATCTTCCCAAGAAACCTTTAAAGCTTTTGTGTTTTTCAGACGGCTGTCCTGATGAAAAGCCCAAATCCTTTCCCTCAAAGTGAGTTTTTTGACACTAGGCAACCCTTTTCATATTTACAGACCTTCACATTTCTATTATATCTAATGCCTTCAGTAAACTCTTTATTTGTGCTGAAATGGGGCCCAGAAGAAATATAAACCCTTAGAAATGTTTTGTGGGTAGTTGTGTATTTTTATCCCAGTGCATTACATTTTATTACCTTCACTTCAGTTTTGGACAGATCTGCTTTGTTTTTTTTTTCTCCTTCTAAGATTTTCTGCCATTCATCCATAACAATGGCCTCCATGACTTTTTTGCTTTGCCCATTTCAGTGGATATGAACACAACTGTTTTTAATCTTCTGAAATATTTGCCATATGGCAATATTTGCAATATTTACAACAGAGGGCGACCATTATGGTCACGATCTTCGATGACACTGTCTGCCTTTCTTTTCTATCGTGGTGATATAGACCCAATCTATATGTTGAAGCTAACAAGCAGCTGCACCATCTTGACTATATGCTACAATGCATTTTTTTTCTACACCAAATGTCAGGATAGATTTCTACAAACATTTTGAAGATTGTGTCTGTTTCAGCTTCCTGGGAATGAAAAGCCAATGTTGTGCTTTCCTCAACAGGTGGGAGGTGTTAGTGGTCCGATTTCAGCTGTTCAGTTACTCCATGGTAATTAAGATTCCCTCCAATCGCCACTATTTTGGGTGCATTGGGAAAAGATGTGGATTATCCCTTTTATTTTTGAGGTGCACTTAAGGACCAGAATATCATCCTTACACCATATATTTAGAGGCTGCGCTTTAAGCTCGAAGGCTTTTCCATCTTCAATTAAAATTAACACAATGACTGTAATCTCATCGTCAAGCTTAGTTCTAAAGTTTGTGGAAAAAGTGTGTGTTCGGTTATCGGTAGAAGAGCATCTGGCTCCACAAACATCCCATGCTTGTGTTTGAAATACAGTTGAAGAGCTGTGCTTGCTGGCTCTGATGTGTGGTTCACCTTTCAGGAATCCATGCTTACAAAGAGGAATCGTGACCCTAAGAGTTTAGCTTTGACCAGTTTGTGGTGGCTTACTGAGTAAAATGCAGACCTAAAACCAGAACTATCCTCACATAACTGTTGGATTCCTTCCAGGTGCTGCTTTTGTACTTATTCTCACACCTGTTCATATCTAGTAAAAAAAGGCCAGCAGGAACAATCTCAAGCTTGCAGATGGTCATCAGTAATTTTGTAGACCAGTTCTCATTGTTGTTATACTCCAAACTGCTTATTCTCTCTTTCTCCACAATCTGGAATCACATTTCCCTTCCATCAGCCCCTAAGCATATTCATTTTCTACTCTTCTGCCATGTAATCTACCTACTCTTTTTTCAAGCCCTGAAGATTCCATTAGTGAAGTAAAAATCAACTTTCCTCCCAAGTGTTATGATTTGGATTAATTTAAATAAAGTCTGTTTTTATTTTGCCCCAGTCCAGTCCCACAGCAGATGTTTCATTTAAACATACCGATATAAAAGCAGAGAGACTCATAATCACAAATACTAGTTATAAAAGTTTGAGCTCACAGCTTCACATATAAAGTAACTGAAAGACAATTTCCTTGGTGACAAGCTTCAGCAAACTTTGTTCTACCGGTGTTCCAATGAGATTTTTGTGTACAGACTTCTCTGTTCGTTAAATGGTTGCTTAACGAGTGAAGAGAAAATGCAAAGGGCCCTCAGCTGATGTTGGATTTTGTTATAATTGCAGCACTTTCTCTGAGACGAGTTATATTTGGTTGAGTTCCAGACATCTTCCCCTGCATTGGCTCAACAAGAGGGCTGGTAATCAGCGCTTTGATATCCATTTCTCTAAGAAAAAAAAGATCTCAAAGGAGGCCAACTTGTCTGTGCCAAACTATTCAGTAACGTGAAGGAATTAAAATTTTCAGAGAATGCCAACAACCAGCATCACATTAGCATGACATTAAAAATAATGAGCATTAATCCATGTGGTTCTTTTTCTTTGTTTAATAATCACATTTTCTGTATATTAATGTTCCATTTTGTAGATTGTTATGTGGATCAAAGGACTTTTACCGAAATGAAGAAATTTGCTGATAATTTCTTAGTGAAAGAGGGTAATTCATGCATTGAGCACTAAAGAAAACTGAGCTCCTCTCTCATTTTGTTTCTCATTTCCAAATAATTATATTCCTAAACATGAGCAGGCTTTGATATACATCAACTTAAAATGTTTAGTCTGTTACTAGGGTTAGGACAAAATCTAACCTGAATCAAACCACAATTTTAAAAAGTCAAATGAAGTTTTTGTTTCAAGCAGTCATTCAACTCTGAATTACAGACAGACTGGGCTCACTACAGAACGCTAAAAAATCTGAGAAGGGTTCCAGTTTATCAGGTCTCCAAGAGACTGCCTCTCAGTGCACATTCCTTCTGTTTTCATGCTTATCAGTGAATAAATCCAAAACATTTTACAGTATGAGCTCAAACTTGAACTAGATTGATCTTTCAGATATAATGTCATAAATCATTTGCAATATTTATTTCTTGTTTTTGCATTGTACTTGCTTTTTCTCAGAGTTTTCTTTAAATATTAAAAAAATTTAGATGACTTTTATTAACAGTATAATATTCATGTTGTGGGCTAAAATACTAAACATCACTGGAGAAAAGCAGTATAAATGAAGGTACCGGGTCTTAAAGCTTGACTTGTCAAATGTCCAATGAGAGATAAACATAGTGAGACAGAGAACAATTAGATATTTACAAACTAACTTTGTAATTTTCCAGAAGGACAACAGGCTTTGTTTTGTACACAGAACATCAGCATGGTGTAAGTTGTGCATGAAATATCTCCCAATTTGAAACAGATGAATAATGAATCCCTATTTTTTGTGATTTAAGGGCCGGAAATCTTTCAGTGCTCTAAATTATTCATGTATTCAACTGAATCTGACTTTGAGGACATTTTTCCTTTCTTCTCCTGTTTCATGAATTTAGAGTGTCCCCTTCAGAGGAATTGCAACAAACTGCCAAGGCCATCAGAGGTAACATAGAACAGTGTTTTCAAAAGGTTTCAGCCATCTGTTGGATGTCTCACACTAAAAGGCCTCTTTGTTTTTGTCTTTTTCTTCATTCCTCAATGTTTATTTGAGATGGTGCCAATATCACATTGCTGCGTCTCATTGTTATTCTGGAGAGGTGCGTTCTTATCAGGAGGCTGTCCTGTATGTGTGTGGGAGGATAGGGCTGGGGGGTGTCACGGTAACGCCTCAGTATGCTTGCTCCGCTCCATGCCCTCCACTCTGTGGAGATCGCTCTGATTGGCATGCCACCGCTCTGAGACGAAAAGCAGTGGTGTGATACAAATTTATTGGGCCGTGTTTCATCCTCTGAATCCTTTTGAAAGCAAAACTGGAATTTGTAAATAGTTCTCCAAATCTTGGAGACAAACACAATACATATTTTACCTGCTTCGACGTGAGTGGTGCAAACTTTCAGTTTCATTTTTCCACAGCAGACATGAGAGTCTTTGTCAAGACTCTCATGTTGGAGTCTTGACAAATTGGCTGCTAGGAATTATGGATCATGTCTGCTGGAGTTAAAACTCACACTGTTCTGAGCACAGTGCTCAATTACTTGGCAGAAATGGTATGATAATAATTATTTCTATGCCAATTTTCCAACTTCAGCATACAAGAGGTCCTGGTGTGACATAAATCTATTACCTTGAACTGAAAGGCCAGTTTTCATCTCAAGTATGATGAACCAACTCAAAAACTGAATAAAATATTGTCCACATAAGCAATAAATAAATTTAAGAATCATCTATTTATTACCTTTGAAATTAAAGTTGTACATGGATCCAGTTAGCTAGATTTAGGGACAGTTGCTGGCTCAATCTCTGAACTTCTTAAGAAGTTAATAAGTGTGAGGAAAGAATATCAATAAATCATAAGCTAAACTGTTTTGTAAAAATCTTTGCCCACCCTTCAAATATCACCACCAGCCACCACTGGTCATGGTCTTGTGTTGTTGGTAGATGTTACCACAAAAAGAGTCAGCAAACCTCACTGGTTTTCAGACTTGTCATTGTGTGATCTCTTTGCACTTGGACAAATTCTGATGGTTTTCACAATGAGGACGCTGGCGATTCTTAGTGTGATGTAATTTACAGATCCAAGCTCCAGCTTCTAAGACTAGTCAAATTCTCCTCGAAAAACTCACTCATTTCAACTGTGATGTAATTCCAACTTCCTGTAAGGGAATCAAACACAGGAGAAGTGTAGAAGGCTGAAAAATCTTGTGTTTTTATAAGCACAATTTCTCATTTGCCTCATTCCTCATCCCCCTCAGTTTACATTGAAAGTATGGTGGGAAAAGAAATAGTTGAATGCAGGAAATATGCAGGAATATTAATAAAGAAAAATAGCTCCATTGTCGCTGTGGTTTCTTCCACAGACAGCATTAGTGGACAAGTATAAAGTGGACCTCTACATTAGTATAATTTCTTATTATTGTCGCATGCACCACGAAAATGCAAAGAATCTCCTGCAAAAAAAGGAAAAGAGAAATCGGTCTCCTCATCAACTTCTCCAGATTTTCTTTTTCAGCTTTTTCTCCTCGTTCTTCTTAAATTGACAAGGACTGCTGAAAGATATGAAATACATCTGGTGATGCAGCAAAAACTTAAAACTCTGAGTTCTCAATTACTTGGTAGGTATGCTGAGACAATCGGTTTCTTTAATGATTAAAGAAACTTTAAGGTTTCCAGCTTTTAGATTGACCTTGAGCTTTGATTGGTTTTAATCATTATATCCAATCAAGTTTATGATATTGCTACATTAAAAAGGTAAATCTATTTTTTTTTTTTTTATTGTGTGATTAGGAAAGATAAAAATTGATCAGGGACAAGGAAAGGAGTTGGCTGAAAAGATGCAAGGATGGCAGCACTTCCTTCCATTTTTAAATATAGATTAAATGATTGCCAAATTATAATTTTGATCTCAAGAATCTCTGATCAGTATGAAGTAATTAGGTCCACCTTTATATATTTTATATATTTTACCATGCTTGTCTTAATATGTGGTGGTCCTGTTTTCACAAACAGAATAAATACTTCATTAATCTCAAACTGTGTTTTTGTTCTACCATGCCAAGTATTCAATATTTTAGGATGTAGTCGAGATTTCTTTTTAGAATGGCCTTAAATTGAGCAATGAGAGGAGTCTATGAATTAAGCAAGGGTTATATTTGATACAGTGAACTGGGAGTGGTGAGGGTACGCCTGCCTATCATGTCTCTGACCCTGTGCATTGGCCTTGCTCAATGTTGCAGTGTCTGGTTGTTCTTGGATTGTGCGCACTGTTTTTCACTCAAACAGGACAATTTTGAAAGTGTTCTTGCAGAGCAGGTTTGGCTGTATTGGAAATTTATCTGATCCCTCTATCAGTATTTCTGAGAATACTGCAGTGCAATGATCAAGTAGAAATGCCACAATTCTTGCTCAGCTCACATGCGTCCACTGTGAATCTCTAAAAGTGCCATCATAACTGCATACCTTCAGGTTCTATTTTCAGTGTCATTAATCTCCTGCAGTGACCAACATTTTGTTCTTACTTTGCTTACAATGTAACAGTCTGAGGGCCCCCACCTCTTATTAACTGGATATTCTATTTATTTAGAAATCAAGCCATCCTGTAACAGAGCAGCAACCTGGGTAGAGAGCCATAGTATCAATGTAAAAAAAACAGCAATAATGGTCACAAAAAAGATTACACTCCTCACGTCTAACACATTTCTTAGTAATAGCATGCAAATACTGCAAAAACCGAAACCAGTGGTGTGCTTTTATTTTAATCATGATTCATCTACTAAACCAAAAGAGAAATTCACCAGTACATCTGTACATCTTGGACAGCTGGAATACATATTTAACTTTTCCTGCAAAGAGAATTGAGAATATCTTCAATTTTTTATACCTGTCTTCTGTTTGCTTTTTGCCAAACTGAGTCAGATTCTGTAGAAAAATAAATGCCCTAAATAGCCAATGATGCAACTAAAATTTGCACCAGTAAAGAAATTGTGTGCTTAATTACTGATGGGGAAGATGATCTTGTTTTTACTTCTAACTCAGCCTCAGATAGTACAGTGAGTTTTATGTAACAAATGTATAACAATGCAGTGTTTAAGACATTGTTACTTAAATTACAAACTGCATGTGAATAACTGCATTTTGCTTATTAATAAGAAAAGTGCAATGACCACAAAATTGCAGAGTAGTTATTTTCGATATGTTCAGTTTCTGCAAATAATCTCAAATACAACAACTCAAACTGTCCCTTTGTCCTATTTAAGCGCAAAACCTTTTCCTTTTCCCAACAACAAATTGTGCAAGAATGGAATTAACAATCTGCATAATAATTGTGCATGTGCTGCATTTGCAGGCTATACAGTGACATTTCCTTGTCTTTTTATTTCCAAGTTTAAACTTGTGTTCACATGGGCTTAGCAGAATGTCAAATCAATCCCCCTTCCCTCCTCTGGAGCATTTCTCATTAGCATGCAGTGCAGAAACCAGTGTCCTCACAAGGGCAGAGCTGGAATGGCGTGGAAGCAGAGCCGGCTTGGATATTGGTGAATGACATGGAATCGGCGGCCACTACGGCACCCTCCGGGATTAGTGACAAGAGCAAACTGAGGCCAGAACTGTTATCTTCATCCTTCAGTCCTCTCGTGTTCACACAAACACAAGCAACACGAGATCTTTAGAGCTTGTGTAGACATGACGATGAATTTGTACTGGCTTAATTAGCTTTGGTGAATATTTTTAGCATGTATGTGAGTGTGTGAATAACACTTGCCCGTCATGGGTTTGGAAGTAGGTGTAGGCTCCTAAGCAGAGTGGAAATGAGGTAAATCATTTTTTTTAATTAAATAAGTTGCTCCCTTTCCTCTGCGCTTGATTCCTCCCAAAGCACATAACCATTAATACTGCCTGTAGCATCTTACTGAAATATTCATAATTTTCCTTTCCTCTTGATGAGCTACGATTAGGAAAACATTCCCACACGAACATGTGCTAAATTCAAAAACCCCTCCAATATGGGTGATTTTGTACATAAGGTTGCCAAATGTGAAGCAAGCGAATGGGTAGAGAAGAAGTAATCAACCGATCACTCCCTTCTGGTGTTCATGTCAGCAGGCAGATGGCAGAGAAGCCGGGCTTCTGTGGGAGGGGAGGTGCCTTTTCCCCTTCACTGCTTCGCAGAGCAGGGCCAGGTGTCATCTGCCACTAAGTTAACACTCTCATGAATCCCATTAATGTGCTAACAAGCTCACATGAGACCCAGAGCCATGCAAGATATTTATTTTTAATTATTTCACTCTAAATCTATTTGTTGATAATGGCTCAAAAATGAAGCTCAAAAATTGAACATTTGAAAAACACAATTAAGTATTCAAAAATGGATAGGATATTATAACTTATTCTTTAGAATGAGTAAATACTTCAAGTTTTCTATTGTCAGATAACATTTGCATCACATTTCTAGTGAGGCACTCTACATGAGTTGAAACAGAAGCCAAAAATTCATGTTTTACGTCTTTATTGTAGCATAATTGATTGCTTTGTTTTTTTTTACCTCCATGTTGTTATAACCTTGTGGAGCAAAGGTTTATCCATAATAAAATAGAATTGTTTATTGCTTATCTTAAACTGGGTGTTTTGGAAATTTCCTCAGAGTAATTGCAGTTGAATTCAAACAATAACCACTTTCATTTAACCTAGATTGGCAATTTAAAATTTTCATAAGCATAATTTGCACCATTCAACAGCTAGATTCATTGAATATCTAATGTAGCCTTGAAGTGACAATGACAATAGCCTTTTCCACAAATAAATTCTGTCATAAAGCCTCTGAGCCTCTTCTCTCCATTTAAATGAAGACGATGGTGCCAGCAGTGTGGGACAACAGAAGGTGTGGTGCCACATTGACGTCAGTGCTACACAGAAAATCTGCATAAGTCTCCCTCTGTTCTTTTCTAAATGATAGTGATGGTCAAAGTTAGTGTAGCAATCCTGTTCTTAGCTGAGCAAATGTTACAAATCATTTTCACCTTAGTCTTTTCGTCAGACTTATTTCTGAGTCACAATTTTAAATTCTGAATGTGGCTAGTTGCACAAATCATTGTGTCATTTCTTCTTCAACCAATGAAACCTGTTTTCTCTTTTTTCTAATTC
This sequence comes from Gambusia affinis, assembly GCF_019740435.1. Lineage (NCBI taxonomy): Eukaryota > Metazoa > Chordata > Actinopteri > Cyprinodontiformes > Poeciliidae > Gambusia > Gambusia affinis. The sequence continues at coordinate 20,997,850 of NC_057882.1, forward strand.
TGTTTAAGTGGAACTATGACTACTTTTCAAGTAATAAAGGTGGGTTGACTTCTTTTTTTTTGTGTGTGACAGTAGGCTGACAGGAAAGGGGGAAGAAGAGAGGGGAAGACATGACCATGCAATGACCATGCATCCACAAAATGACACTGAAGGGCAAATTATTGGGGTCAATTAACCTGGCATGAACAATTTTAAAAAGTAGGAGGAAATACCCAAAAAGAACATATGGACTACAAGAAACTGTAATCTGCTTGCAGAAAGACATCAGCTGGCAAACACACCCAGGACCTTCTGAAAGCTGTTCCATCATGCTGGCTTGTAGTTTTCTTAATGATGCAAAGGGAGTCATTTTTACCCCTGCTCGCTCAGTGTGAGGTGTTGCTGAAAAGGCAATGACTCAATACAATTGCCTGGGCCTCCATATATATACACAGTATAATTTTGGACATATTGGCACTGTAAACAGAATGAGAGTGTTATGCATTAAACTTAAGATATTCCTGTGTGTCACAATGGTTGGGGTATATTTGTATAAATTATTGTGTATTTATGAATAATTGGAAATGGTTTGGACCAAGATTCCATGTGAGGCGCCAGATGACATTTGTTGTGAATTGGAATGATATAAATAAGCTGAACTGACTAAATGTGGTGGTTTGTGGCCTATTTCAAAGACTATAATGCGAATTATTTGATTCAGACTATTTATAACTCTTTTACTCCAGTGTGACCCCCTAGAATGACTCCTGGAGTATATTTTAAAGAGTATATGTTGTGTCACACATCAACATAGCCATAGAGAACAAACATTGTAGGGTGCTGACACTGACCATCAACACAAAGTACCACAGTGGTCAAACAAAGAGTCAAAACACTGCATGTCAGCACTGACCCACTGGGTTTAGGATAGTAATATGGACACTGCTCGATTGGCAGCAGTAGTGCCAGGATTTTGAGAAATGTAAACACAGACAGGTGGCAACCACAGGAAGTGAACAAGTAGAAGCCTGGACACATCTTCAAAACAACACTGTCAAAGATGGATGAATCGCTGAACGTGTAAAGCAATGCCAGAAGGAAAATTGAAACAAGGCTCCCAATAGATGTAATCAAGTGACAGTGAATCACAGGGCCATCAATCAGGTCTGTGGAGTATCATACAGGTGCAGCTGTCCAGGTTGGGGAAAGATGAAAACTGGCTTCTGGGAAGCAGCACATAGAGACTGTAGCAGTCACCATACTTGCTTGACTATTGTCTGTCAAAGCCCAGATGTACTTTTCAAAACTTTTCCTGATAAATCTGAACACCTTGACAGCATAGCAGAGAGGGAATGGAATGACATTCTGTGTTTTCTGCCCACAAAGTGACATGGTTAATAATAGAATGATCTTTGTTTGGACAGCTGTGGAAAAGGCAGCAACAAGAGGTGTCAAAAATTCAGGTGAAATATCTTGCAGAGTTTTCACTGTTAGCTCACATAAAGAGGTCTTTTTAAAGAATTCATGTTGTGAATTGACAAGGTGTTGGATATGATCAAAAAGACGTAAAAATACCTGAACTTCAAAATGTGAGATGAGAAGAAAACTGAAACTGAGAATTGTTGGATGCGGTTTCTTCTTCTTGAGACCCCTGCTTGTTTGGGGTCTCATTTGAGGAGCTTTGTCTCCAGCTGAGTAATACTCACCATTTGGTCCGGTTTATGGATGCAGTTTTCTGACAGCTTCACACAAACATGAAATGCTTGTGTGAAGGCTCCAAAGCCCAGATGGGAGAATCCTTTTTCAGGACTGCTATTAGTTTTGCGAACCACAAATCTGATCTCTGTAGCAGAGTGGGGTAAACAACACTATCTCCGAAAGAAAGCCACAGGGTATACTTTCAACTCTAAATCCTTAGGTGGCAGTGTATAAAAGAAGGTGATCTGGTCAGACGAGACTAAAATGTAGCACTTCAGATGACCTTGAACATAGCATTCTTACTGTGAAACAAAGTGTTTTTACAAAACAACAGAGACATTGTTCAGAGTTTGTGGAGAGATGAACGGAGTTAAATACAGGTCAAACCTGGATGAAGACCTACTAAAGGCTTCAGGTGACTTAAGACCATGGTAGAGTTGGGCCATTCTTTGAGGAGAATGACCCACAATATACATACAAATCTTTGATGACTTGGTTTCCATCAATGTGTATTCATGAGTTAGAATGTTTCACCAAGAGCCCAGATCTAAATTCTGCTGAAAATCTGTGGCAAATTTTGAAAATGGATGCTCACAAAAGCTCTGCATTCAATCAGACTAAGCTTTAACTATTTTGCAAAGATAAATGGGAAAAAACTAGTTTACAGATGTGTAAATCTGGTACAGACATACACCAAAATATTTGCAACTGTGGAAAAAAAAGAGAGATGACTCATGGTCTGAATGTGTGATACACGTCTCTGATTTTTTGGGTCAAAAATGTAAAAATTTCTGTTGCGTTCCTTCCATTTAACGCTCATATAGTATTTTGGATAGTAAGTAGTCCATCTTAGCTGCAGAACTTGACACAGAATATAGAAGTTTGTAGCTGTCACATCAATAGGTAAGAGGTCAAGGGGAGTGAATACTTCTGCAAGGCACCGTCTTTCCTTTGGGAAAACAGGCACAAACACAACACAGAGGAACATTTCATTGTTGGTGCGATCATTATTGAAGGTGATGAGCAAGCAGAGAGGAGAGCGGGGAGGGTGGAGACAAGAGAGTCACAGGGAGAGGGGATGGGAGTAGAATGAGCACTAAACCGCCTCTTCTTCTCTCTCCAGCACTTCTCCAGGAGAAAATCAGCTTCACTACAACCCCTGTTAGACAGGGCCATTTGTTTGTGTGTGTCCATTCATAGAGACGACCCACATTCGTCAGTGTCCACTCCAGCTGTAGAGCCTGTCTGCACTGAATGACAGAGAGGGAGACGGGAAGAAACAGGGGAAATCTGTGGGGAGGCAGATCTAGTTTACTGTGCTGCAAGCCTGAAGACAGGATGGATTTCTGCACAAAGTGAGCAAAGAGAAGCTAAACTGCACACAGTAAGGTCTGTAACTTTTCTTTTTTTATCATGTGTTTTGAAATAATCCAGGTATTAAATGTGAAGTTTACAAACTGTTTAGTGAGAGGAAATATGAGCAAAGAAAGAGGCTAATTTATTATGCAAAAGGGGTTTGCAGGGGTTTCCAAACAAGAGTAGCAGTAGTGTGGTGTTGGATGAAATGAAGGAGAAAATCAGGGAAGATGAACCCTAATGGTTCCCTGAGTTGCTGGATCCAGTAAACAAGGTTAATGTGAGTGAGGGGGAAAATATTCATATATGCATCTTTCCACCAACTTGGGGAAAAGAAGACGCTTTTTAATGGGGCAGTGGAAGAGAGAAAAAAGTGGTGATGATTGGGGCGATTGCATCCCCAGAGGGAAAGGTAGAAATGGAAGTGTCCTTTTAGAGTAATGAGAACAAAACAAAGTTTTGTTTGTGTTTAAAATGTTGCATGACTCACAATGTGGACTACAATAAACAGAAAGTAAATGGGCTGCTCAAAGACAACATGGTGGTATCAAACTTAAAGTTGCAGTCACACTCCAAAGCATAAGGGGTAATTATCAGATATGAGAAGAATGTGCAAAAGTATGTTTCAACAGGAGGATGATACAAAACGCACACACACATCAATACAGCAATACAGCTCATTACCAACACTGGCCACTGACCAAAAAAACCCAAAACGTCCAATGCTTGCTATTCAGACAGATCACAGTACCCAACAGTCTGCGTGGGTCTCGGCTCATTTTACCTTGCTGCCGATTATCATAAGCATATAGCAGCTCCTTTTGTCCCAATATGCGCCTTTTGAAATCTACGGACTTTTATGCCCTGAATATCTGAGAGAATCAGATAACAGCCCCGCTTACAGAGGTGCTCGACCCCTGCTGCGGCTCTGAGTGCATTCAGGTGTGCTACCGGGAGATTGTGTCATTCACATGTTAAAAAAGGGGAAAAAAGAAATGAATAAACTGCCAAGACTATTGTCTGTACATCCCATCCAAAATCATCTGTTCTTCTAAACCAGGAGCCCTGTTGAGTCTTTGTTGGCAATCCAAATTGGAGAGAAAAGCATTGTTACTTAACAAAAGAAAATGCATTAAGGCGTGTGATGCTGACTGAAGCATCACTTTTCTTTATACTTTGATCATCCCTGCATATCTTCGACCCCTGCAAGGGTTATCTGTGGTATTTGGGGCTGCAGGAGTCGTTTGGAATTCATGAGATTGAGCCTGAAGTCTGTCTTTAGTTGATCTGGCTCAGAAGATGGGATGCTTAACATGGTTGGAATTCAGTCGACTTTTATCTCTTGCTTTTTAAGATGAATCTGCTATTTGAGCTGAAGCTGCAAATCTGCAAGGGAGGGAAAGTTTTTACATTTATTATAGGTGTGTGAACATATGCACTGATTAGGAGCCTTCCCAGTATCTCTGCCTTAGGCTCAGGTTTTGTATTTTTATTTTTCAGCCGTGCAGTGGAAATGCAGCATGAGAAAGTATGAACACACTCGATGCACTCAGAGGAATTGGCCCAAATGCCGAGACATTTGGCCACATCTAGATCTCGTGAATTATTCATGAGTGAAAGATCCACACCAGGCCTGATCAGACAGTGAGAATGGGCACCTCTGGGATGTTTGTAATTCAATAAATATTGGTCAACCCTACAAGCATGTATTGTAACAATTAGAGTAATCTCAAGGGCTACTCTGTGTTGGAGATATTCAAAAGTTTAATTAGAAACATCAGGGAGTCCCAGACAGATCATTTGCCTCTGACTTAACTGTGAGAAATACTACTACTACTACTACTACTACTACTACTACTACTAATAATAATAATAATAATAATAATAATAATAATAATAATAATAATAATAATAATAATAATAATATAACATAAAATTACAAATTAAAAAAAGAAATGAGGAGAAATGTCAATAAAAGTGCAAATGTTTGCATTCATTGTGAAACCAATATCAAAACACTCAAAAGTTTGCACATAGTTTTCTTTAAAGAGTAATTTGATTAAACAAGCTCTGCTTAAAATCATTTAAGCCACAACAAAACATTAAATCATATTAAAAACCAAATTGAAATGAAAGGCCAAAATGGATTAGTGTGATGGAGGTATAAAGTAGAGATAAATTAAGTTTCTTAGCCTGTTTATATTGAATTTTTTTTTACTAATTCTTTGGTCAAGATGTGGCTAGTTCTAGACTTTAAAAGCTACTTATGCTGTCATCTTAAATTATCACACTCATGTAAAATCAAACACAACCTGCTGAAATTAAAATTATTGGACAGTGTAACTCACTAGCATTTCTTATTTTATCTTGTGGAAGAGGTTCAGGAAGGTCTGTAAAAAAGAATGATTCTCCTTTTTATTTAAGGATATTCCTGTAGGAAGAATATTAGAATGTTAACTTAAGCTGAATATGTATAAAGCAGTGACATTGAAGAAGATTACACAGAGATGGAGGGAAGAAATGAGAAGTGTACAGAAGACAGATTGAGAAAGTGGAGCGGAGGAAGCTGTGCGGCATGAAGTCTCAAGAGGAGTTTTGGCTGAATGTACTTCACTAGAGGACGGGGCTGTTTGAGGAGCCTGAGCAGATGAAAAAGAAGTATGAGCATTAATCGTCAGAACTCACTGTACATACGGGCATGTGGGAGGCTGAACATGCCAAAGTTTAAATCTACATAACTCCTGGAAGAGATTTTTCAAAGGTAGTCAAGCAAGTTTTGTGGACTTGACGGCAGTAAAATAGCTGACAAAAGAAGCATTTCTATGAATGAAAAGCAGGAGTACTTCATCGGAGCCTCTGATGGGCTCCAGGCTGGGATGTTTAATGCAACAAGGAAAAAATGGAAATCAGAATGCTGACAACCCGAACTAACTAAAAATATGAGGCGTAAAAAGCTTAACTTTTCTAGTGAAGCGAATATATTTTTCTTTATGACTTGATTAAGAAGGATTGGAATTCAGGTCACAGAATGTGAAGCCCAGGGATGTTTAATCTAAGAGAATGGTGCTCAATCAACTTATTTATTTCAATAGAGCAGTAGCAGCTTCAGAAGCTTCTGCTCCTGTAGGCAGGCCTTCACAAACTGAAAACATGCTGGTTTTCAAGACGCTGAAAGAGAAGTCCAAGAGCAGCAGAGATCAGAGTCAAAATATATTTTCCTTGTTAGACGTCCTTTCATCTGTTTGAGAGTCAACATTTACCTTCAGCACATTTACCAGTGCAAATTTAACTGAAAAAAGATTTAATAAAGGTTAACAGACTCTTAAATATGAGGCATGTTTTTTTTTATTTTCAAGTTGCTCTTTTAGAGAAGATTCTCAGGCTTTGAAAATATTATCCAACCTAAAATGAGTTCTGTGAACAAATAGTTGCCACTTAGCAAAAAGGGATCAAGGTAATTTTGAAAATAACTAAAAACTGTAATTCTGCTTGCACGCTCTAGATCATGGGTCCAATCTTTTAGAGCTAACATCCTTCAACTTTTAAATGCATCTCATGTTTCAGCACACCTGAATAAAAAAACAGCTCATTACTGGGGATCTACAGAATCTGGTGACACTGTGAGGAGGTAATTCAGACACCATTACCACTATCATATCTAGTGCAAGCTGTGTATGGGATCAGAGCCACTCCCCTTTTGCATACTTAACCTTCAGAATGACCCACAATCTGAAGCTGTGAAAGTTGAATTCCTTTCCAAGTAAACACAGAGAAACATTTGAATACACTGCAAGATTTGCTTTCAGTTTTTTGATCTTTGAGTGTCAAGCTGAAAATTTGCTAACTTGAGTCACCAGTTTCTCAATTCATCAACTGTAAACAGATGGATCCTCTTCTTTCTAATTTTACATTCATGTGTCCAAATAACCCTATTGCAACATGCCAAAGTAGACTTTTTGGGTTTTAAAAGGCATTTATGTTTATATTTTCAGACCAAAGGGAGCATTACTGGAGGAAAACACACTGCTTAGTCTTCTATCCAAGTTAGTTCTTTTTTTCTTTTTTTTTTGCAATTGATTTCTTCTTGAACTTTCTTTATGGCTTCCTTTCCTGTTTGTTTATGTTCATAAACCTCAACCACATTCTGAAATGAAACAAAAACTTTGACCACATCCAATACAAACCGGAGATGGATTATTCATTTTCCAGCTTTTTGACTTATTTTTCTTTCTGTTTTGGCTCATAAAAGACTAATGTTTTGCAAGAATAAAAGAAGCCTCCCACTCAAATGCCTTGCTTTGAAAATGGTGCTCAGGGTCACTCAAAATTATGTTCATCAAATATAATTAACAGGCTTTTTATCATTGTCATCCCATGAGACCCGATTGAAAGACCATATTTCAGCTACTTGCAAAATCTGCTGCTGGAGAAATATTTCATCTGGTATCAGATACCAGATGAAATATGGCACTTACTCATGCATATTTAAACAAATTATTTAAAATCATATACAAGTTTGTGAAACTTACATACACATACTGTAAAACAGGATGGTAATTCAAATTGGCAAATTTTCACTCAAATCTTAAAAGACTAAAGACTATTAATTTGCAGTCAGTGGCTTTACAAAAGCAAATCTTGCAGTGTATTTAAATGCTTCTCTGTGTTTATTTAGAAAAGACTTGAACTTTCACTGCTTCAGATTGTGGGTCATTTTGAAGGTTAAGTATGAAAACAGGGAGTAGCTCTGATCCCTTTCACAACTTACTCTAGATATGATAGCAGAACTAGCTTAAGGGCTGCAAACTAATCACAAATATTTCATTCTTTAAGAGTCAGGGCTATGTAGGTACAGTATGACAAGCCTCTCTGGTTTGACTAAAAATAGAGATATTTGAAGAGGCAGAGATGCTGTATGCAGTGTTTTCATTAGTAATGACGCCCTGAGAAACCAGCTTGTGATGATAATTGTCTGATTTTCATTTTGATATCCCCTCATCAGTGATCGGCCACTGGGGATTCTTTTTCCAATAAATGAACCAGGTCTTACTGACAACAAGAATTGTTTTAAAAAGCTTCTTAAGACGAAACTGCATCACAGAAACATATCAACTGTTCATTCAGGCTTTTACACAGAGTTAGATTTTGTTGGCTGTTTTAAATTTATTTCAATGAGATACCTATGAGAAACTGTTGTAATGGCCACAGTTTTCTCTAATTTTACAGAGAAACATAGCACTGTCCTTTTTTAACTCAATGTAATCATAGTGTAAACTAACACCAGTCTATGCTGGAACTTAGATGTAAAAAATACATCAAACCCGACTTGACAGTGTTCTTGGTAGACTTGCTAATTGTTGTGCTCAGTCATCAGGCTAACTACTGATACAAGCTAATAACATTGTTCACTTCTGCATTTTATACGTTTAGTCAATGTAACACCACAATTACTAACATCAGCTGTATGAACCTGTGTGATTTAAAGATTTAAGGAAATACAAACAGTCCAGGTGGCTCACATACTTTTTGCTTTTAAAGCAGCTGTTATTAAGTTTTATGTACAAGACAGCCATTATGAATTTTAGAGTTGAGGGTTGGTAAGAAATCTTAGACATTCCTGGTTTGAATTGCAACTTCAAAGGTGACTGTCTGTTAATTTTGCCAATTGAGGTTGTAGAAGTACCATCTTTTAAAAATTAAGTTTACAAACGGTTCTTTAGTCAGAGTGGAGAAAAATATTTTCAAACACTACTGCTTTAAAACCTCTGCTTGGGACAAAGACTACTTAAAATGCATTTAGGGGCACTTGTTGAAAAACATTTAAGGTTATATATATAGTGGTAATGGTGCCAGCTGATAATATTAAATGCTAATGATAGCTTAAAGTGCAAATTCAAAATCAAAATGAATAAAATCCTGATTACAGGAATGGGTCTCACAGAAAGAGAGTGTCATTGCTTTTGCAACTTTTGTAAAACAATTAATGATCCCTCATTGCAGCTGAAACAGAAGAGAGACAAATGACAGCCAAATTGCTCTCTGAGGGTCATACACCTTTAAGAAAAAGAAGACAGCAGTTACCCAGAAGACAGAATAACAACAGAGTCTTGCAGACTGCAGCGAAACACTGATCTTCTGTCTGATGCAAGGTTCCTCTTCAAGGAGCAATTTAACTCCCATCTTCACTCAAGCACTCACTCCTTCCTTGAAATTCGGGGATAGAGAGCAGGTTATGCCACAGATTTGATTTATAGATTTGAAGGCGATACACAGTAGAGAAGAAAAAAAAATCTAAAAAATGATTAAACTTTTTCCTCAGTGTCCTCATGTACCCTACCTTACAGTTCCTGCTTTTCCTTGGCAAATTAAAACCAGCGGTATTTACGGTGCGTAGGCAGGCGTATGAATGCACGTCTAACCTCTTCAGCCTCTCTGGGACTGTACGGCTTGCCCTCTTAAAGTAGATTAGCTTGAAAAAGAACCGTGCGTACGTCGTTGCCTGGATACAAAAAGCATCATTAGGCACAATTATCAGCCACTTCAGTGCACAATAAACAAGCTTCATCACTGATTTGACAACAACGCATCATGAAGGACCTCAGCGTATACAGAGCAGCAAAGAGGGGTGTGGAAAGAAGGTGAGGGCAAAGGTTGAGACCTTGGAAAGGTATCAAAGTAGACCCTTTGATGAAGAAAATATAGGATGTACTTCTAAAGTAGACGGATAAATCTTTTTATGAACAAAATGCCACATTCTGTTTGTGAGGTTTCTGTAAATGATGAGAAACAAACTATACAAACAAATGATTGGCCCAGTTTGATTATGGGGAGCATTTGATAAAGAAAACAAGAGTATGGACAAAAGAGCGCCCAGTCGGCAAAAGAAACAAGGTGACCCAACTCATCCATCCTCATTATGGATGAGTTTGTGTGCCTGCCTGAAGCTAGTTTGGGCTTCAAATTAGAGAGAGTAGAGTTCTTGTCAAATACACGACCCAGAGAGAAATAGATGAAAGGAAATGTAAAAAGTCTAAAATAAAACAGTTTGGGAACAGGGAGGTTCATTTAAGCTTTCTGCAAGTTTTCTTCCAGATGCTCACAGAAAAGTTCTATAATCTCCTATAAGTGTATTCAAAAGACTTCATAATTCATTTGATGAAATTGTCAAACTCTGGGGAGCGACAATAATAGATGATATGACTCTGTGCAAAATTTAGCTTAAAAGGGCCAATAATAATATAACGTAGCTAGTAGTTGGGTATTTTTTATGGATTCGCTCTTGCACATCTTTTCACCTTCTGTCTAAAGCACAGGGTTTTAACTACTGTCTTGTTTGGTTGGAAAGAGTAGGTTGTATCACAGTTACTCAGCTTATTGTTTCAGGTGGATCCACTCATCACAAAACATACACATGTGTAAACATGGTATTTTGTTTTCAATGAGAAATACATTTCTATATTCAATCAAGGTATACTATTTTGTAATCTTGCTTAAAATAAATGTTAATTTCACTGTAGTCACATAATGCCCTATAGCATAATTTAGAAAAGCAAATCTGTAACTAATTCTAACATTTATTCACATTTAAAAATTACTTTTACACAGTGGTACATCACTTAATAACAATTCCAGTAAAATAGATTAAACTGAGTCCCATTAAAATAATATTTTTAATGTTAATGAAAATTTTTAAACTGTAAGACCTGCTTTGAGGAGGAGCTTTGGGTAAATAGGCAGTGCTTTGTGAGAGCAAATTTTTAGTGACTCTGTAAAGTGTGAACTCCTATGTTTCACTGAGTATTTTGTTAACAACTCTGCTATGAAATTATCTCTTGCCTTCTGAATATATCCTGCTTCTCTCATTCAAACCTTCTATGCCTGTTGATTATATTTGCAAGGTAGGGTTTGTCTTCTCTGCTTTCTGATTATTTTACTTTTTGACAAACTAAAGGTGTCAGTCCCTTGGTAACAATTCCAACAAATAGAAGGATTTTTGAGACTCGGGTGAACTTGTTTTAGTTATAAAGTTCCCTCCAAGTTGCCATTTTTGTAGAAATCCTTCTTTTTTTCCTCATAAAGAACATGAAAGAATTTTATAAAATACAGATATCACAATGCATCATGTGTTATTACTGCATTTTAAAAAAAGAAAATGTTACAGTTAAACCTAATCTATGGGTATTTGGACTCCAGATTGACTAAACAACTCATTTTAACAGACCAGTTAGGAACTCTATGTATGTCTTAAATGGAAATGTGCCTGAGAAATTCAGGATTTATTTGTGCAGTCTTATATAAAAATTCATTAACATAATAACATATTCCAAAAATAACCTTTTTAAAGGTTATAAAATCTTGTATTATACGTGTTGAGAAGTTCAAGCTCACACTAACTCGTATGACCAATGTACTAAAAGTCACTTTGCAATACTAATGTAATCAACATAATTTGAATATATATTCCTCAAACTAAATAGAGAGCGAGTAACATGTCGATGCATGCAATTAACACCCATCTGCAATTGTTGATGCTGACTGCTAATGCTTCTAATAAATAACCAGATTTGTATCTTGCATGTTAATCCAGAACTTAATCTAGTTTCTGATTTAGACACAAACTTAAAAGTCTGATTATAAATTTTCCAGTGTCATTCTCCCAACTCAGAGCATTGATATTTCTAAAAACAATTGGTAACAAGTCTAGGCATCAGAAATTGGAAACCTTTCTAAAGTACATTTAGTATTTTATAGTGTTTTCTTTTTCTATTTGCTACCTTTCCCTTCTGCGCATAAATATTGAAAATGGTCTGTTAATGGGGGCCCACACAACCAGTTAATGTAGTTCAAACGGCTTGTGGAGAGCAAAAATATATTTTACCACTCTCTGCTGAATATCATGCAAGTGGCCAGGAATAGAGGCTATATGGGCCATGCTGAAAATGAATAATGAAATGGAGAGAGAGAGAGAGGAAAATAAAGGGGGGGACTTAGCTGACAGATAAGAGCAAAGTGAACGCACACACCAGTGCAAGATGAAAAGGGTGTGCTGACCTTTTGCTTTCATTCTTGTCATGGTCATTTATTCCTCCCTTTGAAGTGTCTCTCTCCTCCCTGTCATAGATCAAGTCAAGACACAAGAACGCCGTGAACCAAATACAAATCAGCCTCTCTCTCCTCTAACAGACATCTTCTTGGTCCTCGCACTCGGTTCTGAGCAGTGATTTGTGATGGAACATTACGAACAGTATTAATACACAGAGGAGGAAGGTTGCCGCTCGGTTGTCATTGTGAAAGCTGATTATGAGGGTTTAATTTCATCAGATAATGCCTTCATTTATGAGGAGACACTGCTGGAGGCAAGAGGTCTGACATGCTTTCAGTGTTACAAGTGCTCCCCCTGCTGTTCATTAAAATAGTGGGGGAAGAATGGTTCTTAACTAAAGCAGGTGTCATTTACTTATATGGTTGAAAAAAGTTAATCATTTTAGTTTGTACTGTACTGTATGTAGACAGGAGTTGTGTGTTTTTGATCTTTAACCATGTTCTTTTTAAAATACATAGTTTTGTACTGAGCATAGACGCTCATATTTTTTTCTGCTTCACAACATGAAATAAAAATGCTGAAATTGTATTCATTTGAATAATTTTCTGTGTGAGACGTGGTTTTTCATCAGCAATAATTTAATATGATACCTTGCATAACCTTTTCACACTTCAACCTATGACAATTACACATTTCTATGAATATTAATGAGATTTTAAGTGATTAAACAATCTATAGATCTGGCTAATTTCTAATTAGATGGCAAAGGATATATGATCTAAAGGTTTTACAAATAATCTGAAAAGCTTACATCTTTGCACATCAAGCAACTAAAATGTTTTCTCTCCAGGTGAATCTCTGCTAGTGTCAAGTCTTTCACAGTATATTCATATTATATCTCACCAGCCTTCATATACCTGCTTATGAAAAGCATCCTCAACTCATGATGTTACCACAGTTCTTCATAGTGGGCTGTGGATTGTCAGATGTTTTGCATCCATCCACTCATTTTCTATGCCTACTTATTCTTGCACAGCTAATAGTTGCTTTGTCAACAAATATTCAGTTTCATCAGTTTTCCTGAATTTCATCTCATGTTCCCTCAGGTTCGAAGGAAAAATTTTTTTTATACGTTTTGTATAGTGTAAATTCTGAAGTGAAGGAGAAATCTGGGTATGCTTTTCATATAAGTAAAGGCTAACTGGAAGTTAACCAAGAATATTAGTGAAAGCTCTTTTGTCAGCAATATTAGGCTTTGTGCAAAAGAAAGCCTCGAGGTCATTTAAATAATTAACGTTGGACTCTTTTGAGTTACTGCTGCTTGGCAATAAAAATAATCTTTCTTTCTTTTCCTCCATGTCATAATGTCAGCCAGAATGTCGGGAATGGACGTCCTGCTGGTGGACAACAACAAGACCGGAGTCACCCCGATAGACAATGGGACTTTTCTCCGTTTCTCCCCGACATCTGCCTCTGCGTCAGCGGCTGCATCGTCTCCAGGAAGTCGCCAGGGCAACGTCTATGTCTACGTGTGGCTCTTCCTTGGGCTGCTGGTGTTCCTGCTGACGCTGCTCATCATCTCCCTCCACAGGCTGAAGAACATCATCTCATCGTCTTCCTCGGTCCCTGACTGCAGCAGCGAGGGAGGGAGCTCCTTCACCAACATGGAGATCTGCAGCATCTCCTCTCAGAGGTCCACCATCTCTGTGCTCTCCACCTGAGCAAGCTTGCAGCGTGCAGACTCATGTATAAATGCGTCGTTTTCTCTTTACAGGCTGAGGATGCATGCAAAACAAACAAATAAACCAACAAGAAAAACTCCACAAGACCAGCTGATGGAATAAGAATATCCTCCCATGCATGCGTATTTTAATCCTGGAGGTTTAGTGACACTGATGTCTATATGCAAACTGCATAGCTACCACAGAGGTTACAGGGGTTAAAAGTCAACATATTCTGTTTAACCTGACTTGAACAACAAAAAATGAACCTAGTGAATACTTTCCCATTGCAGGGAAAATACAAAGTGAAAGACAATTATCCTTTTGTGTTGACTTTTTCAGTCTTAAGAAGTTTGTAAATCATATCCTGATGAAATCTGTAGATTATGCTCCAAAACCCAGCATTCTAAAATATTAAATATCTGAACTTTGTAAACAGGAGTGTGCATCTGTGGCAAGTACTTTGAATTCACATACCACCCAGCAGTGTGAAGACAGAAGGCTACACAGAGGAGAACATTTACAGAACAGAACAGGTCAAAGTAGCAAAACTACAGGATGAATTTCTGGCCTTGATAGGCAGATCTGCCTACGATACCTCCTGCCTCCTGTCAGCTCCCGTAGAGCCTGACGCCAGTCTGCAACGAACCTGAAGCACAAGATTTCTCTCCAGCTGTCAACCCTCATCCGTACTCCAGGATGACAAGCCAGAAAAGGTTGTTTCCCCTGTTCAGCAAGTCAAAGAACTGTTTTGCTAGTTGGCACAGTTGAAAAGAAAAAAAAGAGACATGGTTCTAGTTGAGGGTGGTGGAAATATAAAGCACATTCATTTGAGGACTAGAGTTGAAGTGGATAGGTGGGATCTGGATAACTGGAAAAACATGGTTTATCTTAAGCCTGGTTTTGAAAGAAAAGAACAACATGAAAATCACAGCAGCACTCAGATTAAATGTGTAGAAATCTTTACAAGATATTTCATTTTTTATTGCAGTGGCATAATCTGACTGAATAATTTAGAAAAGAATCCAAAGTTTAATTTCAGTATCTATTCAACAAGGAACCAAATCCCAGGTTTCATAATTATTGCATACAATACTAACAATCCCTTTAATAGGACAGCTGGTGGCTTTTTCCATCAGATCATTATTTAAAACACCCTGGTATTTCAAAGACATCATGATGCAGCCAAACAAGTTTTCCTAAACTTTTGAATGAGATCATACAGAGCCAATTATTAATTAATGCTTGAAATCTCATCATGAACAAGTGAGTAGTTGTTTTTCAGTACCTATTGCTTGAATAGTAAATATCAACCCGGATTCTCTTGTGTTTCTTATTTTGAGAATTATATTTAAACCTTCATTTCTCAATGAAGCAGAAAGTCAAAGAGTACTACATTTAAATCAATTAATCCCTGCATTACTAATTAGAAGCTTTTTATATATTATCCTGATTGATTTACAAATCAGAATATTATTTGTCCTGATCAAATATCCCAAAATTATTTAATTGAATTTTTAAAAATTTCAATTAAACATGTGAAATAAAAAAATAAAAATAAAAAATCACTAATGTTGGTCACCTCCACACTCACAAACATAACTTACTTGGATTTTTCAATTTTATAATAATTATGCTACTGCAATAAGACACCACTTCTTTTAGGATTTTTAGCATGGAATCCAATAATCAGAAACTGTTCGGTATCTTGAAGGTACAGCGCAGTATGTTCATACAACTGGAACTCTTTTTTTTTTTCAAGGAAATTAATAGACAGACAGACAATATGCAAAATTAAAAGTCCAGACCTCAAATTCTTTGCATATTTTATTTTTCTTATGATTTTTTCCCAACTCACACATGTCATATTTTACATCTTTGCAATAAAACATGAATACAATAGTTTTTTACGGTTTCATAGATCCAAAAATATTTAAGCTTTTTTTTTTTTTGGATACGTAAGTTTGAACCTGTCAATAGGAGTATGTGCATGTGCGCGTTTGATCATGATGGCTTCACACATACAGTACGTGTCACACGCTGTCCTCTCTCCTCCCCCTGCCCGCCGTCTTCTCTATCAGCTACAGAATAATGATATTGCTTACAACTGTGAGGTTGTAAAACTGAAGAATCACTCATGAGCTCAACGGTTCTTAAATACAAACATTAATGCACAAATAATCCCCGAAGGAAGAAAAATAAAATAAAAAGTGGAGCCGAAGGCAGCCGACCAGAAAGAACCAAGCTAATAAATAATGATATGTGATTGGTGCAAAGTGCAGATACAAAACAAACTAGTTGATTCTCTTTTTTTTCTTAAAATAATCAACAAATGTGGGTATGTGAAGGTTTCCTTTGCACTTTCAGTCCCATTCAGCCCAGTAAGTCTCCTGCCAAACTTGAATCAAGACTGTATGTACATATTTGACAAAACAATCACCAAATATACAAAGGAAATCATGTCGGTCTCATATTTGTCATCTTCAGTGGCACGGAAAAAGAGCTCTTTGTCATAACTGTCTCCAGCAAAAATGAACAAAAAGGGAAAATAAATCACCATCCTTGATACCACCATTTTTACCATCAGTCTTGTCGACATTATAATAATTATTACACAGTATTTTACATACAGCAAGTTATTAATAAATTAAAGGTGAGAAGCGCAGTTTGTGTAGTGAAAGAACAAGTGCAACTCTGAAGGAAGAAGAGCCTTATTTACATAAAATCTGATTTGGGGTTTAAAAAAAACTTAGGCAATTAAAATTAAACAAGATAAAAACTAAATCAACACTCTGGGTAATTTTTCAGGAGAAAATTTAAGATCGAGCCAATTTCACCGGCTTCTGGACAACAGGTACAGGCTGGTGTATTAGTTTAGAGACAAGAAAGGAATTTGAATTTATAATTCACCCAAATAATTAACAAATACAACTCAGAAATATCAGAAATCAAACAAGAAAAAAACCCAAAAGAAAAAAAGAGACTTGAGTATGTGTGATGATTTAAACGTACCAGGAACAGTGAAATTGATCTGTCCCATGAGGATCGACATCTGCTTCACTGGCTCTCTGCTCCTATGTTGCAGTCACCGTGTTGTATTATTGAAGCAGATTTCAGTGCGTATCTTCTTATTATGCGTCAGTGGTTACACACGTGTGCACATAGGAAACCATTCCCACTAGCGCAGTCGCATCCACAATGCAAGGGAATAGAGCCTATAGGTCTGAAACTAAATTTTTCTTTGTCTCGGTACCTGTGGTTTCCCCCTTTCGTGTTGCTGAGGCACAGCAGCGATGCAGAACTCCTTCCCTCGTCCATCTCAAGCCGTCCGCCTCAGTACCTGTTCTGGTGTTCATAGTGCCAGCGGTTGAAGTCGATGTTGAATGCCACGATGCTCCCAGAGGCCATGCCGGTGATTAAAGTCCTGTGGGGCAGAACGCACAGGAGAAACACGTCTGCAACATCAACGGCACTCATTTCCACAGGAAATAGGAGGCATTTGTGTATTACACAATAAATAATCAGAGTTGTGAAAAAGTATTTTCCATTCTTACAGTTTTCTTCTGTTCTCACTGTTTTGTCACATTTAACTTTACTACCTTAAATTTTTTAAATAAATATACTTTATTAAGGACAAAATTATTATCCAAACCAACCTGGTTCCTTGTGGAAATATTAACACTCTTTGTTTATCATGAATTAGGCAACTACAAAAGTCAAGTTCAATCTTAATAGCCACACCATGAACAGATTAAGTCAAGTTCAATCTTAATAGCCACACCATGAACAGATTACTACCAGACCTTTAGAATCAAGAAATCACTTATGTAAGTTAAAAACATTAAAAACAAATGAACTGACAGCTATTAGTCTGAAAATACTAATAGCAATTGTAATATTTTGTTTTTACAAAAGTGAGAGTTAGTGGAGAAAATATAAGTGACCGTGATTTGCTGTAATCTTTCCATTCTGCTCTTCACCAGAAAACTCTGACGGCCAACGTCCAGATCTTAAACTCATCTACCCTTGGGTTATATAGCAGGATAACAAACTGAAGCATATAAAATATAGCAATTTTCTAAGTAAAACTCCACAGCGATGTTAAAAGACTCATCATAGCAGTTGTTGCCAAGGGTGAAATAACCGGCTACTAGTTTTAAGGAGGTGTGTTTCTCTCTTTATGGAATGGGATGATCTTTATGGGAATCATTTGTCTCTCAAGCTCAGCTGGTCAGATTTCACGGCTCCATTTGAGCTAAGCCTGCTTTTTCCTGCATTTCTGTGTACCTCTGGTCATGTGAGAGATCCATGGCCCGGATGCCGGCGTCACAGCCTGGATAGATGTAAAGCTGTTTGAAGTCACAGGCCTGCCACACCTCCACCACTCCGTTGTCCCCTCCAGTCACCAGGTTCTGCCCGTCACTGCTCAACAAAATGGCCTGAGGAGAGGTGCGAGAGGTTAAACAAAGTTCGATGTGTGGATGAACAACTACATCCCATTTACGCCAATAGCGGCCTTACTCGAGAGGAATCGTTGACTTCCATTTGCGCCAGCAGTTTGCCATTTATGCTGAAGTTGCAGAAACGACCTCTCTCGTAATAAATGATGCAGTGTCCCTCACTGGACACGGAGATGAGGCGAGGCCGCATGCAAAGCTCCGGACCCTCCAGTGCCCTCAACAGGTCCCCTGTGATGGTGTGGACCAGGCATGGACCCTCTGGGGAGTGACAAAAAAAGTAACTTAATAATGTCAAATTATTTAGAGCCAAACCATATGGGCCGCATTGAGATCATATATGTTCTGGAGGGCCAGTTGAGCCAGAATGCATTGATGAAATCTATTAAAACTGGAGGGACTGATTGAAGTAATCTGGAGTCTGTAATCTAGAGGTCCACATAAAAACTATGGCGAGCCAGATTTGGCACCCCAGCCACAAGTTTGACACATGATTTAGAGTGTTTGCTTGATTTCAGATGAATATATAAATGTCACAAACCTTTGGCTCCACTAATAACCAGTCCCAGCTCCGCGCAGACAGAAACACACACCACTTCATGGTCATGTCCCGTCAGCACCGCCCTGGGAGCCGGGTAGTCACCTGAAGAAAACACATTAACACAAAAGTCAAACTCTTAAACTCTCCACATCCTCAGAATAACCCACAACAACCATCTCCACCATGACCTCACTCACTGTTATTAGGGTTATCTCCTATAATATGATGTCGTCCACTCCAGTACCACAGAAGAAGAGTAGCGTCTCTGGAGCCGGACACGATGTAGCAGTCTCCTCCGATGTAGGACTCTGACCGGGCCAGGCATGTCACCACATCCCAGTGGCCAAAAACTATCTGGGTTAGTTTTCCTGCAGAGAGGAAGAGGGAGGACACTGTAGTCAGCGCGCCTTCTCTGCTAACACGATGGAAGGTCATGGCAGCTTAACTCCGGGATAAAAATAAACCATGGTAGAACAAGAAACAAGCAGGTTGAATGAGCAAATGTTTTTCTAAATTCTTTCTATCTGTAAGAAACAAGCTTTACAAGCTAAAAAAAACAAAACATGTTTGTTAAATATCCACACCACCAACCAGTTTCAGTCGAGTAAACTCGGAAGCTTTTGTCCCAAAAGCCACAGACCAGGATGTAGCGGTTGTCGGCGGTTACCACAAAGCAGTGGGTGTTAATCTGGATACTCTGGTCCACCAGGTCAGTGATCTGTCGCTTGTTCACACCTGAATTGTTCGCTGCATGGAAAAACAGGCAGGTTAACAATGCAAAAAGGAAGACAGTACAGCGTTGTTTTGTAATTAGTTATAAATGTGATTTTTACACATCTGCAAACATACAGTTCAGTCTTGAACAAATGCTAGCATTGTTCTTAACACCATAAGATGTTAAAGTAAAAAAAAAAAAGGATGTGTAAATTCTTTTTTTAAATTCCAACCTTATGTTTGCACACAATTGTTGTTTTCAGCAACAACATGACAAAAAGGAGATGCTTGTTGTTCCTTAATAAATCAGGAATAAGCACTCAACTACATTTGCTCATATCATCCTTCCTTCATGCCGATTACAGTTGATATACCAAAATCACACAGTGGTATGCTGATACAGTGCATCTGTCCTCTTAAAACCGCTATACAAATGTTTGTCCACTGACCTATGAGAGGATCCATTTCTATGGGTAGATGATGAGCCTGTTCTAGAGAGTATCCTGGAGCACCACGGAGGCCTGATTGAACAGATATTACAGTCACATCTCTGTATGAGGGATTTTTGTCAAGACAAAATAAAGTTCCTGCACCGCTCACCGACTGTGTTGTGCCAGCGGTTTACAGCAAACAGCCGGCTACACGTGACGGTGACGGCTGCCGGGATGCTGAGGTGGGGCAGCGTGTTGGCTGCAACGTGTGTGACGGGAGAGTTGGAGGGGAACTTGAGCACCATGATGACATCCTGCTGCATCTGATCCTTAAACATCAGAGGGCTCTGGGGAAGGAAACACTGGTGAGACAGACAGAGAGGAAAGAGAGGAAAGGACAGATAGAGAGAGCGAGAGAGAGCAAGAGAGAGAGATAGAGAGAGGAGGGAAGGTCAAGGAATACAATGGAGGAAGGGTTGGAGATGGAGGGATAGGGAAAGACAGAACGGATGGGACAGAAGGAGGGGAAGGAAAAGGTAAATTAGTGGGAGCACAGGGTCAGAACAGGTTCACACACTGAGGAGGCTTGAGAGTTAGGAGAGGAGGTGGAGGCACTGGCTGGTCGGGTTTGGGACTGACAGGTTTAGGTTTGACATGTGGAGACACCGAGGCCTCACACTGCTGAGGTCAAAGGTCTAAATCTGAAATAATAAACATTATTATATACTGTTGTATGTAATAAAACCTCACTTGACAAAGTAAGCAATTCAGCAAGTGCATAAGAGTTTTTGTGGAATTGGACTAATCCAAAACTTATTTAAAAAAAAAAATTAAACATGACAAAAGAAGCATTGTTCTGATCAATGAAGCAGGATAGTTTTATTGTCTGAAATCACTTTAAAGTCATTAGAAAACATGTCTGCTGTCGTCTCACCAGGTGCATGGCAGAGGAGCGAGGTGGGTGCGGCTCAATCAGCAGCTGGGAGGGAACCTGTCCAGACACCTGAATCTGAGTCTCAATCACCTGAAGACAGCAGAGACAAAGACAATTTTAAATAGAAAGTTGCACTTTTTTAAAAGAAATCAATACTGTGTATATCTGCACATTACTGCAAACAAGTAGTTAATTAATAAACCTAATAACGTTTCTTAGAGAGGGGAGTTATCCAAGGAAATATGCAAATCAGTGCCTGAAATTGATTGTTTTGTGATTTTACAAACAAACTTCAGTGTATTTGACCAAAACAGAAGACAGAAAAATTTTATTTATATTAAGATTAAACATCCAAGTGAAATCAATTAAGTTATTTCTGAAGGCCGTTGCTTAATCCAGATTTTACTTAGGGGTATTAGCGTTAAAGGGGTTGTGCATGATGCTTTTAAGACTTCTATTTCTAAAAATATATAATTATATCTATACATATGCATCGTTTATCTTTCACTTTACAATTATCCACTAAATGTGTTGGTCCATCATTTACATCAGCAAAATACAATTAAGTTCAAAGTATATTTAAAGATTTTTGGGGAGATTTATACACCGAATGCATTTTTTATTTGAAATTGACCTGGGAGTACATGTACAGTTTTATGAATATATCAATCTACAATTGTGAAGCTAAAAACTAAATTTCAGTTCATTCTTGATAGTGTGTGAATCTATCAACCTCTCGCTGTGCTGCATCCAGATTGTCCAAGTTTACAGCTCCCTCATAGGACAGGAAGTTGAAAACGTTGAGAGCTCGAACTGCTTCTGGCCCCCGCTGCTTGTAGCCGAAAATGAGATCGATCCACTGGTGAAGCTGACACGAGACAAACTCACTCTCTAACGCCTGAGTGGAGACAGGGGTAAAAGCAGAGAGAGAGAGGAGGCAAACAAGAACATAAGTAGACTTTGTCCACAGGTCGAGTCGAAAGGGGTTTGTGTATTTTGGAAAGAAGTGTGCTCCCTACCATTCTGTTTATGCGGACAAAGTCTTCAGGTTTCTTAGCCCAGACAGGAAGCTCAACATCGCACACAGGAACGCCGTCATCACGCACACCCAGTTCGTACTCGTTACTGTTCACAAACATCTCAGGCAAGTAGTAAAACTCTGGGATCAGCTCCTAGATGACATGAAATGCATCATTTTAGTCTTCATCATTTAATCAATCTTGAAACGGTTGGATTAAAACCTGTTAACAGCTGTTGAGAAAAGCTGACACAACTACTGTTATCACGAATGAATCAGTGCAGAGTGCTTGTGTTGGCATCAAATAATTAGACAAATCATTAAATAATTATGAGTGTTTGTCATACATTAAATAAGCTGAAAATGGAAATACTATGTAATTAAATGAAGTGAGAAAATTGATTCCTTTTAATTTGAACTGTCATGTTAAAACAGCATATCATTATGTCAATTTTTTATGATTTTGTAGTTCCTGTCCAACTATCCACTAAGCAATAAATAATAAAATGAGACATAAATATTGTTTTTAAATTATTTTGCTATTGAAAAAAATACTGCATAGCTAATAATTAATTAAAATTTAAGAAATTATAATTTTTTTTAGATAATAATCACTACACTAAGTTCTCAGTTAGAAATTATATACAAATTATTTATAAATGTTATTTTTTCTCAGCACTATATTTCAGCTATAAATAAATTCCAGGATGAATAAAAAATATTCAGAATACACCTGTTACTCAACATGGACAAGTGCTGTTTTTTTTTCAATACTACTCATTTCTTTTCAGTACTCTCAACATTTTTTTTTTAATTTCTGAAATTTTGCTTAGCTCACTGTATTATCATGTTTAGGTGCAGAGGCCTGATGTAGACTCAGTGTTTTCAGGCATATCAACTGCCACCCTCAGTGACCTCTTTCCTCAGTCCAACAGAAGTTACCTTAACATCTGCCGTGTCTCTCTGGCAGTTCCTCCACGCATGACCAATGCCAGAAAAGGCTCTCTCTGGATGGTCAAATTTACCGTCGTTGGCATTCAGAAAAAATGTGGTGAAGGGCTCCTAAGGCCACAGAAAAATACATATGTTATTGCAGAGGAAGCCTTTACCATCCAAAATGTTTAACGTGTGTAATGCAAACACTTACTATTCTGACCATCCACATCAGTGTGGAGTGAGCTGTGGAGTATAAGCAGGTGTAGTGGTGAGGGGGTGTGCTGTCATCATCCCATGTCTCATAGCGCTCTGCATAAAATGCCGCTCTCTTTGGATTCAGGGCACCGATTGGCTGGAAAACACATATTGTTGCTGAAAACCTCTAAGCACCATTACTAATATAAACAGCCCTTTTTATGTTTTCATCATGTAAAGCACGTTGAGTTGCTGAAACGTGTTTTTCAAATAAACTTTGCTTTATTTATTTTCATTTTTTCTAAAAACTGTACTAAAACACGATGCTGACCTTGGAAAGGTCTCTGAAGTTGCCGGGCAGAGTGAGATCAAGCTCCTCTGAATCATAGTTGGTCAGGACCCAGGGGAAGACAGGATACTGGTTCAAATCATTATAGGTCCTCCCTGCAGGGCCAAATGTCAAAAACCAATATGAAATTCTACTTCACTTAAAAGAAAGTCATGCAGTGAATACATGTTTGTTTAGTTTATTAGAAATACGGTGCCAGTTTACAGACATCAAATCATCAAATCCAGTTTTTGCATTTAATTAAGAACATGAAGGGATCTTATGTTTAGAGTAGAATGATTAAACAACAAATATCTTCAAGTAATTTTAATAATTAATAATTAAAATTATTTTAATTTATGATGAATGTATCTGAACCCGTTAGCATAATTTTCACTCTGTGGATTAGAAAAAAACTCACAATAAATTAAAACATGTTCATCCCATTAAAATAAACCCTTACGAGTCCAAAGTCTTAGGTGACTTATGTCTATGTTGAATTATTTATAAACTTCTGACAGGCAGGGTTGGTAGAAATATTCTACTTGACTGCAGGGAGTTAAATTCAAATGTCTCCTTTATTTTGTTTTGTTCCAACATTTGAATAAGAAGAACATCCTAGTTAGCCAAAAATGGGTGCAAGACTGTAATAGAAATCACAATAAATGCTGAAAATGAATTCTTTTATTATACAATATAAATATATTTAAAACCAGAGTTTTAGCCATAAGTCATTACAGATCAGCCATTAAGATAAAATGGATAAAACAAATCAGATCATAATGGCAGTGGCACAATAAAAGCAGCATAGTACTAAAAGAAAAAGCAAAAAAATAAAATAAATAAATAATTGAATAAATAATTTCTGATAAACCTTGATAAACTCCTGCTGTATAACTGGTTCAATAGATTCAAATGATTTGACTAAGAATGGAGAGAAAATACATTATACATGTTGGTGAGAACACCGGACTGCAAAATGAATTTACCTGCAATAGTGTTTAGAAACATGAGGTACTCAAAGTTGGAGATCTCTCTCCTCTGCCAGCGCTGCGTCATGTTTGATGACTTGAAGAGCTGGCGTGGGGTGGCCAAGGAGATACGCCTGAGATGTAAATGCAAACAAACACGGGATTTTTATTTTCAGTCCTTTTCTTATCCTGAAATTAAATGTTAGGCAATATGAGTTTCATACCTGGCTTGTGGAAGTCCATAACTCGTTCCCACCCCGACCCGAGGGAGGCTGTAGACGACCCTTTTGACTGTGGCCTGGTCAGGAAAGTTAAACATCACAGATGCTGGAAAGAAGAAGAGAAAACATGACAGACATGTCAGAAATATTTAGTCCAAATTATCAAATTATGTACTTTCTGAAAAACTAATCATAAACTAATGGGTGGTAAACAGATAAATCCAAAAGAAATTACCTCAGGTTATAAGCATATTGAAACTACTTAGATATTTAATTCAAGTCAATATTTTATTAAAAAACAGTTAAAAGTCAAACAAAAAATTAATCGTAACTTTATTTTCAGAAATGTCTTTAGTCTCTCCTACACTCAGGTCTGGGAAATTAAATGAATACGTTGGGTTTTATCAAAAGGATCAAAGGGGTTTGAACTGTTTATATTTAAAAACAGATCTGATTGATATGGTGCACTAAGACTATTAATGATTTCATAAAAAGTATGTTAAAAATGAGCTTACTCTGTGGTAAAATCATTGCAAACTCACTTCTGTTGGCCATAAAGACCTCAAGGCCTGTGTTCTGCAGCAGGTAGCGTCTGGAGAAGACGGCTCGGATCTCACTGAACATCCATTTCCCGTGCAAACCCTCTGAGTAAGCCAGCACCTGTTGAGGACAGACGTCATTATAGCACACAGGAAACATCTCATCTTACCTTTTTCTATTGTCTATCTGCACCTTGATGAGGGAAAAAAAATGCTTTCTCTTACTTTTGCATCCATCTTCTTGAAAGTAGGATCCTCTTCATCAACTTCAAAGTAGATCTCTGTAGTGGTGATGGAGAGAGTGCCTCGAGCCACCACCACAGGGGCTACCAGCTGAGCAGGAGTACTGAGAACCACCGGGCCTGCAGGAGCATGGGGCGATATTAAATTATCTATTCATAGCCCTGACAGGCCAGAGGTCTATAGGAGCATCAAAGACATGGAAACATCAGAAGCATTTCAAACAGGCTAGGATTGACTTTTGATCTGCATTTTCCACTTTGTTTGCACCATCTGGTGTTAAAAGCATCAAGAATTGATCTGTATCAGAATCAGATTTAGTAGCTTCTGATTAAATCGCAATAGGTCAGGTGAATCAGCTGGGTGGTTAGTGCAGCTGAACAAAAAACAACAACTTAAAGGTCCAACTTGCCTTTGGAGGTAAAAAGTCGAGGACGGAAACGAACTAAAAACAAGAGTCATATACAGTTTACTGCTCAGCATGAAGGCATGAGTGCCATGGGTTTTTTTTGTGCCTTTGTGCGTCTCCACCTTACCAGCGAGGTTATCGATCTCTTTCTCCTGCAGCAGACTGACGGCGTCGTCGTCTCCCTCCAGCATCAGCTCCGCCTCTGGATTCTGGGTGACCACTGACTGACTGCGGACGTTCTTCTTCGACTTAACACCACCCTCCTCCTCATCCTCCTCTGTGCCTGTGTTACACAGTCAGTGAGAAGCTGCACAAAGTTGACACTGACACAGTTCTTTTTTGTTTTTAACAATAGAGCATAATACTGACTGTACTCATCCAGAGTTTTTAGTGAAATGTCGGCATGTGTGGATCCAAAGGCATTTCTCACAAATCTTCTCCTCCTCCTGAGATCATCCTCCCAGTAATCCAAACGCCAGAAGTCATGTAATTGGCTGAAGAAATGGGAGGGAAATGCTGCTTTGAATATTTTTTCTTGTGGATAACAATCAAAGTGCAAATTCTAGGACATTTAAAAGATTAAAGTTTGAGATGAAGCTTTGTCTCAGGAAGCCTTTTCAACTTTACAAACACAGTAAGTTAACTTTTAAGTAATAAAATCCCACAAAGGTACTCATTAATCTAGAGATAAGGAAAAAATATAGATTTAATGCATTTAAAAGACAAACAGTCAAACCAAAGCACTGTGAATGCAACATAAAATTTTATTGTGTTTGGTTTATCTGAGCAAACAGAAGTAAAATGCAGTTTGGAATATACAAAATTAAAGGGCTTTGATGAAAATGTGAAAGAGTTTGTACACAAAAGAGGGAAGATGAGATTTAAACTTAGATAGGCACTGGTAACTCAGCTTTTTATCAGTGAATGAACCAGTATAAATGCTGACAACATTCTTCAGTGTGAATGTTCCAAAGTGAAGAAGACTCAGTTTTCAGTATCATTTGTGTGTTGAAAATCAATAGAGCAAAATAGAAAAAGTGGAAGAAGATCCTAGAAGAAAACTACTTTCTACAGAGGGATGTCAGCTGGACAAATCCTGACCACTCTACTGTAATAAACTGTTTTCTATCTTCTGAATAACTGGTTTGTATTCAATACTGTACTGGGCTCTTGTTAGACTTTAACATTTTCCACTCACCTCTGTGACATTGTCCCCCAAGCTCCATGCTTATTGGTCAGGATGTTGAGGATCTTCTGTTTCAGCTGGTTGGCAGTCACATGATCTCTGTGCTTGGCAGCACTAATGAGGTGGTCACACATTTTCTCCTCCTCTCTGCGATCCGCAGCATACTGAGCACAGTTAGACTGAGCAGAGGGAATAAGAGTTAAGCAAGGACTACTGGATGCAACTTAAGGCACGGATAGTGTACAGTGGTTTATAACAGAAGATGGAGAGCCCCTGTTTACCTCAAACTCAGCGTGTTTGTGGACATCCTCGGCCCGCTGTCTGTTCAGGATGAACTCTGCCTCATTGGCAACACGCACAATGTGATCCTTCATGGCATGGCACAAGAGTCTGGCAAAAGAGTTCAGATGTGAGTTGCACAAATATTGGTAAACAAAAGAAATAAACCAAAAATCTTTCAGTTTCTTTGATTGAAATTATCACCAGAGCTAATAACTGTGGCACTGGTGCAATTTCTAGGCTGTACTTTCTAAGGTTTAAATTATGCAAAAAAAGATTTGTTTATTTTGGGACTTTTCACACATCTCTACCAGAGGAGGCAATACACATTAGGATGACTGTAAATGGATGGGTGACCTTTAAGCTCATTGGATTACCTTCCCTCGTTGATGAGCTCGATGAAGGCCAGTCCAGCATTCTTCTGGATAGAGTTCTGCCACTCCTGCAAGTGTAAATAAACAACATTAATATCTGTAAAGATCTTTTTAAAGCAGAAAATACAGTGCCTTAAAAATGTATATGCCCTCTTATAAATATTTGGATATTTTTAACACGTATTTATGATTATGAAAGAATTTTAATAACTTTTACCAGTTATGTTAGTGCGACTTCAATCAAAATCCAGTGGGCCATATTTTATCTTTTACACTTAATGGAACAAAAAATTATTAATTTATACACCAATGTTTTAAAATTTGTTTTGGGGTTTTATATAACCAAACAAAACTCTAGTAAGATTTTACTAAAAGAAAATGAAGCAAGTAGAACGCTTTATTTGTTTAATCAAAGTCACATAAGTAATGTAAAATGAAAAAAACAAATTTTCATAGCTCTAAAAACATCACTACAATCACACCCATAAATTGCACAATTTTCCATTTCTTGTGCATATGGGAGGGGAACTTTTCAATGGGATAGCACTGCTGCTGAAAGCCTGAAAACTATCAGCGCTCCATTAGCTCCACTGGCTCTTAAGGCCATCTCCCGTTACACCCCCAGCATCTAGGGGATCGATTTCTGGGCTCGAGTTTGCTCTCCACGGCCCTCTAATGGCAGACGAGGCGGGAGTCAGGGGTAATACTATACATGCTGACGAGATGCCTCCCAGAAGACAAAAAGGACAGGGAGTGGTGGGATGAGAGGGTAGAAGATGAAAGCAGTTGCTACTGAAAACACTGAGGCCAGGAAAGCAGAAGAGCCTGAAAGTGTGACTGACGATGGAAAGAAGGAGAGAAGAAAGCAGAGATGGAGTGGCTGAGCTCAGGAGAAAGACCGAGAGGAAAGAACTTGAGGATGACTCCATAAAGAGCTCTTATGAAGAAGAACAGAAATAAACAGACTTGTAGATGTGAGACAGACTACAAGTCTTCTTAAAGAAACCGGGTCGCCCAGCTCTGTAATGGTGAGTTTCATCCTGTCTTTTGATCATCAAGTACAAAAAAAGAATTACTGTGTTTTAATGCATGAGGACAAAAGAACCAGAAATCCTCCTTCATCGGTCAAGATCTGATATTTTAATGATTGTCTTTTTGTGTTTTAGGATTAGGAACATGCAGTTTTCTTTCTTTCTTTGTAAGCATGCATATCAGACAAAGTCATATTACACCTGTAATGAGTATATTTCAGAGTAATGATATATTATTGACCTCAGTTTATGGATATTTTTATCTTCTTAAATCATCATAACAGATCAAGAATAAACATTCAAAACTGCCAAGAATGAGAAAAATGCAACAAAATAAAGTTTAGAGAGTCAGTACATTAGAAAAACATTAAAAAGTCAATTTTTATTAAAAAGTGACCCTCATAGATTTACTGCACAAAGCGTGATATAACCCAAGTCTGTTAGTTTTTATGAAAATTAGGTTTCTCAGAAGTTTTGATTAACACAGACAACCAATAAAAACAATGAAGCTTGCTGACCATATTCTGTACATTAAAGTTCATCAATAATTGGTCAGAGCTGCTTTTACATAAATTATCGAATGTCATTTGACATGGCATGGAGATTTTGGGAATACAGTATTCAGTCTGAGTAAATGCAAAGTACTGTTTGAAAATGAAATCAGCATCTCCATAAAATTTGTCATTCTGTGTGTAATAAAAATGTAATTATCACTTTTTAAAATTTTAAATGCTGAAATAAAATAGCACAATGACCCTATTAATAGAGATGATCCTGAATGAGAATAAGATTGAGAGGTCACCAACCTGAGAACAGAGCAGCATTACAAGCTCCACCACAGATGTGCTCGACTTCATGCACACCAGACCTGCAGAAAACACAAACACCACAGTCAGCAGTCTTTCATCTCTTCATCTGACAAATACATTTTCCCAAAACACAAAAAATGTCAGTAACGTTATAGGAGCGTTAGCAGTTTGGGTTGCTATACAGTCACCATAGCTTAATTTACAAGAGGCATGCCACAGAGAAGACAACAAGCAGAGATATTAAGGAAGGAAGTGGAGGAGGAAGAGAAAGAAGGGAGAAAATCGAGAAAAAGGAACACAAAGACAGTGAATTACAAAACAGGAAGCAGGTGGGCAGACTGAGGACACATTTAGGACAACGTAAAATTCAAGTGATGCTAAATATAATCTGATCTAATAACATATACATCTCTGTCTAGCTGAGTTCATACAGTGCAAAGTAGTGACTTCATACCTGCTTGACGAATGAGTGAAGCAGATCAAAGACGCTCATTCACTCTGTGTTTCTCAAACACACACACAGGCACACTTGGTGTTTCTCGCACTCAAACATGGCGGTGAGGGACAGTGAATGAGGAGACTCCACAGAGAGGGACGCCAGTTAGAGAAAAAGGAGCCGTGTACAGCACCTGTACCTTCTATGAGCAGTTCCTGCCCATGGCTACCCAGCAGCGTCCTGGACAGGAAGGGAGCGAAGTCCACAAAGATCTCCCTTAGCAGTGGGGCCACTTTCTCCAGAGCACGCTCCAACTTAGTTGTGATGCTGTGGAGGAGAACAGGGCGAGAAAGAAAGATGAAGGAACAAAAGAAGTGAGAAGGTCATATGTGACAGACAAGAGCTTAAAATATGTGGGATTTACAAACAGATGCAAAATACATGCATGACAGAAATGAGCAGGGAAATGAGAGGACAAGAGAAAAACCGGGAGTTAAACCAGACATGGACGACGCAAAAGGTCAGAATCAAACATGATGATGGTGTGGGTTTGGTGGCAAGGCGGCTGTGTTACTATTGGGAAAGTGCTGCAGTTAAAAAGCTAATCATTGAGCAAATTAACTTAAAAATGGATGAAGCAGCTTTACTACGTCGCATTCAAGTGTTGAAAACTGGATTGCATGTTTTCTTGTACTATAGATGCTTAGTGTTTCTGCATTGAGAATTTTTCATGTATAGAAAGAGCTTGGTTAAATATGGGAGCACTGAAAAAACTTGTGATCCACTTCCTCGTTATGCTTTGCAAACAATTTTTATTTCTCAAGTGAATGAGCAAAATATATTTCATAATTAAGCTAAGGCAGGTGTTCAATCAACAGATCTAAAAATATTTGTAGAAGTTGCCCATTTTAAGGGATCTTCATTTCAACTATATCCATTTAGATTTCCATTTTTTTAATTCAATGCATATTTTCTCAAATTTTGCCAGCAGTGGGTCAAAAATTGTTGGCATTGTTGGCAACTGTATTCATATGTCTGAGCCTATCAGCATAATGTTGGCCCTCTGTGTGTTTTAAAATAAATTGTACGAAAATCTAAGAATTTCACAAAAGAGAAGAAAAAGGCACAAATAATAGTTTACAAAAAAGCTGGATGTTAAGTTCTGCCGAGTATTGTAAATATTAAGTTATCAAAGTTGGTTATATTTTTACATTTTTGTGGCTACTGTTAATATCATAAGAACAATTAGAAGCAAGAGGCCACAAAGGACAACGTTAGAGCAGAAATTTATTTTCCCCTGCTGTTCTTCTTCTAGTTCAGATTTGTATTTAATTAGGTTCTATGAAATTCAGCAGTCACTTTCTAAGGTGTGACAGACAGTGGTCTGAAAAACCTAAGCTATCAGTACACAGACTAAGAACAGTTTCAAAGTGGATTTCTAATATCAGTCAATTCAAAGATGCATTGTAAACCTTTACCACATCTTCAGTTCAGGATTAGTCCTTTGCTCACATGAATGGCAATGATTATTTTAATAAAAAAGATGTGTGGATCTGCTGTGAAACAAAACAAAACCTGCCAAGCCAAATTCAGCCATTGTGTGAACACAAACGTCTGGAAAACAAAAGATAAAAAAAAATAAAGTAGAAAAATAGATAAATAAATAAAATAAGAAGTTACAAGAGCCAAATGACGTTTTTAGGTTGGGTTTGCTTTAGTCAGAAATTGATACATGATGTGCAGATGGAGAGAATTTTTGTTCCCTCAAAGCGAGAGCCTTAAGATACTGACTGTTGATGACTACCATGTAGAACCCCACCTAATACAATATCCAACCTGCAGATATCAAGTTGTGACAACAGGTGAAAAATTTAGATTAGACAAAAAATTAATCATCAAATCTTTGAGGGGCATCCATGTTTGAAAAAAAAGCAAAAAAGTAAACCAACAAAACAAACTCAAACATAAATCTGTAATAGAAACAGCTATGGAAACACTTGTGACCTAGGTCCCTGACAAAGGAGTAAAGTGAAACCCAGGTCTGATCTAGACTTTGGGCTGAGTGTGCGAAGACAACCATGCAGTAAGGGACAGACTTAAATGTGGTGCAGTAAATGCGAACAGTATGAGCTGTTGGCCTTAAAACAAAAGTGATGCCATCATCTTGCTGAAGCAAAGATGTCCGTCTTTTGTTAAATGGCATACAGAGAACATTTAGTAATAGCTAGCCAGAGCAGAAAGGGTGTGGTGGAGGGTGTGGCAGAAGGGGGGAGGGGACAGGACGGGTGTCTCCTTGCCTAAAACACTGTCCTGCATCTCGGGGGGCTGCCTGGAAGCCTGCCAGAGAGCTAAAAGACTTGAGCTCAGGGGGCGTCTGACCGCTGCGCAGCGCACACTGCGCCACCTCACAATAGGCACTGGAATACAAACCACACATAAAAAACACACATGCAGACATGCACACTGATTAAGGATCACACGTACACACCTCACACACTCCTGTGTCTGCTACTAATTAAAGTACAAACTTCTACAAATCATTTCCTTTCTAAAATCATTTCCTGATTAATAAAAACGTATTCAAACTTTAGAGACGTCAACAGTGTTTTTACCAAGACAAAACAAAGGTTGATGTTAATGAAAGTTTCATTTACATGTTCTCTGGAAGACATTAAGAGTGGTGAGCTCAAGTTTGTAGAAATACATTGCTTTGGAAAACTATTTATACCCCTTGAACTGTTTGAAATTTTGCAACATTATTGACAGAAACTGCATTTTATTTGGATTTTATGTGATAGACAAATGCAAAGTCATGGGAAATTGCTAAATGAAAGGAAAGGTTTTCTTACCAATAAAAAGGAAGAAGTGTAGGTTTAATATTTTATAGAATCTTTTTTTCCGCAATCATAACTGCCGATCCAGAGACTGATTTTTTTTCTGCTCATTTTTCTTTTTGCAACAAAAATATAAAATAGATATATTTGTGAAAATCAACTTTTGCCACAGAACAAGGTTTAAACGTTGACAAGCATATTGTCCAATCCCGCTCTGGGAGTATGTCGAGTGGTGTTGTCTTGATAGAAGATGAACATCTGCACCAGGCTCGAGTGTTTTGCAGTCTCCAACAGGTTTCCATAAACTCTGAGCAGGTACTCAGCCACAGCTAAAGAAAATGATTCCCTCATAAAGATTCTGCTGCCACAGTAGGTCACTGTGGATGGACGGTGTTTTCAGTGTGATCATTCTTTTTCTGCCACATGTAGGTTTTCATGTGGGCCAGAAAGTCCGATTTTGCTCCTTCTTCCACATGAGTTGCGAGAACCTGCAAACAGGCCTTCTACGGCTCCTTCAACGATCATTGTCTTCTTGTTCCACACAGCCCAGTTTTCTGGAAAACATTTCTAGTTGTCCTGTCTCTGTAGTATCCCAGAATTATTCGGGATTGGTGAAGTGCTTCTCTCACTAATGCTATTTATTCACTAATGTTCTTTGATACATTTCTGAAACCTTCACAGAGCATCTGAATTTATAATCAGATGAACACAAGTGTTTAATTTACTATTATTTACTACTTACATAATTTCTTCAAGCAATTCAAGTTCAAGGGGCATGAATATGTTTTCTGTACACAGCAATCAATTGTGCTTTCCTTATCTACAGTGCAGAGCAAGCTAAGACACTGAAACACAGTCATCATGTCGAGGCTGAAAAGCAGCATACAGCGTTGACTAAGTGGGATGCGTCAGTGGTACGTGTGCATGACAGCTTAAAATAAGTATGGTGAGAGGAATATTAATCTTAATCGATATGCAGCCTGGGAGCCAGGCGAGCTCATGTTTCACTTCCTCTGGCTGGATGCATCTGGCCCTCCTCCTAATGAGCTCAGTCTCTCTCTGTGTGTGTAGATGTGCGCGTGTGTCTGTTGCAACTGCGGCCATATTTTTTCCCCACATCGAGGAGGTTTAATACCAAAGCTCGATCTTATCAGATGAGATTAATGAAATCCCTGTCATTTGTTCATATTTCCCAATATTTGTTTCTTGTTGATGTGTGTTCAGAGGCAAGTGCTCTGAATTTTCTCATAAAAAAATGTATGCATAGCTCTTGCTTCAGCTAAGAATTAGATGCAGCGTTTAGATAAACTGACTGCAGATCTGAGGAATTTGCTACCAAAGATTTTGCGAGCTTGTAGCCACATTTCTGAAGCTCCCAGGTCTTCCAGACAATAAATGCATCATCTAACCTCTCTGTGAGCTGTAAGAACTCTCCGAGAAGGATGAAGGGGCGGGAGTGAGGTGGAAATATGACAACGACACACTTGAAGCCAGACGCATTAACGTGAGAACGAAAACCAAAAAGGAAAGAAAGAAGAGAAAAAAAGAGGAAGGAAATCAAATGGCTGGAAAGCTTTTATGACACCGTTTACACACACCTCATGTTCTCCATAGTGTCTTCTGGCATCGGGGCCACTGTCTGCACTGCTGGCAGATTCTTACTAGTTGCACCGTTAACAAACGATGACGAGGAGGAAGAGGATGAGGAAGCAGAGTCTGCGGCACCTGGGTGGTGGGTGGGTGTGGGGGCAAAGAGGTTAAGAGGAAGAGTGGTGAAAAATAAGACAACAATCCCAGATATGAAACATTAATATCACCAGTCAGAGGCAAATAAATTCTATTTGGATGTTATTTCTCCAGACAAGATGCTGCACCTCTTCTGGTAATGGTTTGTGAAAATAGCTTTGCAATCAATATAAAGAATCCAGTGCAGGGAGCATCTCTGCCCCCACCCAGCCTCTTCCATTATGGATGCATAATACAGCAGTGTATCTCTGACAGGCCGGCAGGGATGTGAATACTAATCTATTCACTACAATGGATCTGCTGACTGTGATGCTGCATCTGTTTCTACAAGGAGCAAAAAAAGTAAATAAGAGCAAACGTGGAAGAGCGCTGGTGACAGCCTGAGGGGAGTTTGCTTACTTGCATTAAATAGCTTGTGTTTTCTATCTCTATTCTCAAACTGTACTCATCTAGTTTCTGTGACGCTGACGCCATTTCTAAAAAGGAGTTGCTGATACAGCTCCTTTCTATTCAGTTTCTTTTTTCCTCTGGCAGGCAAAGTGTGGAAGTAAAAGTACAAGGAGTTTTGAGACAACACAATCAATTCAGACCTGACAGGCTGAGGAAAAGTCATTCAACAAAAAATTATATATACATATATATACAGTATATACACACAACAAAATCTGCATCAGAGTTCGAGATGCTTATTCTTCCTGTCCAATAGTTTTTTAAACTTTTCTTTGTAGTCTCAGAGGCCAATTCTGAATATTTTTCTAATGTTTTTAACAAACATTAGAAAATATGTTTCTAATGTTTTCTAATGTTAATGAGGAAGGAAAGTCAATTTTTTATGATGGGGCTAATAGTTTTAAGTAGAAACTGAAGTAAATATGAAATTGTTTATACATCAAAGCACATTCTTAATCTTTATTTAATCTGATCACTTTGTTGTACTTATAGATTAAAGATAGCAGGAATTTTTAGTTATTATGCTTTTTAGTCTTGTAGAGATCTCATGTTTTCCTTTTCCTCCAATCCAAAAAAAATTATAAATTTAAGTTCTGTACTTTCACAATGAACAATAATATGTGAACTATCTTTTCTGTATTTTTTTTCCAGCCCCTGGAGTTAAGCAGGTTTTGTTTCCATGGACCGAGTCTCCATCCACATATCCAACATTTTTTCTCTCACCTGTAGTGTTGATCATGCTCTTCGGTGTTGCTGTTGCAGCAGCAAAAATGTTGGGTGTGCTGCCAGGAGTGGCTGATCCACTGGTGGTGGGTGTGCCCACCGTGTTGACAGACAGGCTGCCGGGTGGGGGCTTTTTCACTGGAACAACAACACTCCTGTGAAAAGATGAGACACAAACGATTAGACAAAGTGGCACTTGAGACGTTCTAGCTGGGATTTGTTGTGAAATTGCGCCTTATAAATAAACTGAACTGATGTGAAACACTGACTCTAGTGCCTGCAATGCTAAAATAAAGTGACGGGTAACTTTGGTCCTCATTGAGGTCACCATGGCATCTGATGTAGGTAGCCTAGCAACAGGGAGAGCAGGTATCTAACAGTTTGAAGTCAATCAATAACTGCATCTTTGAATATTTATAACAGTTTATTGTACTTATGTTTCTAAATATAAAGACTCAGAAAATTTTCTCTTTGTTTTTGTATAAAATAATGTTCTACAATACAGATCAGAACAACATTTTCAGATTTGGGGTGTAGGATTAGAATATTAGAAAACACAGAATTATTCAATTAATATAAATAAGCAAAAATATTTTAATGTTTATGAATAAATTTCTCCATTATATACAAGAGAAGTTGAATCTTAATGGGTCTACATGGTTGAATAAGCAATATTTTACAAAGGCTTGGACTTGCAACTTAGACCTCAAACATAAGAAAATATAGTAAAAATATATATAGCAAAAATAATTTACAGTGTTAGGTAAAAATCTGTAAAAATCTTGAAATAATCTAATCCTTTGTACAGCAGACTGTACAACGTATTAACAGTGGAGATACAAAATAATTGTGGCATTGGGAATTTTACAAAAGCAGTTATTTTAAAATGTATATTTTTTCCTCATATTTAATAAATGTGCTCAAATAAAATGTTGGATTTTTCAAAAATCAAAAACAGAGGAAAAAAATGGGTCTTATTTGCAATATTGTGTGTGTATATTATATCAATTCACATATTTTTAGACTAAAACAAAAACCTCTCTAGTCATAGCAATTTTACATTTTTTTGTAATTTATACAAGCTCATGTGCTTGATCCATGAAGCTGGTCTGACCTACAGAGGCTTTAGAAATGATGCAGACATCTCAGGGAGATGGATATAGATCATCTTCTATTAATAATGCATACTGTATTCAATCAATGGCTTTGCTCACAGAGGACAAGACAGGATCAAGAGACTAAATGATGGAGAGGAAATTTACGTAGCTAGTCACTTTTCAGAAAGAAACTGATGCGAGTCTTAACTAAACAAAACACGGACGAGAGTAAACACTATCATTTAGCACTCTTTAAATAGTTAGAAACGCTGTTTTTATTTTTAAATAAAGTTACCAGTTAAACTAATCAAGTTAAAATCATGTTTTTAGATTTCTACGTATTTATTTGAGTTACAATAAAACAAAAAATAAATTACTTCTAATGAAAACTTTTTTCACATTCTAAACAAAACATCTGGATCCAGTTTTAGCAGTAGAACAGTGGTCTATATCAACATTGACTGTAATAATTGATCAGCTGATGGATGTGTTTAGCTCAATGCTAACAAGTCAATATCTTTCTCTGCAGTTCCCCCTGTAAATATGCTGACCTGTCGAAGGAGTGGAACTGCATGGGCAGCATGGGATGCGTCTTCAGAGCGGGGTCCGGGTGGTAGGGCGTCGGCCCGGACTCCTGACCCAACTCCGTGCCATCAATGGGAGCCGCCACCAAGCTCTTCAGGATCTCCTGCGTTTCAGGGAGAAAAGCAAATCATTACACTCTGGTTTAAGTGTAGGCTTCCGTGTCACAGAGAAAAATGACTACACAACGAAGGAAGGTTTAGACTTTGAATGTCCAGCTGGAGAAATTCACAGGGTTATTCAGACTCAGATAAATTTCAGGCAGCATTTTAAAAGATTTGGACAATATTTTTAATGCATCAGTTGTACCTGCATAATTGATGCAAGCTAAAAGTAACTAAACCATATCTAAAAATGCCTCACAGTAAATAGAGGTTATTTTCCTGGAATGTTGTATTCGGTTTATGTTAAACATGCCTTGTATTGTGGTGTCCAGATGTTTTAACTTAAGGTAAATTTGTCCAAAATCCAATATTCTAGAAATCCTGGTCTTTTGTCTACATTGGTGCAAACTTTATCCTGACTTTCATATATTTCTTAGAGTTCACCAGAAATTTTATTTGTCTAATTAAACTGATTTCTTGTGAAATATCCACATGTCCAAACATGTCAGGACCCACAAGTTTTCGTAGGGTGCCCTAATTTTTTAAGATGCTCACCTTAACATTGATGCCTTTGTTTGTTTGGCTGATGCTAGAAATAGATGAAGGTGGCGCTTGGCTCGAGTTCGGAGTGGATCTGGGATCGTGGGGAGAATCCAGAAGGCTCTCCTGCGACCTCCGGACGTCAGATGACAGACTGCATAGCAGATCTGTCCCTCCACTTCCCCCTCCACTGTTGTCTCTGTCTCGATCTCTGTCTGTCTCTCTCCCCACCAGGCCCAAACCAAGCCCACCGAGGCCCACCTCGGAGCCGTTCAGGGACCCAGCCACGTGTCCTTCTTCTCCAATGCCAGAATCCGTGTGGGGGAGGCCTGCCAGAGGAGAGTCATCTACTGGGGTAGGGGTCTGCTTGTCGCGGTCAGAGAAGGCTGTGGATGGGTGCTCTGTTATGATGAGAAAGAAAGAAATAAAATATTATTTTGTTTATTTAACATGCACTTATATATATGGCCAAATATAACCATCGTTTAAATTCAGACACCAAAAGAAATCTATGGATATCGTTTCTTGAAAACTGTTTTTTGTGCCTCCTTTCTGTTTTATTTGAAATGTTTATCTCCCTGTTCAACTATTGTTGCTTAGCTGCAGTCTGTATTTTCTCCACTCCAGGGTAAAAATGATGAGTCACAAGTTACTGTATGATATAAATAATTCTGAACCAGAGGAAAAAGAAAAAATCACCTGTACTGGTTGGGGAGTTTATCTCGTGGCGGATGCTTCTCCCAGACAAGCTGGTGGACCGGCCAATCTCTCTCTGCGGTTCCAGAATATCTCGGTACTTTGACACCATGAGAACTGAGATGAAGTATACGACTGCCAGTGCCAAAAACTGAGCCTGCTTACTGTCATCCTGCAATAAAACAACACAAACATAAAAAAAAAAAAACATTATATTGCAAGCACAGTGGGATATGTTTCCTTGGTGTTGCAACACAAATAAATTCACCAACAGGAATGCTCACCACATCTCTGAAAACTACAGCTCGAAGACGATTGATGTCCACGTCCTGAAGGAGTCTGTCTGGATCCTGCTACAAATATAAGTCATAAAATTGTTGGGTCATTGGATGTTAGTGTGCTAGCTTTCAAGTGCAACAGGATGTGAATGTCATGAATGTGTGTTAGGTACCTTAGTAGCAGTGGAGGCACTGTGGAGGCTGTCCTGCGACTTGCTGCTGGTTAATGAAGACTTGCAACTTCGATCTCTTTGTCTTTGTCTGCACTCTAGGCAGTTTCTAACGGCCACACAACACACTGAAGGGAACATGGAGGAAACAGGAATTTTCAGAATCAGTGACATGTTTAAGATGAAGTCTGAAAAAGCACAAAGAAATCAGAAGCTATCTTCTTCTGTTTTTCTCCATGCTAGAATCAGTTAAAATCAGTATTGGAAGCTTAAAGATATATATAGTATATATAGTACATATATGTAAAAAGAAAATCTCAAATCAGTATTAAAATCGTAATTAATGGGTCGCTTTTTATCAAATATTTTCACTTAATAAAGTCATCTTTAACGAGCCCTTTCCAGGTTACAAAATAACATTAAAAGCAGAAATGCACTGCTCTGAATTTTGCGGCCAATTTCCAATCTCTTTTTCTTGTATATCTTTGACCTTGCAAGGCCCATTTGCATCAATTTCTCTTTAAGAAGTAAAGCATAAGTATATAATCCAACTTTTTTTTCTTCCCTTCCTGCCATGAACACCTTTTACTTATAGATTCTAGGAGGAGAGGCGACATCATACTGGGTGTGTGGGAGAGGTGTTACTGTAAAACAGGCCTTTACTATTTTAAAGCAAGTAATTTTTGCAGAGTTTACATTTTAACACCTCTAGCCCACCATACATTACTGAAATATCAGCTTCTGGGGGTTTTCGCCATAGAA
Source organism: Gambusia affinis (assembly GCF_019740435.1). Taxonomy (NCBI): domain Eukaryota; kingdom Metazoa; phylum Chordata; class Actinopteri; order Cyprinodontiformes; family Poeciliidae; genus Gambusia; species Gambusia affinis. The sequence goes on from NC_057882.1 coordinate 21,037,678, forward strand.
TCTATATCCTTATGCTAACTCTGAGCTTTCCAGGAGGTGGCCAACATTGTCCTATCCAGTACGTTCAGAGGAGCTTTGTTATACTCTGTTTAGCCTTCTTGTCACCTGCTCAAGTCTCATCCCATCTTGCTCTTTTCATAGTGTGAAGCCACCACAAACATGTGTTGTCAAGTTTTAAATAGATTCTCATAAATCTGTGCTTTCTTTGCCTTTATTTATAAAACACGTCAATGATTCTGAAACTAGCTAAGACGTTTTCAGCAAGAAACAACTTCCACAACAAAGAGTTTGCTTACATATGGTAAGTAAATAATCACAAAAAGCCGTTGAAGCTGAAAATCAACACAATTTAGTCAATTTATTTTTTCTGCATTTCTTATAAAAATGTTTTTGCTTTAGTTTCAAAGTTACCTTATGAAACTGGAAATGTTTACAGCACTACTGATACTAAATATGGCAAGCTAAGCAAACCATAAACCTGTAATGATGATGTCTACAGCCATAATGTAGGGGTTATGATTCTGATCAATACTGAATATGTTAGAGCAGCACACACCGAGGCGGAGACACTGCCTCATTAGCCCCCCAGACGACATGTTCTTCTCTGCTTCGATCTCACTGAAGTTCAGTGAGCTGGCAAACACCAGAACGTCCACCATGGCCATCAGACGAGACAGAAAGGTGACAGCCGTCTCTGAAGACATGCCCTGTGTCGCCTCTATGTTCTCCAATTCCGTCTGGATTGGGGAGAAGAAACAAAAACAAACACATTGGAGAGTCAATAATAGTGAATATTTCAGCTATAAACACAGTGAGAAGGAAGCTCTCTCTGCAGATAAGGAGAAACGGTGAAATCATCTTTTTTTTTAATAAAGAATTCGCCTTTGGGAAAGCTGGGCCTTGGATCAGTATGACTAAATCAGTCATGGCTGTTTGTAACAACAAACAGGAAGAGCAACCTTCAGGGTCATGCTGAGAAATCAAGATGATGAAATCTGGCAACATAAAGTGCTCTCCACAATACACAGGATATGAAGCCTGATGACACACAGGTAATGGTAACAATAGGTTTGTGACAGCAGCAGTGTGGTTGTAGTTAACATTGTCACTTGAATTGACCTTGTTCTGTGACCTTTAAGCTGGATCTGTTTTAATCCCAAAGCAGTTATACTGTGATATATAAATACCTATAACCTAATAACAGCACCAAGCGTGTAAACCAAGTGATTGCTTTGCTGTTTCACAGCTTCTGTAAGCAGAGAGCGCAGATCTGTGGGGACAAAGTGCACGCATCTGAAGGCTCATCAGAGCACAGACAGTTGAGGAATAACAGTGACACAGAGTGAGGACAGAAGTGCTTTGGTTGGTGCTCATAGTTCTTCTGGTGATGATGAGAGTCTCAGGCTCGGTACGCACCTCTCCCCCTGCGCCTCCTCCCCCAGGAATGGGGGTCACCTCCTCTCCCTTTGAACCCCTCTGGGGTCCGGCTCCTCCTGCCTTCTTTGGTGTTGATACAAACGGGACATTCTTAGCAAAAGCAAATCTTGAGGACGGTCTAAAACACTCTTGTTCTCTCTCTTATAGAAGAGACACTCTAGTCCAGGTCAGATGTTTACATACAAATCATAAGCACTATGGTCATATTAGGCTTAAATTTTTAATAACTTATTTTAACCATTCTGTCAAAATTCCAGTTGATTCTGAAAATAAAACTTGGGTTCAAAAGTGGTTTTGCTTCTAAATTTTTAAAGTAATTTATGCATGCTGGATTAAATACATGCATACACCTCAACAATTCCTACATTCTCACAATAAGTAGCAAGTTTAATAAAGTATGTTGATGTGTGTTTGGGTTCATTTTCATTTTAACACTAAGTTGTGTCTACGTTTCGACCATCTACTTGATTTATCTTTGTTAAGGCAGAGAACCTGTATGCTTTTGAAGCATACGTAAAATTTGAATACTACATTGCATACAAAAAATACACAATGTGTTCAAACGTATGCACTCAATTCATGCAAAAAACAATTCTACATGCTAAAATGCTGTATTATAATCCAACTCCAGAAGAACAGCTTTTCAAATACACAATTAAAAGTCCAAAATTTATATCACATTCATTTCAATGATGTGTTTATAAATGTCTGACCATTAGAATTTTTCTAATTTGTTTGGGAAAAAAAACTAATTTATTTATTCTTCTTATTGTGTTTCCAGTTTTTCATTTCATAATCAAAAAAGTGTTTTGAAAGAAAAGCATAAAGTCTGACCACAACAAATAATCTAAATTGGAGATTTGATTAGCAGCACAGAAGAACAGCAGGATAAAACACCACGGATGTCTGACACGCATGGGTTAGTGTTGCTCACAATGATAATAAAAATTAAAACATAAAAATTAACAAAGTAGAAAAAGAGGAAGAAACTGTAACTTACAGTGTTGGCACTACTCTTAGAACTCTGCGCATGCAAAACAGACAAAAACAGAGACAAAGAAAGACAAGAAAATACACAAAATACACGCAACACAGAGAGGAAACGAAAGATTAAAATATATAGATGACAGAAAGAAAAAGTTATTTAAATTATAAATCAAACTGTTAATTCAAAGGTTAGAGCAAAGTTGAAATAAAGATCAAAACAGCGTGTTAGATCAAATGTTAAATGCATAAGTTACTAATGATATGAGAAGAATCCATGTTTTTTGAAGAGTTTAATTTTTTCATAAATGCACATATTGTTAAACCAAACAGGATGTTTTACCAATACATTTAAACTTACAAAATTTTGCACTTGTAGTGTTTTATTGCTTATAAACAAACAAGCATAAAGCCGAGGGAAAAGACACGTTTTTATTTATTTTTTTTTCACAAATTCCATGCACATTGAAGAGCTACAATTCTCAGTTCTACCACATGGGGGCAGAGAAGAGCCACTTACGGAGGGGGAGGTGGCGGCCGACAGGAGAGGGAGGATGCCTCCACAGGCAATGATGATGTTGTCCACCATCTGAGAAATGAGGTGGATGGTGTTGTGGACGAAGATGATGTTTTCATTGCTGTTCACGAAATCCATCACTGACTTGGTGGAGTGGCTGAAATAAAAAGGAAAATGAGGGCAAGAAAGTTAACTTGGTGATACAACCGGGGAAAACGTGCAGCTGACCTAATTTTATGCAGCAGACACACACAGCTCACGTGGCCCCACTCACCTCCTCCACACGTGCACGTCCGTCTCCAGCGCAAACAGCAGGTCGGTGAGCAGCCTCTGGTGCATCGGGGACCATTTGAATTCTGGGATCCGGAACATGGTGGTGCGTGGGCCGGGGCTGAACTGACGCCGCTGCTCTTCCGTCATGGGCATTCCCCGGAAGCCCAAGTCGACACGCAGGTCCCGCTCCAGCTGGGCTGCGGTGCGGCCGTGCAGGGCCTGCAAGGTAGAGGACGACTGAAAGGTTAACACTGCGTTTATCCTTTAGGTTAGCACATAAAAACTGTTACGATTACAGTTAATTTAAAGAATCAAAGCTAAACAAGGGAGTGTCTGCTGTTATTTCATAACATGAGTTTCATTTTCTCAGTTCAGGTCAATCAAACTGAGCAGAATAGGGAAGCTGGTTTGCAAAAACTTTCTCAATTCCTTCTCAAATGTCCAAACATAACTAACAGTGTTTGGACTATTTAAAATTTTGTTAACTAATCAATTACATTTGACCCAGACTATTACCCTCAGATGAGAAAAAAGTCTAGCTCTGCTGCTGTCTATATAAAATTCTGACAATATGTAGATTAGAGAAAATCCACAATTAACTGAAACCTGTGCAACCAATTATACTTTTTTTTTATTTATTGAAATATAATCATGCAATCATTTTCCTTAATGATTATACTTTAAGGGCTTAAGTGAATCATTAAGAGCTCACAATTATGATGACATGCAATGAGTGGATGTAAACTTCAAACCAGCAATGTTTGCACTGTAGTTTCACAGAATCACTAGGGATTGTGAGAGCAAAGCAGCCAGGTAATTATGCACCTTGAGAGTTCATACTCACCTGGGTGGTAGTTGTAGTTTGGATCTTTTTTATGTCTTTGTCTTTCCCATCATCTGACCTCTCTGTATCAGAAGTGGTACTGGCTGTGTCTCCCCCGGTCTTCAACCCCGTAGACTCTCCCTCTGGCCCAGATGCTCCCTCCCCCTCTGGGAATTCTGGTCTAGTCGCTCCCTGGAGCTGGTTCTGGCTTTCGGCTTCAGCAATAGAGCTGATGTCAGCCAGAGGACTCTGGATCTTGAATGGTCCATCCTCAGGGAGTTCCCCAGGGGCGTGGCTTTGGGTTTGTGTTAAATCGGAGTCGCAGCTGGTCATGTGGGCCAGCAAGCTGAGGTCATCACTGGCGCTGCTGGTGGAGTGAGCGGGGATGCTTCCTGATGGAGCAGGCTGGTCCGGACTAGGAAGAACAAGGGGATCTGTGGATGCTAGAGCTGGAAGCAGCTTCTCATCAACCTGGTGAAGATAAATTCCAAATTAGTAGCCAGAAAAGGAGAATGAAGCAACACAAAAACTATTTTAATTAATCAGGGAGAGCAATAATGAGATCCTACCTTGCTAAAAAGAAATCCATTGTTGCTTGGAACACTGTCTTTCTCATCAGCTAACGTGATGAGAGGACCCATGTTCCCATCATCCTCCATGCTGACTCTCGACAATCCCAGGCTGGTCCCGATTCCAACCCTTGAGCCTGCCGTGTCATCTTTGGGCGCAAGATTCCCGTTCAGGTTCGGAACAACAGAGCAGTAAGAACTGTCCAAGAGAGAATCCACTTCTACTAGAGGTCCGTTTTCTATTCCTACCCCACCCCCACTGCCTCCCACACTTCCACTCAGGCCCTCTGGAGATAGGTCCAGGTCATCCAGCTTCACCTCAGTGGCTTCTACTTTTTCCGCTTTAATGTCCACCAGGAGGTCATGGACCTCCACTCTCACCCCTGGACCAGCACTCTGCTCCCCTGGCGTCAAAGCTTCACCGTTCGGCCGCTTCACTGAACCTTCAGCAAGAAGGTTGCGAGAGTCCCCGCCTGCCCCTTCACCGTACTCTGCTTCACTTTCAGGGGTCTGCGTCTGAGAGTTGTCATCTATCTCTAGATTCCCGTTAACGACAGGAGCTGGTGTGGCTGAGAGACCGGAGATTGTAGAGACAGACCCTTTCTTTCCTTTCTTCATGTTTTCCTCCTCCTGACGCTGGTACTCTTCATACATCTTAGCTAAGTACTCCTTATGGGCTTCATAGGTCACCTGTGACAGATGGTGGGATATAATTGGAAAGGCGATCAGAAGAGGGGTACTGAAAGCAGCTTCCCTCCACATCCATACTCAAAAGGTAGTCCCAAGGGGAGCTATGGATCATCACAACCAGACAGCATGAACAAAACTGGGACTCCAGTCTCTCGAAGCATTAAGGCCAGAATCCATAAAATCAACTCAATTTTACTTTGAGAACAGGGGAAGATAAAAAAAATTAAAACTTGTGACAGAATCCATGGATTTAAAAACGTATATATAATTGGTATGTTTTTTTTTTCTTTAGAATGTGTGTGTAAACATCTAAGTACCTATTTTTGCTAATAATTTGTGAACCTATTATTACTAATAATAGGTACACAAATGATATTCTGGATCAGTTTTAACCCAAAATAATTTTTAGGTCTTTCTCTAGGTCTTTGGAAAAACTTTCTTCTATCAGTCCAGTCCTTGCGAATAATAGCATATGATAAGCATCTAATTGTAATATACTCAAAAAAGGAGTAAAGCAAATTCCAGCAAAGATCTGATGCTTTCTCCTGCAAAAGATTATCTACTGTCATCCATGTTTTCGGCCAATGGCTTTTAGGGAATTACCTGGTTGGTGTTGTTCTGTCAAACAGGGTGGCTTTGCTATTTTCCAAAGATTCAACCAAACAAATTATTTTTGTGAGCGGCTGCCAAAACTATAATAGTTTCTGTTTAGTGAAACAGAAACCAGGGGTGGCTTAAGCTTTCCTGAACTACCTCTTCAGTTATGATAGTATAGTCTTAAGACTACTGAATTAATAATTTTGTCTACTTGTTTGCAAAGATTGCTGCCATTAACATCATGTTTTTTTATTTTTCTTTGCACAGAAAGTAAGCTCCATCCAGTGCTTCTGTGTTTGACTGTGTCGTAATGCTAAATGAACAACTGACAAAGATATTGTTGCCTTTACTACGTTTTACTTATAATATTTATACAAAGTGATCCGGGTTTTGTTGTTGCCGCTTGGTTAATATAGTTGGTACTCTTAATGTTTTTTATTTCCTATAGAAAGTACTCCTTGTTCAGTGTACTTAAGTTCTTGTTTGCCTCTCTTTTCTGGACACAATCATTGGCAGAGCTGATGATGCCATTAACTGTTCTTTTTTTAATCAAGAATGTGACCATATTGGTTTCCATATAATAGGATATTAATCAGTTTGTCTCTATCTGGGTTGAGATGGCATTTATTTTAAAAAGGAGCTATGTCAGTAAACTAATTCTTATTCAGTTCTGCACAGAAAAAAAATTGGTCAATAAAAGAACACTGAAGTTTCCACTCTTACCTTAGAATGCGCAATGGAGAGAGTATCAACCCAGACCCTCCAGCCTCCCCATTCGTATTTTATAGCATGGTAGAGAAGGATCCTGAAGATGTTGTACACCATTTCCGTTATCTTTTGTTCCTCTGGGTTCTTGGGGTTGATATATCCGAGGGAGAACATCCAGTCCTGCCACACCGAGCACTGCAACAGGCAGCTGACACAAACACAAAAAAAAAAATGTTACATGAGCTCCCATGGCATATGATTTATGGCAAAATAATCATTTGTAAAATAAAATGATCAGTTATGAGGTGGAATAAATTCAAGAAACTTGATTTGCTTTGGTTTTACCGTCGGTTTTCACGGCTGTTGCTGAAGAGTTTAATCATGTCAGAGAGGAAGAGTCTCCGAACTTCCATCAGCTCAGAACTGGGTGTGGAGTTCTTCAACAGGGTAGCCACTACCTTCAGAATCACTGGCAGAAACAAGAAGGAGTCCATAATAAGGGAGCAGGAAAAACAAGAAACTATGGAGTGATGTGTGAGTGACATCAGTAAGTGGGAGATGGCAGCAGAGCTGATTTTCAATCCAGCCTTTGTTTGTTTGCATTACCAAAAAGAAAAGAATGGCAGATGGAAGCCACGGAGGACTGCTTCATTACTTACTGGGGTTCTGGATCTTGACAGTAGAGTCTGGCTCAGGGTGGGGTTTATGAACCACCTGGGTGCAAACCTGCTCTGTCAGAATCTGCATTGACAAAAGTTTAGCGGATGCCATTTAAACAGCATACAAACCGCTTCTATTCTAGCAAAAATCATAAGAGATTATGTAAATCTGTATGGAAATGTAGCAAAAGGACATGCTGTCACAATTACCTACCTCATACAGCGTGTTGTAGGTGGTGATGGAAACCGTGTTGGTGTGCATCATCAGCCTTTCTCCCAGGAGTGTGAACAGACTGTGTGTGTGCATGATCTCCACCTTCCTCCTGCACAGCAACAGAAAAAAGTATTGAATATTATTTAGGATCATTATAATTATTCCCAACAGTGATTTCCACTGAGAAAAGAAAATATCAGTAGATTGTAAAATTTTACCATGTCATTTTTAGCAGCATCTGAGAACAGCACTGACATATTTGCTAACAAAAAAGCTTTTGGAAACGCGGTTGCTAGTATAAAAATGTATAAAATGAACAGTTTTAAAATTTTGACAATCTGCCAATGCAAAGAGATTGTGATATAATATCAAAACATTGCACTTAGGATTTTATATAAGGAAAATGCTAGACGAACGGCAGAAAAAAAAGCATTCATTAAGCCTGCCTTTTTCTAAAACAAATAGCCACAAGGGGAAATTCATTTTCATCTCTTTTAACTGGCATGAAATTGACTTTCTCCCTTTGTAAATTCTGATAAATTACTTAAAATTAATTGCAAAATATATCAATTACATAAAAACAAGGCATCTTAAATTGTACTGACTGCCACTTTATTAGGAACTTTTTTATTTTTAATGTTTTAGCTGTAGCAGCAAATAAATAGAATAGTATTGTTCAACATGAATGAAAATTGTATATTCACACCAACAAGGTGCCTTTCACTAAGGTGTTAATTGAGATGATGATTCATATTTTTGCATAACAAATTAAGATCTCCAGCTTGTCCAGCCTTCTCATATTCCTTGAACACATTATGATATGCATGATGGGATTTGGATCCTGCAACAACAATTTGGAAACAAATTATTGTTGCATAAAAGTATTTTAATGACTGTCCAGTTCACAGATAAATCCAAAAGATACAATTTAAGATTTTTTTTTTTTTTTCCTTGCCTGCCTGTTTTGAGAAGCACTGTGAATGTAAAACTTACAGTTTTAGCTGTAACATAGCTTTAAAGTGTCAATTTCCATTTAGCCCACACCTAGAATAGTAAGAAGCATCTTGTATTCTTTATTTTTATTCAAGAAAACCTCCTAAATATCTTGCAAAAACCGCAATAGTGTTGCTTTTTTTAGTCGTGCTGATGTAACACTGAATTGGGCTTAAGGGTGGCATGAAATGCTCTTAAATGCTGCAGAAGTATGCGAATAGCAATAAAAATGTGTGGTGGGAGCAGATTTTAAGTAGGTGGGGGACTGATTATGTAGGGCTCAGGTGCAGTCTGGTGTCCCTCTTCATGTTGTGCAGCAAGCGATGTCCATGTCACATGGTCTGACTAAATCCCCCAGCATTCATAGCCCCTCATCAAGATTTCTCCTCCCTCTGAGTGCAGAGACTGTCACAATGAATTTTCCGCCCAGACATGCTGATGAGATCTCCACACAAACATGAACAAATACATTGTATAAAGCTCACTGGAGAGTGAAATGCTGCTGTTCTGGAGTTGCTTTATAGTGTAACAGTGAAAAAACTCAGTTTCTCTGCATTTATGCAATGTTTGTTCTCTTTTGGCGACTGAAACAAACATTCATTTTGTGAATGCTATTAGTATAAGAAAACGACTCAATTTTCCCATTTTGAGTTATCAACTTTCATTTTTGAAACGTTCTCTATTTGGAAATGCTGCCAGCTATTTAGTTAATATAAGGGTCAAATTTTAAAACATCAACAAAGAGACTGATATTTTGGGGCTAACTACACTAATCTTCAACATATCATGATCAGCGAGTTTAAAATCAAAATAAATTAAAAACAATAAAAACGCTTCAGAATTATTTTTGCCTTTTTAAAACAAGTTTCTCTAAACGCATTTTGTAATCTCTGCCCCTAATGTTAACTAATGACCACTCATGTGAGAAAGGATAAAAATAACTATTTTCAGTACTGTTCCCATAATACAATTCATAAATAGAAGTTGGAATTAGCTCAAATTTGTATCAAAAAGTCAAAGCTTATTGAATGTAAAAAAATTGGAGATTGATGCCAAAATTTAGAGTGCTTCATTTCTATCCTAAAATTTCCCTAATCCTTCACTGCCAGGCACAGGAGATGAAAGAAAGCGGATAGAAAATAAAGTACTTACTTGTGACCGAGGTGTTTAAGGAAGTAGCCCAGAACTTTAAGGGCCTGAACTCGTATACTTTCGCTTTTGGAGGCTAGGAGTTTGCAGATCACCCTGTCATAACAAGAAACATACAGGTATTAAACTCTGAAATCCTGTGTATTAAGAGAGAAAAAAGATTATTTCATGTTTTGTATGTAAGGTTACAATTTGCCATCTGAAAACTCCACTATCAGATTCAAATTCTATGATTTTTACAACATTTTTATACAAATCTCAACATATAAGTGGAATGGAATTAAGCAAGTTGGATATTTATGAAAAATTATGCTCCATAAATTATAAATTAAAACAATAATTAGAGTCCTGTAGTTGCCATTGCAGTAAAATGCTATTTCATAGCTTTTTGCACATTTTATACACCATTTCAAACATTAACAACTGGTAATTTCTTCAAATCAAAGTTTGCAATCTGTTATTTTATCTGTTAGGAAGATTTCATAAAAATTGGTGTGTCTAAATACTTAGTTTGGCATCTAAAGAAAAATTCTGTTTAGGAATCACAGGTTCCATTTAAAACCCTGACCTACGAGGATCCAGATGTTAAGACAACAGCAGTATTGCTCTTTCCATTAATCTGTGGTTTCTGACAACAATCAAACTGATCACGAGTTGGGAAAAAAATCTTCTAAACAATCCCCTAAACATATTAATTGAATGCAATTTTTTTTCTCTTAATTATAAAGACTTGGAAATAACACAATCAAATCCCATACTTTTGCAGACTGCACATAAAACACTGGTTGTAAATACAGAAAGAATCAATACCTGAGAACTATTTTCTTGAAAGAGGTATTCATAGAGGACATATAAAAAGACAGTGCAGTTTGCAAATAGCTCTCTAGCAATATGAGTTCCTGTGGCAACCGAAAAGGCATCCAAGCAGAGTTATGCATTGGGAGAATTACCCGCACAGTTGGCCTAACTCTCTCTTTCAGTAATTAGAAGCCTGTGTTCTCCTCAGCATTGTTACTCAGCATGAAAAGATACGTTTGATTACAAGTTAATTTTGCCCCACAAATCCACCACATGAGAAAAGAACATGCCTCCCGATAAGCATATAGGTCACATTAACAGTTAAATCAAAGAACAATGCGTTGTTTTAAATAAAATGCTGAAACCACACTTTGCAAAAAGATGCCATACCTTTTCCCCCACCTATACCTAATTCTCCCAATTATTAACAAAGAAATAATTAGTCTGAAATTAAGTCAGACTAATTATTTTCTGGTTTGCCTGGAATTAGTAAAGCTATTTCTATTTGCTAAGTGTCAGAATAGTGAAAAAAAGAGCATTTTTTTCATACAATTTTTAAAATCTTAAACTTACATACTGTATGGTTATTATAAAACAAATCTCAGCCAAAACATTTGGGAAAATACAGAAGATGATGACAGCTCTCAAAACTTATTTTGGATTAATTTACATTTAATTTAAATGGAGGAACCATTGCAATTTTGCAGTGGGCAAGGATATCAATTGACACTCAAACATCTAACTTTAAAGATTATAAAACCAAAAAAAAGACAAGATATCTGTCATTATTTTGACATTCTGCTAACAGAAGTAAGTTTGGTATCCATTTTCACACAATGCATATTAATATTGGGTTCCGACTCTCTCAAAGTTAGTGAAAGTAATGATAAATGTAAGTAAAAAAAAGATATCAGTATTTAGTGCAGCAACAGATCTTTTTATATGAACATGCATGTGTGGGTTTCACTCACCTGATGCCATTTCTTTGATCAAAAGCGGGGATCATGGATGCCGGGTGCTCAGACATAAGAGCCACCAACAGCTGGAGCACATCGTGGATATTCTCATCCTACGTAGGAAAAAGAAAGCAAAGGTGAACAGGTGAGGCGGCAGCGGAGGAGGAGGGGAATAAAAAGAAAAAGCCCGGAGGGGAGAGATGAATAGAGGGCTAGGAGGACAAAGAGAGTTCCATGGGTGGGCATGGAGGGGGGATTGCGGAGGAGCAGGTGGTATTTCAGAGCAAGAATAGATATAATTGTTACAGAGGAGTACATTCTGTTCAGTCCATTGTTGCGCCATTTTTTATGCTGTCACCGCACTGAAGCTGACTCACACTCCCGCTCATTTAAGTGGACTATAACTTCAGCCCCCAGATTATTGCACATATTTTGCCACCAGCTCTACTCCGGCTCTCACCGTCTCCCTTTGAGTCCCTCTTTTCCCCTGTCTGACTCTAGTTTAATAAAGGAGAAAGCATCTGTACCTCATGCATTGTCAACAAATAGTTGAGGATACTCTGCAACTCGTCCTCCTTCACACCTCGGTCCTAGGAAAGAAAAACAGATTCACAAAAACTTTTCAGTAATCTTCAATTGTTTTTACTTTTTATTAACCTAAGACGATACAGAAGAAGGAACAAAAATCGATATGAATGCACGCACGCATGCACACACTCAAAGGCTGCAGTGCTTCATTGGCGTTGCTCAACTTTAATGCTATTTTCCACATATTTTAGATCAGGCCTCGAACTGCCCGGGAGGAGAAACAACAGAGAACATCAAAGAAGTAAAGTGATTTCCCACAGCTTAAACTATGCCGTGAAGATAATCACATTTTCTCCCTCTACCTTCAATATGAGTTGTTTGAGGAAGAGGAGCATGAAGGCTCTCAGCGAGATGATCTCCTTCTGGGACGGCCGCGGTCCATCTGAGCAAAAAAAAACACACAGACATAAATGAAAAATTGCAATTTTCACCAACAACAACGGCACTTTAAATATGCTTGCAGCTGAGTTTGAGTGAGCCCTTCTGTTTACTGACATTTAGTTTTATTAGGCTTCCTCGAGAGCTGGGGGGAAAACATTCACATGCACTCACTTTCTCTACCTCAGAACTGTAAATCACTGTCATTAACTCCAGTGGCAATTTGGCAATCGAGATATTTTATGCTTGCACTAATCTAACTTATTACAGCAACGATGAAGTCATTTGCACAAAAAAAAATGTGATTGATGGTTGAGTGATCCAAAGCAAACAAGCGCCGTAATCCACTGTGTCTACTTTGTAGCTCTGGCACTCCATCAGTTGTTTGCAGTGAAGGGCTGCTAGGAGGAAGAGCGGGAGCTAAAACCACAAAAGCAGCTGACACACATGGAACACATGCATTTCATTTATCTGAAAGTCCATACCATCTTTGAATTCAGCTTTGTTCCCCTCATAACTCATTCGTTCAGGTCTGATATACCATCATTACCATTAAAACGTGCTTTGACATACACAAAGAGTCGCACACATTCATAACATTTGACAAGTCAAATGGTAAAAAAGGTAAAAGTTAAAAACAGGAGAGAAGTCATCGCTTCAACAATTAGCGTTAGGGGCAACAAGAAGGCTACTGGATCACAGAAAATGTTTTTCTTGAGCCTTCAGGATTACCGTAAAGCTGCTATGACTGAAAATGTTTGCAATCTTTTTAAAAAGCTTGTCACAAGACAGAAATATTTCCAAGCAAGTAAATAGACTGGCAGATGTCAGAGGTTGAAATGCTAACAATGCTAATAGTGCTTTTTGCTACTAAAAGCTGATGGTAGCTGTTAAAAAAATGTCCCCGTCATATTGACTTTATTTCACTAAAATAATGAACTTCCATTTTATTTATCTGGTGCTATGTCTTTCAGTCTTCCATCAACACGTGGTGCAACATTTCCTCAGATCATATTCAGCTGATTTTGCTCATTTGATCTTTTAATGGTCTCACTTTTGCAGAATTAAGCTTCAAATTCCCCATCATTGTACAAATCCTGGACAAATTATATTTGCAAATGAAAAAAAAATCAATGATGAAACCCTCAAAACCTGCCTTCCCATTATCGTTCTAAGAGGCTTTTTTAATTTAATAGAAATCTGTAACTATTTATGATGTCTAACTTGTGTGCATTTGCAAGATGCTTGAAGTGCTTGTCATTTTCTTACTTTTGTACACCACCAGCAAACAGAAATACCACTAAAAACAGTAGTTTGTTGCTGAATAAAATGTTTCATATCCTCCTGCAAAACTGAAACTCCCAATTGACCCTGTGCTGGTGAAAAAAAACTAGCAGAGAAAAGGATGAAGAAGAATATCTGTGTGATACTTCGCCATGCTTTAGTGCCCTTGAATCATATGAGTGTGTGTAGACGCCTGAGCCAGTTCACCTGTTCTTCACAAAGCTAAAAACATGACACTGAAGCGCTCCTTTGTTATCCATCATCTTCACCTGTCAAGCTGTTCCATGGTGCTGGAAATGGTGACAGTGACCATCCATCATAGTTTATGTGGCCGTATGTGAAAGCGAGTATTTGCCTCAGTTTTAGGGTCTTGCATACAGAGAGGACATAAAAAAGGCTTAAATTGGTCTAAATTGCTTCTCGGGGGAAAGTTTAATAACTGTATTTTATTCCTGGAAATTAATTTCCCCGCTTTCATAAGTCCTAATCTGACTTAATAGTTTTGTGGCATAATTGTCACACAAAATTAGATTTTTTTTTTCTCTCTCTCTGACCCAACATGATGCACTGGAGGGTCAAAGAGGTGTATTTTCTTCACAGAGATTACATGTTCTGAGTATTAACCTGAGAAGGTATTAGCACAATTTTGCAGGAAAGGATGAGAGATTCACATCATATACGCAGCATTGAACTTTTTCATACATTTGTCAAAATGTATGGTAAACACAGTAGAAAGTATTTTAATCTCGGTTCTTTTATGAAAGACACAAGAATTCTGTATTTTAATAATGCAAGGAAGAAAAACAACACTATTTCTAATTATTGGAAAAAAATTAAAACCCAAAATTTTGGATTTTGTATTCAGCTCACTGAGTCTATACTTTGCAGTCCCATCTTTTGGTTCAATTATAGCGTTAAGTCTTTTGTAAAACTATCTACTAGCTTTGCACACGATTTACCACTAGCACCTAGTAGCGCCTCTCGACTCAACTCTACACAGTTTGGGTGATTTTTATTACAACTGAGAAACAAATCCCTGAATCTGAAAAGTAGCATGATGAGATATCTGAAACAAACACAATGCAACAATGGGGACAGGGAAGTCTTGTTGAACAGTCTGTTCAGTCAGGGGTTTTTGTAGGAGTCAAACAGCAAATGAGACTCTCTCATGTAATGCAACCTGTGACTTCACCCCCTGGATAATCAGTGAACACAGTCTTCTGATGTTGCATTTTCAGCACCTGTTGAGCACCACAAAGTAATGAAAAGGGGTTGGTGCCACATAACCGGAACCAGTGTAAAATCCAAATAATTGCATAGACCCAAGTCAAGCCGCTAGTGCAAAAAGGCCACTATAATAAGCATGACATTTTTACCAAGTTCTGTCGGGTTCAACAGAAAACACCAGAGAACATGGGTTTAAGTCTGAACTTGAATATGCTTTGTTCTGACCTGCACGATTGTAGCTATGAGTGTAAATTTAGCATTATCCTGTTGAAAGTTGAACCTTCACCCTAGCCTCAAGCTTTTTTACATCCTTTAAAGAGTGTTCTTCCAAGATTGCTTTGCATTTACAACTCTTACCAGCTTCTGTTTTCCTGATGAAAATATGTTTTCCTAAAGCATTGTGTTGTTTCCAACGATTCACCTTAAAAAGGTCAACTAAACCTATGAAACTATAGCTGCACTAGAAACCATACATTATTTCCCTTGCACTTCACAGTTGGGTGTTAAGTTGTGATGGATTATTACCTTAATATTTCCAATAAAATCTATAAAATCAATAAAAATTTTGTGTTTGACAAAAAATAACAAAAGCTCTGGGGGTACACAAATTTGCAAAGCACTGCATACAGTATAATAGCATTATTTAGTGTTTGTATGAACAAACAGCAAACCAACTTGTGAGGCTTTGAAACTTTCCATCTATCCATTTATTTTTAAATATCTACATTTTTTGTTAGAGAGGAGTACCTAGAGTAGCATCCCATAATTAATTAGCTCCATCTGCCCATCTACATGAATGTGTAATAAAAAAGCAGCAAAGAGAGAAAGAGTCTCTCTGAATAAAGACTGGGTTAACGCTTTGTGAGACACTGTCTGGCCAAACAGTACAAGATTTCATCATCGAAGGCACTTAGAGAATCATTAAAGGATCCCGAATGTTTGCAGAAAAAGCTCCTCGCAGGACGAGGTTGAAAGTTAATGCTGGATGGCAGTGATCTTCAGCCCTCAGGCAGCTTCGCATTTAAAACAGATGATTCTGTGGTGGAAACCACTGAAAAATCTTTTCAGATAACAGTTTGTATTTACATTTGTTAAAAGTTAAACTGCTGCTCTTTCTGTTGGGTCTCATATCATTTAGAAAATATGAGGTTGTAAAGTGCACTGCAATTTGATAAACAAAAGTCTGGAGTTCTGTTGGACATGGACAGCAACACCTCAATATCTGCAAGTGTGTCATGTAAGGGCAGTTCTAAGTGGCATCAGTGATAGTAGAAAGAAAGCGTTACTGGAGAAAACCCTTATTTGTCTCTTTGAGGAGGTGCTAGACTGACATCAAGCATGAAGTGGAAATCTTTTCACTTTCAAACCCACAAAAGTTAGTCTCTCGAGTTTCCAACTGCTAAGAGTTTTTGACAACAAGCTGATGTAATACAGTGGTAAACATGATCTGTGTTAACACTTTTAGGATTTTGCAAGCACCAAAGTCAACATTTACATTTACAGTTAAGGCCAGATCCTTAAATCTAAAAATAAATTAGATGAATATGTAAAATGGGGTTTTAATTAATTACTTTAAGCACTTGTTAAACTTAGACTTAGACTTAGACTTAGACAGACTTTATTGTCATTTTGTATGCACAGGGGTGTATACATAACGAAATTTTGTTGCATACGGCTCAGGACAATGTTTTGAGGTTCCACTGAGGTTACTCCAGAATAAATAAAATACAATATAAAATATAAATATAAATATTAAATATTAAATATAAAGTGCCGGAATGACAGTAAAATAGAAGTTATTTAGCTATGTACATGAAGTGGAGACCAGTTTTCGAGTGCAGTCCAGTTAAGAGTTCAGCAGTCTGATGGCAAGTGGGAAAAAGCTGTTTCTGAACCTGGTGGACCTGCACCAGATGCTGCGGAACCTCTTTCCAGAGGGCAGCAGGGAGAACAGTCCATGGTGGGGGTGTGAGGGGTCACTGGTGATGTTTCGGCCTCGGGACATTAAAATAAGAGGCCTGACATAATTGTACCGATTACAACTTTAATGTCTTTTCCAAATATGAAATTCGAAAACAAGTATGAATTTATTGGATTTTACAAAAAAATATTTTTACAAAAATCTTAATAGAATTTTTTTGTTGAGGGCTAAAGAATCTGCTTTGACTTGATGAAGTGAACTCAGGGAAGGTCTAAGAAGAACAATTGTAGAAACTGTGACAAAGTGGAAAAAATTTTTTGAGCTATTTCTAAAAAACAAACAAACATGTAAGTTCACCATCACTTTAGACACTTTATTTCACATGGATGTTAAGCCAGTTGGTCACAGTCTAGAAGAAGACCCATTCTTTCATCCTCAGATTAATAGAAAACTGGGTGGGATGTTCAGTAGCAAGAGAGCAGCCTTTTTTATTTTTATCCAGAGAGAAAAGAGTTTCTAATTTAAGAACCCAATACCAATAATTAGAGTAACATAATGCTGTTGGACTACTTGTTGCTAGTTGTACTGGTGCATGGTGGATATACATTCAGCATTTGTTATCCATGCAGAAATACAAAAGAAAACTAATATAAGCACAAGTGAGAAATAACTGTATTTTATTCTTATGTTTATGCATTTCAGGCAGAAAGCCATGTTGACCAGGATAAAGTTCACCACTGATGGCCATAAAATACAAAGCATTTAAACTCCTCCAAAGCAGAGTTTAAATAAATGACCTCTGAATTATTTGTTGTGTTTGTTGCGGCTTCTTGGCCAGAACCCCCTTGAAAAAGACGTTTTCAATCTCAATGGGTTTTTTATTCTGGTTGAATAAAATAAAATTTAAAAAATGATCCTAGTCATGATAATTATATTGTGTAACTCTATTGAGAATATTTAAGGATGTTGTACATATATCTACATTATAAAGTGAACTATCCGTACAAGGAAGAAAACAATACTACAAAAAAGCTATTCACAAAAACCCAAATTTATGCTAATTTGCTGTGGCCACTTTCTTCTAGCGCTAAATGGCAAGAAATTTAATTATCATATTGACTGAATTCTAACCTATTTGCGAGATTCAAAGCAAACCCCTGTACAAAAGGCACTTGTTCTGTTTATACCCGTAGGAGGGAATTGAATTATTTGCAAAATAAATGGAAAAGGTGCAAATTAATTTTACGTTTCATGAAAGAAATAAAGCCAAGAGGAAAAAAGACTAAAAAAAAACTGTAATACAACAAATGTTAATGTGCAACTTGGAATCAACCTCATTCCCTCAGACTGACACTCAGATGAATCCATTTTTATCCACAAAGCCTGCGGTGAGATCAAAACATCTTCCTATTACTATGTAAATTAGTGCATATCACGCTCTTACAGTACAGTCAAGTGTACGCGCATGTGGTCTGTCAAACCATAACTAGCAGCTTTTGCCGTTGAATGGCAGTGAGTATGTGTCTGAGACTAATTGCTGCTGCGCTGTTATCAGCGCTCCTTTATGGGGCTAAATCCCAGCAGTCAAACGGCAATATCAGCAAACAGAAAAGGGAGCCAGACAGTCACTTGATTAGAAATTCCAAACGCTCCCTTGGATCTTCCCGTCAAATTTGTCTGTTGCCATGGTGACCCCAGATGCGCACTCACAGACAGCCGCAGGTCCGGGGCTAGAAAGAGGTTGATTAAAGTGAGGGCATGCTCTGACCTTTTTGATGCACCAATTCGTAGCAACGGAAGAAGTTAAAACTGTCTTTTTCACATTTCTTTTTTAAACGAGGACAAAGAACAGCCACCCTGTTCTCACAGAAAGCATGAAAGGATACGTTAACAATTCACCAAGTATGAAATATTTTTACAAAGGCTTCAGAGGAACATTTAGTCTTTTGAGGACAATTCCTTCGTGTAACAAAAAGAAGATGAATGAATCATCTGCGGCTAAAAAAAATGTCTTCTTTCTCAGAAACACTGAATCATTTCTACCGTTCCTTTATAAGTCGTTTTGGCCCAGGGAGAAGGCAACCACCTTTTCATGCATACGTCGATATGGAATTCTGTTAATTGATTCAAGAACAATCAAGAGTTCTTCACATTGTGGAATAAAACCAATCTTTGTCTGAGTGTCGCAAAGGTTAAAAAGCACTAGAATAGTTTCTCAAACCCTCCTACACACTGAATGATCACATTTTAACTCCTCATCTTCTTTTCTGTGTTACTGGACTGAGTTGAGTGTTCAGGAGTTAGGGCCAGTGATTCATGTGACCTTAACAGCCCTATTATTAACCTAATGGCCCCATTAGTGTGATTATTGTGACTACAATTCATAAGCTTGATCCTTCAAACTCATGTTAAGAAGTGGAGCACCTTCTAACATTTTAAGATTGTTCTTTTTCAGAGCATCACATCCATGCAATTCTATACTATAGATTGATAGGAGGTTCTCAATTTAATACACCTTCAAACAACATTAAAAAAAGGACGTCTCAAGAAAGGAGTTTTAAGCAAGTTTAACTTGGTTTAATGAATTAATTAGCATTAGATCTGTGACTGCTGTGCTGCCATCTCACAAAATTGCATGGAAATTAGTTGAATAAATAAATAACATCAAAGAGGTATATAAAAACTTGTACCAGATCAAGTTCAGAGGAGGGTCATTATAGCTGCATATTTTGATCTATGAGTTCATAGTAGCATGAATCATGGCTTGATGAACAACAGAGTCATACTCTGGCTAAAAGGTTGAGCTGCTGCTGAATTGTATTCCTCAGGAGAAAAAGTCTGACTGGGTGAACAGGTTTCAGAATCTGTCCAAAATCATCCATCCATAGTGTCCATCCTTCTTTTGAGCTTTTTAAATAAGGTGTTTTGTAGTTTTTAATAGTAGTGGAAATGTTATAAACATAACATTTTTAATTTACAGTGGTGGTTGTGGCATGGATGGATGATACATTGAGTGATCCTCTCCTTCGCACCCTTTGATGAAATAAATACCCACTTCTCCAACAAAGCTCTAACTGGATTCATTGTATATTATTTTTGTTTTGCCAAAAATAAATGTCAATAGATGTGGTATTTAGAGATATACGGTATCTGTAAACTAGATTTCCATTTAGATACAGATATGGACATATATTTATATCTGAAGGTGAAGCTAAAGCAAGATAAATGTAAGCAAATAGAATAAAGATTTGATAAATTGCCACTTGATTATTCTATAGATGTTTTAAAAGAATCTCTGTTCAGTGAAGAATTGTTTAAAATATTGAAACGCTGTCGTTCAGAAAAAAATATTTCAACATGCAACTGACAGATCACTTTTTTTTTCTCTGAAGGGATTGTGGCGCCCCCTAGGCCATGTTTGCCTAGAGCACTGAGCCAAATTGCCCAACTGAAGACGGCTTGAGGATAAGGCAATAGTACATTAAGATCACGTCCTGTTCCACTTAACTTAGTGTTAGGTTTAAGTTGTGAACATACCGAGTCCTTTGGGGGTGATTCCGCTACACTCCAGAGGGTTTATAGCCCAGTAGTAGTACTTCAGAGTGTGCATCAGCTGCAGGACGGTGCCGACGCGGCGAATGGTGGTGTAGATGGTGGCGGTGCCGATGAACTCTGACGACAGGTATGTGTAGAGGGACAGCTGGACCTATGTAGGAGCAAACAGTCCATTCATGTCGCACACATCGATACACTGAGACCAACAAAAGCTGCTGGATGAATAAATGAGCAAAATGTTTATTACAGTTAAAGAAAAATGCAATTAAACTGTACAAAGACAAACACAGGGAAATGTGACAAACAACTACCTCTTCCTTTATGCATTAATATTTCAGGGTCTGAAATGACACATCTATCCGAGGAGCTACTTTCAATTCCTGACATTTAAGAGGGAGCCTCTCTCTTATTATATATTTGCTCCTTCATCTCTTCCTTCTGTTCCCTTTCGAACTCTCCTAATATTCCTTCAGCCAATCCTCGATGCACATTGGCTGAATTGAGATGGCTCACAAACCTCTGAGCTCATTACAGCAGCCACCATGCTGAGGGCCGGCCTTAACAAGGTAGCTCTATTTAAGCGGATGAAATTAACGCTGGGCCACGGCCTGACCACATCACATCAGAGATCATCTAGGCTGGGGAGCAGACTCAGCTGCCTTAAAAAGGCCTTCAATGCAATACTTTATATTACATTTCACACACTCAACTGTTTAATCTGCATATATTTTGCACAGCAAAACAAAATTTCTGATTTTCTTTTATCCATTGCTGTAACAAAAATAATTGGTTTTCTTCAGCAGGACACTGTTTACCAGTAATCAGGCTTTTTGGAGACATGAGGAGAAACTTCTTTCTGTGTTTCATTAAGCCCCAAGTACTACCAAGGTTAATCTTGGCATTAATCAGGGTAGCAATGACACCTTGAGAGGAGGAAAATATTAAAGCTCAGTGGGAGGTAGAACAGAGGTAAGATTTGACAATTACATTTTGTGTGTGTGTGGGCACGTGTGTGTGCGCATGTATTTGCTCTTGCTTTTTACATTTCTGATGCTGGCCTTATTATCATTACTCTCGTTCCCTTAATTTCTTTACTGGCATTTGAATGAAGGGAGAAAAAAACCCAACAAATAATTCACTTTGATCCGCTTTGTGTTGACAACTAGAATCAATAAAGGAAACCCAGTGCTGGATTCTTTGTTTCTCCCAACCAACATTAACTAATTGTATTTTGTCTCTTCCGTTTTTGATCCAACTTGCCCCGGAGTGCAGCTCAACTGCAAGATCACCTCTTAGGGTCAGGGAGAAGTTTTGCGAATTGCGGAGGCATGAGCAAGAGAGCCCTGTGGGAATGCCATGGTTTCTCACATCTATTTCAGAAAGAGAATAAGAAAAGAGGAGCTGCACATCCCCTCTCTTCTCCTGGGGTCTTTTCAAATGTCACATTTCCTATTTGTTTCCCTCGCTTGCATGTTCTGTCCTTTCACAGGACGGAGAGCCGGCCCCTCCCTGCACGTCCTCCGAGCTCATTTATTAAATTACTGTAAAGGGTAATGGCCGCTGAGATGTCAGTTTGGCGTTTCCTCTTTGTTTGTTTCAAGCACAATCTCAGTCAAAACATCACAGAGAAGAGAATTAAAAACTACTTTGCTGTTGTGTTAATTTCTGTCTCTCTGCCATCAGTTTAGTAATCTCTGTTTCATTTTTGAACCAAAGTACTTGAGGACATGCATACAAAGACAAACAGACCTTGGCAGGTGTATGTATCCAGATGGCAGCGTTGAAGAGGACATGGTCACAGAGCTGTTTGAGGAGTGGCGCCCCATGAGGTAAACCGTCCAGATACTTTGCGAAAGACAGGAACTGCTCAAGGACTGCCCTGGTGATGTGAATCCGAGATGACTGCAGGAAGAAGGGCAAGTATGAGCTGTAGCTTAATTAAATAAAGATGTAGGTAAGGAAACAAAGTCTATTTTCACAATCAATGGTTGCAAAACCCCAGTCCATTGAATCTTTCACATTTAGCCAAATTACAATCTCAAACTGGATTTGCCTCTCTGAAATAGTTATTATATTCGATATTAATCGATACTGCGTTTTGCTTGAGTCGTAGCTGTCCATCTTTGGGGTGTGTCTCTACCAGCTTCAAACATCTAAGACTGAAAAAAAAGCTCCAGCTTAGTCAGATTGAATGGAGAGCATCACATTTTCAAGTTTTGCTACAGATTTTAAGATGCATTTAGGTTTGGACTTTGACTGGGTTATTTTACAAATTTTGGATTATTTGTTAAAAAAAAAAAGAAGAAGAAGAAGAAGAAATCTGAAATTTGCAGTGTGAAAAAGAAGAAATTCACATTGTAATGTGCCAAAGTTTCTAAAAGACCAAGGGTATGAATACTTTCCATAAGCAATTACCATTCCTGATAATGTTTTAGAGGCAGATTATTATGGAAAAGAATCAGTTATATCATTGCAAAGGTTCAGGTATTTTTTTTATTATTTCACAATATTACTTTCATCTACAAGTGGAAAAAACAAAATAAGAATGAGTTTATTTTTATTCAGGATAAATAGCTTTGGCTAATAATGAAGAGCTATTTGTGGATGCTTCAAGAATCTTGATGAATAAAAAGGAGGTCGCAGTCAAAACCAAGGCTTCGCTTCTTATTAACAGAACAACAAACAAACACAACTTGAAACCAAAGGAGGCCATCGCACTGACCTTCTCCAGCAGGTACCCAATCACCAGAAAGCCCTTGCCTCCCAGCATTTGCTCCTGCATGGCCACTGAGCTTTTCAACAGTTCCACCAGGAACGCCAGCAGAGTCGCGCTGCAACATAGAACAAATTGAAGAGTTTAAATGCATTTTCTACTGTATCAAGTGGAGAAAACATGATCCATGTTCCCATCATAGCTCCTTCATAACTTATTTTTAATACGCAGCTGTATTTTCTCCCTTATCTCCATCCTCCTGATGAAATTAAATAAATAATCGGTCTGCAGCTGACATGATGTTGAGAAGCTGCCTGATAAAGTAACATCATTAAAGACCACATGATGCAGTGCTATCAGGAAGATCTTAAAGTCAGAGGAGGACGGATAGTTTGGAAAAGAAATCATTGTCCTCTGAGGAAAAAGTGCCCCTCCTATTGCCCTTTTAAACTAATATTCCCCACTTGCCTCCAGCGCATCTGCCTAATATCAGATTTCATATGAACATAAGGTTCAATTTGCACTGTTTTTTTTTGTTAATGACTTACCAGACTGTGGTGTCCACACTGCTGTCATTGAGCTGTTTGTAATCCAGCTGAGCGAAGAGTGGAAACAGGACCTGGATGCCTCCTATAGAGTGGATGGCACTGTGGATGGAGTGGGTAACAATGGCCTTCACATCCTGTAGGACAAAAGAGTAGTTAGCTTCACAAGTGTTAGCCACAGGGATGTAAAGGTGAACAAAACAAGCCTAACTTGCTGCAGAAATGTACTGTTACAGCAACAGTTCTGGTTCTTCAAAATAAAAGAACTTATTCTCACCTGGAAACATGCTCACTGATCTTCCACTACCAAATTAAATCATAAGTTGAAAATTGCTTTTAATTTACAGCTGTTCAGGCCATGTCTGATGTTAAATTTTGTTTGCTGATTTGAAGCAACAACAAAGAATAAATGCAGATAAAAAATAAAAAAATCACATTACCATATAGTCAAGGACAGAGGTTAATACTGTCATTTAAAGAAACTTTATTTCTTCAAAATGAAAGGACTTCTTATCTTGGAAATTTAATATTTACATGTGTTTAACATCTTTGGGTTCAATTTTTCTAATATTTAGCTTCTTCCATAGATTCTCTATCAGGTTTTGTTGGGATGCAGGGCTGACCACTCAAAAATGCCCATATAACTTCTAGTCAGAAGAAACATGTTGGTAAAATTACCTGTCGTATGATCACATCTTTTTTCTTCAAAAAGATAAATAATCTGACTTAGCAAGAGACGACCCCATTTATTTTGCTGATTGTGGTCTCTTACACAGATCCTGTGTGACATCTTTCCAATATACTGCAGGCTAATTTGTAGAAAGAAAATATTTTTTTAGCTCTAAGAATATATCCTAGATCAACATTTTATTTAAAAAGAAATCCAACTATATCAAATCTAATAACCCAAAACAATAAAGCTTACTAACACTACAATTTGCTTCAGGATACGTTTCAATTGCTTTCCATGTAGTGAAGTGTGTATTTTTCTATCCATAATATTTAATATATACTTTCTATAGAAAACCACTTAACTTCTGTTAGAAAACCAAAATAAACACTACAGCTTTTGCACAAATGCTCCTGAAGTGGCAGTGAGTCAGCCTGTGTCACAGGAGCCTGATAATCAAACTGACATGCTGGTTTATTTTTGCTTCATTCATGCTTTCTTTGCACTTTCTGAAGGTGTAGGCTTCCTTCCTACAGGATATAGCTAAATCTGACCTGCAGCATGAGTGCATGTGGTGAGTGGACAAAGATGGAGGGGTTTTCCCTGGGTGAAGACTCCAGGCAGAGCTGGGCATCCGTCGCCTTGGCGTTGTAGGTGAAGGAGATGGAGCTGGCTAGCTTGCCGTCATACAACACCTGCTTGTGGTGCTCAGCCAGGTGGATGTCGCTCTCCGACTTGAACTTGAAAGTGCTCTGTGGAGACGGACATAATAAGAAAAGCTTGAAAAAAAAAACAAACTTGAAATCAGGGAGATAAATGAGTTGTCAGGAGATGAGATAAGTGCGGGTGTGTTTCTGCGTGTACAAGTTCAACACCCAAAATGGAGTCTGCTTAATTGCAGCCGAAGCCTCGTGTAAACAACACAGCATTATCTTAATGAACACAGTGCTAACCCGGGCACTAATTCAATTAGCACAGAATAAGAGGCAGAGCGGGAGAGCGTGTGTGTGGGAAAGAAGCACTCAGGGATCCAGATTTATCTCTTTGTAGTCAGTCAAGATGACAACCCACAAAAAGATCAACACATTTGTAATCCAGTCCCAATATGTTAAATTATATTATCTTGGCCAAGATTCTAAGCTTCTATAACAGAGGTTATAGGGCTTAGACATGCATATACGTATATTGCTGTTTATGCACAGATAGTTGGAATTACTTTACAGGTAGCAGTTTATGTGTTTGCCCATTTCTATCTATTTCTGTTTGCAGAGGTCTGTGAGTTCATGCATCCTGTGGCGTTGCTGGTGCCTTTACACATTTGAAGCCCTGTAGACAAAAAGGCTCATGAGTTGCATGCAACCCTTTGTATCAGCTCTAGGCGGGAGGATGTTCTCCCTCTTCCAGCAGCTGAGTCTCCTGGTGCCTTCCTCAGCCTGACTGCACAGGAAAGCCCCAGGCTGCTGAGATCTCCAGGCCCATGTTGTTCTGAACCTTTCATCTGAGGTCTAGTGTGAGATTTGAGCCCTGAGCAGAATGCATGCAGTAGTAAATGTAACATTCTTATCCTCATGCAAGCTGACTTTTAAAATACATTTGCACCCCCTTAGCTGCATCTGCAAGAGCAATTAGACATAGTTGCAAGAGCCTAAGTTAACATTAACGCACTCACAAACAGGATGCTTCAACCTTTATATTGAAAAGGTGTGTTAAAGAGATTAACCATTAAAGATTACCAACATAGCCATGGTAAGATGCAGTGGTAATCCATCACAAAAACAAATAAAGTGCTCTTCGGCTTAATTCGAAGGTTAGTGGGCCCTCTATACACAAAGAAAAAAATACTGAATAGCCTAAATGTAAAATTAATACACTTATTAAGATGCACATATTTTGCAGAGTAAGCCCATTTGCTGTGCAGCACTTATAAAATTTGTGCAGTTGTGGCCCTGCAACATAGCCCTGTATTTATGATACCATACTGAATTAGAGAGACAGAAAGGTGAATGTGTAAAAGAGCTTTGCTGACTCTTAAAAGGCTTAAGGATGCCACAGAGGATTTAAGAAGATAGGAGGAGCATGCAAGAAATTTATTTTTTTTTTTAAACGTGAAGTTCTACAGAGCAGAGATTAAAGACATACGAGTCCCAAACACACAGAGGAATGAATGTGACAACTGCCACCTTTTTCTGCACCTGACAGCTGCAGCTATGGTACAGCAGTGATATCAACACACACAAACACAGACATGCGTTTGATCCATTCAATTCAGTCTGCCGCGCCTCACTGTTTGCAGAAAATAGGCCAAAAGCTGTAAATAAGCTTTCCAGCATATGACTGAAATGTACAAGTTTACTTGAAATTTAACCATTAAATATTACTGCAAGAGCAATTAGACTTTCTTCAAATAACTGCTTAGGTAAATTCAAATATAACCTTACAACAGATGCCACAGAATTGTATTTTATGTTGACTCAAAATTTGCAATTACTTCATATTGTGTCAGGTCTCCAAAGAACATTCACATTCTTATCTGTGTGGGGCAAAAAACAGAGCAGCCCACCAGTCATTATAAAACCATCTTATTCAAGAAAAGTACCAGGTTTACAAGACAGGAGATGTTTTTCATACAATTTTGTCAGGATTAACTGAAATGCATCTAAATACGTTTTGTGCCAAATTTCAAACATTTTGATAACAACAGCAACATGATAAAGAACATGAAAACATCAAAAATGTCAAGAAGAATTTTGCTTATTGTGTATAGCAGAGATATAGATTTTTATAGATGAGGCCAATATTTCTTTTAATTGAGGTAGAAAGAACAAAAAAAAGGTTCTTTCTGGATAGAACCTTCCATACTTTTCAAGAATTCTTTATAGACTACTGCAGCAATTGTCTGTGCCAGAACCACACCCACTTAACAGTTCTGTCCAATCACACAAAAGTTGATGAACACCACACATGAAAAATGATCTGGATAGATCTGGGTAATGTATCAAGAACAGGCACCAATAAATACCAAACCAGGCTTTCAAGAATAAAAAAAAAACATTGTTCTGTTCTGGCCTGCCTGGTTTAGGTTGTATGTAAAATTAATTCATTAAAATCTTGATAAAATCTTCAGAATTTTAATTGATCAAATAGCATTGTCATAGGATAACAAACAGGTTTCACTGTATTGAAAACCTTTTTTTTTTTAAATCTGTGTAGGCAAAAAATATTTTGCTGCATCACTGCTATGAATGTGATCCACATACACAAACTCTGCCACCATAAATGTTAGTATATGTATAATATTGTTGTTTGTTTTTTTCTGGAAGCATTTTTAAGTATTTATTTTACTTGATCTCAATCCCCAGTTTTACCATTTCTATCTAACACTCTACCTCCTCCCCAACTTGTTGCTGAGCAATTCCAGCTCTGCCTACATATTCCCTTGTTTACAGCTCTGCTGTTTGAAAAGTCAGTGTCACTCAATGTCTAAGTGCAACAAAACATCTGAACTTATATAAATACAATACAGGTATACAGACAGACTGGATGGCTTCAATAATCATGCAGTGGCCAGATTGTTGGCGCTGCTTTAGTGAGAACATCTGGAGCCTTGAAGACAGCAACCGGCAGCGCTTTCAACGACACGAGTTGCGAAGCACAAACCAAACAAACCCACACACACACACGATTTCATAAACTCAGAGAAAAAGATAGAACAGCTCAGGAGCTTTCCTTCAGCTGTAGCCCACACAGGAAAACAAGATGTTATGCTCCATTTTCTTGTGTCATTAGGGGAGCGTGGGGGCCTTAAACTGCACACGCAGACATTCAGCTCAACATAGTGTGTCGGCCATCATAAGCCGCCACAAATATGAAGACCACAGGCCTCCTCGCTGAGCTGAAGGCTTGTTCAGCAGAGCAAACTGTCTGGCTGCTCATTACTGAGGAGTAACACTGACAACGGCCAAGGCCAAGAGGATGCATACAGTACAGCTGCAAGGGTTACACGCTGTACTTTGAAGATTCAGCTCTCCTGAACATGAACTAAGCAATACGTAAAGCACACGTACATCATTCATGTGGAACCAAGATAACAAGATGTTACCTAGATTAGGGAAGGAAACTAGGTGACACAAACTGAGTCTCACTGTTATCATTCTTGAACCAGCTGGAAAAAAAACCCACGCACTCATCATTACTGTACCAGCACGGAGGCCCTGCGTCTTTGAAACAACCGAGCCATTTAATGGTCTCTTCTGGGCATCTGAGAAGGCCATTCTGCACCATGCAGAGAGGCAATCATCTAACTGATCAGTCTCGGGAAGCTCTGGGCTGTGACAGAGTGCAAAATCAGTATTCATAGAGTAAAAAAAACAGAGGATGAGCATGTAATCATTAGGAGGAGCATATGAGAGATCTAGTCTATAAAATATCTTTACCCGTAATGTGTTAGATCAGACAGTGAAGGTAAAATGTGCAACTCTAGTACAACAGACAGTTTCTATGTGAGGCAAAGGCTCTAGTTCATTGAATAATCTGTAAATCATCTAAATCTGTGCTACCTTTCAAGTGAAGTGTGATATATTCACTGCTGTCAGATGTCTAATAAAAATTTGCTTTAGTAAAATGCTCCTAAAACATGTATAAAAGAATTCAAAAGCCAATGCATACAGAAGTCAGAGCACAAAAAAAACATTAAGACATTGTTAAAACAAAATACAAAAAAGAGCACAAATGTTAAAGCAAAAGCTAAGACAAAAAGGCAAAGGAGTTACTGAAAGAGTACTGAAAAAATATGGCCAACCAGTACTTTAGAACAGTTCTCATATTTCCCACATGTCTCCAGCAATTTCACATTTCTGATCTTGTAGTAGAGGTTGACTATGTAGAGACGTTCCTGTCAGGTACATGTTACATTATATAATAAATGATTTAATAGAATAATATAATGATACCCTCTGCTTTACATTCTCTCAGCAGAGTGGGTTCAAAGTCTGGTTAAATTCAGTTTTAACTACATACAACTGCTGGTTGTGAAACAACTTTGACTTAATGGTCTTGCCGTAGAGCGGAGTTAGCGTGTCAAAGCTAAAAAGTGGCACTTAAAATAAAAACAGCTATTTCTTCCCTCAGAAAAATATATGTCTGATTATTTCACTATGGTTAGTTAGTATTTGCTTATAATGTCTATATTGAGCCCAATGCTAAGCATTAGCAATGAATTGGACCGTCCATTTATTTTCAATTAGCATTATGCTAGCAGCCTTCGTCTTACCTTTTGCAACATTACTTCACATATTAGCTGTGCTAGGAAAGTAATATGACTATATACTAAAACATGGGGTTGAGCATACGTGCATGTTATTTATATGTT
The DNA here is from genome assembly GCF_019740435.1 of Gambusia affinis. Lineage (NCBI taxonomy): Eukaryota > Metazoa > Chordata > Actinopteri > Cyprinodontiformes > Poeciliidae > Gambusia > Gambusia affinis. The sequence continues at coordinate 21,067,294 of NC_057882.1, forward strand.
CGTTTACTATAAAGCAGGAAACAGGTTTCTCATTTCATTAAAACACTGTTCATCTAACCAAACAGTGAAAAATGTTCAGTGAGGCCAAAATAATAACCTGTAACTTGTTAAGTAAATATGTTTCTAAGGTTTACATTACTAATAGTGACAATAATTCAAATTATTACAATTTATTTACTGCTCCATTAGTCTATAATAAGCAAAGGGGTATCTTCTGATTTTTGTGGATTTGTTCTGAGGCTGTGCTGTAATTCCAGCAGCTTGTTGCACATCCACAGCTTCATATGGATGCAGTCTCCTGGTGCTGAAATCTTGACAGGTCTGGACACCTTCAAGTGAAGGTTGAAAGCAGCTTGAGGCAAGTCTGCCAAAACAAGGAGAAAACAGCTGGCGAGATGCTCTGGTCTCTCATCTTTCCCTGATAGCCAGGCCAAAATGGCCTGGAATACGATTTTTAGAGCTCACGGTTCTCTGCACCAAACAGCATAAAAAGCTCTGATGCTATATTCTTTCCTATAATTTGTGAAAGTCCATGTTTACGCTCGTAAAAAACATAAATGTGTATCAAAAATTATTTGATTGCACTTAACAAAAGATAATCTCAGTTTTTCTAATTAAAGAGCAGATTTAATTCAGCAGAATTTTTCTTTGCGTTGCTTAGGTGACAAGACAGTTAAGAACCTCTAAAATTTATTCTGTGGGGTTTCCTCTGATTATACAGCTGTGCATTTTCACATCAGCAGCTGCAAGATAACACATAAGAGTTTTTAGAGTTCTTTTAGCATCTTGCTGCCAGCTTTCAAGGTGAAAGTTCTTTAGTGGTCAAAGTTGGAAGCCAGCAGTAGTTTTGAAAATAGTAAACCGTTTTTATACCCCGCAAAGACTGATTAAATTCTTTTACAGAGAACTTTAAATTACTCGCAGTGATAAGCATTACAAATTTCTTTCTGATGGCTTCAGTCAGCTCTTTTCATCACCCAAAATGTTTCTTAACTAAATGTCTTAGGTTTAAGCAGGACAACTCTCCATCAATAGTAAGCAATGATGTTCCAATAATATCGGTTGTGATACTCTTCTGAGTAATTTGAGTCATTTGTTAAAAGGAGAAAAAAAATTGACAGTGCACAAACTTATTCCGCTCTATAAATTATTTTTTTTTGTTACACTCATGTTTTTTGAGAAGTGTGAATTAAGTGGGATAGGTTAACATTAAAGTGATACAAAATGTTAGCAAATCAAGTTCAAGCTTCCTGAAGTGGAAGCAATGAAAAAATAGGCTTTTCCATACTATCCTGAATTGTGACTGCACAATATTGTGAAAACATTGCAGTAAAAAACCTTAATGAGCAATTACATTTTTTTCTCTTTATTGCTTTGTGATGCTTTTACTTATAGAGCCTAACATTCTGCCTTCCTTTCATCCTCATTCTTCTTCTCTTTTTAATGGTGCAGACCATCACACAGTAGATATGTTCTTGTGTTTATAGATGTGTATATTTAGGCTTTAATGTATATTTATGCAGCTTTACACAAAGAAAAATTAGAACATAATAATACTGAATAGGTCAATTACCCAGACAATTAAATTAAAAGGGTATCATAAGTTCACAAACTTGCAGTTTCTCTTCTCACCATAGCCTATTTCTTAATAATAACTAAATTCCTATGAATTAATAAATAAATATTCAAGATCCCCAACAGCAGATTCAGTATTAGAGGGTGAGTAACAACAATAAAATTAAAAAAAAACTCTGGGATATGTGCCTCACAATTGATTCAGTGTGATTGGATGTATTAATGTACCTTATAACCTGGACCGAGCTGATGAATGGCAAAGATCTGAGCCGGGTTGAGAGCTTCACTGAAAACATAAATGGCTCCAAGCTGGCCACAGAAGACTCTGTTCGCATCTGCTGTCTCTGATGAGCCCAGAAAGCACTTGTCATAGCTCTGGAAAAAAAAAAGAAGAAGCAATTTAACCATTATGTATTTAATAACATCACGGTGCAGTGTCAGGTTTTTTCTTAAATCTTGTACATTTTTCATCTTCACTGAAAGGGCCTTAGCTATCTGCGATGGATGGAGGAAAACAGGAGAACTTGTGATGGCTGTTGGTTTTCAATCTCTTCTCCACCAACTTCACTATCACCTTCTTCTATGTGTTCTTCTTTGGTCCACTCGCCTCTCACCAGTGACATCCTTTTAATACTCCTTATCACAATGAGATCTTTCCTGCTCCGCTGTTTAAAAATGATGACATACGTTTTATCTCCAGCCTTCAAGAGAAAACACACTGATAGGATCAGTGCATTTTGAGACCTGTTCCTTCACCTCTCTGGAGTTTTTTTGATGAGCTGCACAAACCATGTGCACAAACTAAAACACTTTGCCTCGATGCCAGAAAATGTGTGTTCTCCACCCCTACGGTTACAGCAGCAAAAGTTGAAAACCTCAGAGGAAGGAAGCATGAAGGGCCACGGAGAGGTCAGGCTACCTGTCCCCTGCTAAATGGAAAAGTTGGAAGTTGGAGTTTGGGCGAGTTGTGCTGGAAAAGAGCCCAAGGGCAACTCTCCTGCAGCTGGCAAGCGCAGAGGGCACACCTCAAATGTTTGCCAAGATCACAACATGAGGGGAAGCTTGAATTAAAGCCAGAGCAATACTCAATTTCAGAGCTTTATCAGAGGCACTTCTTTGAAAGTTAAAGATGTAAGTCTATTTCTTTGGCTTCTATTAAAAGAAATCTAGTCACGAAAAAGTGTCTTCTATGATATTAAGCAATATTAATAATGTACTTACATCATTAGTGTTGACATGCCATGCCATGTCGCCGTAGGAGACCAGCTGGCCGTTGACATAGCAGCGGATCTCTGAGTTTCTCCAGCGATTATAGATATGGACGATGCTGATCATGTACCACTGAAAAAATAACACATGAAACAGTTTGATTTGCAAATATCATTCAATGATATCTGGTCATCATTTAGGAGGCATTTATTCAGTCCAAGTTGGGTAATATATTAGAAAGAACACTAGATACTATGTAAAATCTGGAAATACTAATATCTTCCAAACTATTTTCTTTTCCACGCTCGTCTAACCTGGAAAACACAGCAATAACCCCATTAGTCATTGCTCTGCATTTGCTTCTTGTCCAGTGTGCTCATTTCTGTCTTTTCAGAAGTAAATATTGTTACTGCTGAAAACCTCATACCGAAGCTGTCTATGACTGCAACCTGTTAACAATGATTACAATTTGTTCAATTCTTTCAATAAGCAGGGCTAAAATTTGGCCAGGTTAATGAGGGAGCAAATGTCCATCCAAACATTACCCCCTTCCCAGTACACACATGAACATTAACCCATGCACCAGCCACACAAACGAGGGTGACATACAAATTGATCAACTGGAACCACTGGGAACTTTGTTAGGCTGTGCCGGGAAACCATTGAGTCAGCAAATCCTACAGAAGGCCATCTCATCAACAGAATGTTGCGCTTGTTTCCGTGCACACGCAAGGACTTTGTGTGGGTGTTTGTGTTTAGGACAGCAGCAAACTGCTGACAGCGTGGCAGAGGGGGCCTTAATTGACAGACCTTATCAAGGCTTATCAACATTCGCAGCAAGTGCAGAGAGAGATGTAAGAGCTAGAGAGAGCAGGAGAGAGCAGGAGCACTCCTGCCGCTGCCTAATCGAACAAGTGGCACAGGATTTCCAGACTGCGTGTTTCCTTACCTTACGTGGCTGGAAATCGTATTTCACACAGTGCTGGAAGCCTTTTCCTTTGGACTTCAGGGATGTCACGATGAGACAGTTTCCCACAAAGTGAGCAGAGTAGCCGATTCCTTTACTGGTGCGAAAACTGTGGACGAATTAGAGAGATTAATTTTTTTTTTTTGTTGTTGTTTTAAGTTCAACAAAAGAGAAAGTTAGAAAAAAACAAGAAACTGAACACATTGCAAATAAAAAATACAATAAATGTGTAAGAATTTCTAGAATTTATGTATTATGTTTAATACTGTGGAAAGGTATTGCCTCCTTAAAGATTTTTTCTGTTTTTGCTTTTCTTGTTATCTTTAGAAAATCTAATTAATATATAGCCAATTAAACTATGGCTAAACTGGAATATAATTATTTTAATAAAAAGTTTTAGAAATAAATTCATGAATTAACTCATTACAAGCAATGTTTGATTTAATTTCACGAGCTACACCCACAGAATAGAACCTGCCGGGCAAGTAGGCTAAAAGATTTAAAATAAAATTTTAAAAAACATGTGCCCCAATCTAAAGAAATTTAAAACAAATCAGAAACAAAGACATTGACAGCTATCAGTCTTTAAAAGGGTTAAAAAGATTTTAGAATTCCAGCAAATTACAGTGCAAGCCATAATCCAAAGTGGAGAAAACGTGGAGGGGAATTTTCCCCTAAACCGCCTAGCACTACCAAAGATACATCAAAAGGGTGGGTGGAGGGGTCAGGAAAGAAATGATAAGAAACTGCTGTGACAGAATCACAACAAATTCAGCGAGCAGTAGTGGGAAAAAATCTCCACAGGGATGTAAAATACTCATTGACAGTTATAAAAAAATTCACAATATCTTGAAGAGGAAGGTGTTCACATAAACAAGACTAATACACAATATTACCAAAGAGAAGAGGGAAAATATCAAGCTAACTAACAAGGCGTTTTGCTCAGCTTAGAATGTATGGATGAAACATCTATACAAGTGCAGGTTGTAAACAGGGTTTACAGGATGAAAGTTGACAGGTATGATGTTCATGGCCCAGGTATTGATTTATATATTAAACTGCTCCACCGGATATGTCTGCTTGTAGATAAAGATGTTCAGCTGACCACAGCACAGAGTGCAGTGATGTGTGAGAGGTTATAAATGACGGTGTCTAACAGTTGTAAACAGCTGGGTGATGCGTCTAAATAAATATTGTCTCCGTAATAAGGGACAGGTTGAAAAGTGGCAACAAGATGTTTTCTGGCACGAGCAGAAAAACAAGTTTCCAAAAATTTTAACCAAGGCTTTCAGATTATTTCATTTGAATTTAGAAGTAGAAGCGAAAGATGCTGCAGTTGGTACCACCAGTTCTTAGTTTTAGACAGCAACTACTTTAAAAAAAATCTTTATTCAATTAGTTTGATATGATATGAAACATTAAAGTGCAACAAAGCAAAAATCAGAACAAACATTTTTTAAGAGGGGAAACAAATATTTAGGATTAACACCACCCACACATCTTATTTTTAAAGCCAGTGACAGACAACTGACTTTCTGAACTTTTTTTTTTCTTGCAAGAGCACCATGGGCCGCAGATTACAATTTCTTAACATTACTAATCCCTTTTCCCTTCATTTGTCCCCCATAATATTTATCTTCCCACTCTCGTTACATCCACGTACAGCGCAGTTTTACAGCTAAGACACATTCCTCTCCTAAAATAGGCCCAGAAGGATCACACGCGCAAGCAAAGCCGGAGAGCAGATATAAATCCCTCTCGAGCGAATCCCTGGTATGCATTAGGAGTGCGTTAAAGTGTGTTATCGTGGTCGTCATGCAGCTGCATGGGCCGCTGTCAAACATGCTGCTTGAGTAGCAGCTGCATCTGGGGGAGGATGATAAGACCCGGGCCAGAACAGAGGAGGACGTCCTCCCTCTCTCACTCCATGCTTACCATGACAACCTGACAAACGGTTACTAAGGAAACAGGATTACATCCTAACACTTTACATGATTAGAGCTCATCTCTGCGATGGTATCCTTCCTTCAGGAGATTACCTCCTGGTTCATTTTCTTTAGTTTCTTGGTGGTAATGGGTTTAGGTGAATGAAGATGCTGCTAGTTAGCTTCACAGATACAAGAGGAGGAGGGTAGATGTCCAGAAAAGAAGCTCAATTAAATAAAAGGTCAAAACTAATGAGGCTTTACACTGGCTAACATCTTGCTCTTACAACACCAACAGAGAGGCGAGCAGAGTCCATAACTGCACAGCAACCAGAAAGCAATGAGCAAGATTGTATGTTCTTATTGTGAAAATTATTTAAACACATCAAGAAATATACCTACCTTTTAGCTCACATGGAGCGTCAGAGGGCCAAAGCTAATGCTGAATCTATTAACTAATACTAATAGATTTGAAAAATTCAGCAAAGATGCTAATTGCAGTTACTGCAAATATACATAATGTTTAAAGAAAAGATTTATAAGTTTTGTCAGCTAATGAATATACTGGATTAGCATAAAAATTCACCATCACAGATTTATGTTATGTCCCTGGTCATCTGAGTTGTTTGTTTTTACTACATATATCAGCAATGTAGATCATTGAATAAGTTGCTCACCAATATTATTGTACACTTTGTAACTAATGATATAGGGCTATTTTTGTTTTATTCTATTCTAAAACTTTCCTTTTAGGTGGTTGCAATGAATTCTTTAATTTCTGCAAAGTTATCATGCTCCACAACAGTAACAAACCATTGTAGCTCAGCTTTATCCCAATCTGACATGATTCTCATATTGTATGTTTTTGGATCCAAATAAAATCCATATCCATCAGATTATTCCTCCATCCCTAATTCAGCTACTTGTTAAATTGTTTTACAGATATACTATAGTTATTATAGATACTTCACCAGGTCTCAAGGTGTATAATAAACTGACATGATCATGCCGATACATCACATAAATAGCAGACACTATAAACTATATAAAACGTATCCCACTGCAGAAATACTTGAATGTGTTTGAAATAAGTTTTATACCTACTGAAACAAAATTACCGTAAGGCCTATGCAGTGCAAATGTTTCCATACTTCTTCAACTTAGTTTCTTTTTGTATTATTGCAACCACAAACTTCAATGTTGTTGATGCAAGCCCAAGCAACTTTATTAGCCCAAGAAAAAGTTAAAGAAGCTTCATATAAATTTAGGTAAAACATACAAGAAATTTTTATCATTTTTAGTTCTTTGTGTTTGAGTATGTTTTTTACTTTGCAGTGAAATGTCTTGAGACCACATTTTTTGTTAATTGGTGCTATATAATTAAATTGAAGCATTTCAAATGTCTAAAATTTTCCTCAACTGTCTGAGAATTTCTCTATATTTAATCATTGTCCTCCAAACTCCAGCAGAATGAAACGAAATGCACAAAGAAAGAAGCTAGTTCAACACTAACAGACAATAACAGACTAACATACACAGAAGTCTGTTCACTGACAGAAGTCTGTTAGTGTTTCACGGCAACAATAATTGTCCTTGGTATAGTGGCTATTAAACTAGATCATTTCTAAACTAAGCCAGACAGAAATTAAAGTTTTTTACATTCTGTTATTATTCTTCTTAAACAAATTTATTCGAGTTCATTAGGGAGTCATAAAGAGCTGGGTTAAGTTATAAGTTATAAATGGCTTGCTTAGACATCTTGTGAATCCCTGCAAAAGCGTCTCTCAGTTAAAACCAGAGATTCTATCAAAGATATAAAAGCGTTGTCTTGTGTTCGTTCTGAGCTTGACTTGACTTTCTTCAACAATTTATTTCATGCTGTATTTAGTTAATATTTGATAAACGAGATCAAACAAACCCAGGACGTTTAAACCCAGGCTTTCTTCAGTCATGCACTGCTAGATGACCATAGTAATGACAGGAAAATTGAAAAAATTAATTAGAAGTTTCACTTAATGATCTCTACAAGTAAAAATAATCACTGCAACAGTTTTTAGCCTTTCTGGTCTTTTTCTGGCTCCAAGTGAAGCCAGTATCTCTTTTTGCAATACTCTCATCTTTTGTTGAAGAGCAAGAATAAACTAAACTAAAATCTGTTGACTACTTTAGATGATGTGAAGAAATCAGACAATTTCTGCTTTGTGCAGCATCTTTTCCTCAGCAAACCTTCTTTCAAATCGGACACAATAACCGATCCAGCTTCTTCATTCAGCTGCAGGCTTTTTCATTATTTGACGTTTGAATCCTCAACAACAGAGGCCAGTTAGTGCACAAAGAATCAACACTTAAAGCAGTTTTTTTTTTCTTATGACGATAAAGAGACTTGTAGAAAATCAATTTTCTGTGTCTGTAAAAGGACAATCACAGAAAATATAAAACAAGCATATTAATGTTCTTTGGTCTTTCACTGTGAGCAAGCTCATTTGTAAATATGTTAGAAAAAAACAACGATGTAATACTATGAGCCTAACAAAAAGGCAAAATTAAGATTTTGAGTTTTAAAACCATTCATTGTCAAAGATTTCCTTTTTTTACCAAGTGAATAAAAGATTTCCTTTAGCTCCAGTCTCAGTACATGGTGCTAAACTCACCAGTAGAGGTATGGTTTGTCTTTGTCCACATTGATGTTGTTGAGTGGATCTTGTCTGAACCAAGTGTTGATGGTAAATCCGTTTTGGTACGGCCACTTGGCAATTGGTGGCAATGCTATAGCCTGGTGGAGAATAAGCACATCAGAGTTTACATCAATGTATAAAAAAATGCAATGTGGCATTGAATGATTAAAAACTACAGGCAGTTGTTAAAAGGCTGTGTCTATGAGATGTAAAAAAATTTAAAACTAATCCATAATAAATAAAAGTAAAATGTTTTCCCCTTTAGTATAAAATATACCCTGAAAAAATTAATAGAGACAAAGACAAAGGTGTATGAGGAGAAAAAGTAAACAAAAACAAAAAGGGGGCCAAAATCTGGTCACATTGATACATAAACCTTTAAATTAATCAATTTTCTTTCATACAGACCTGATATTATTGATAATAAATCTGATTAATTAATTTTGGTAGAAATATATAGAAGCATATGCATATTTGACTGAGTGGTAAAAACTACATTTACTTGTAGTTGTCTGCTAAAAAGGTAAAACTGAAGAAGGATTTTATTCTTCATCAATACATTGAGTTGAAGGCAACAGCTATGTCAGCTAAAGAATGGATTAATGAGAGAAAAAAAATTACATTATGGAACAGTCTATTTAATAGGGTTATGTACAATTTTCAATTTCCACCATGCAATTAGCATTATTATTGGATATTCATTGTCAATTTTTGGTGTAATAAAACAACTACAAACATGCTGATGTTACACATAAATTGGAAGAACTACTTTCTAGCTATGTAGGGGCAGAAAGAATCTGTATGTGTCTTACCGCTGCACTGCGTCCAGGGAAGTTGAAGAAGGTGTCGGGACCGTGCCTCTGAGGCATCTGGTTCAACACAGACAGCAACTTGATAGCATGTCTAGGCTAGGAGAGGAGACAAGAAAGTAAGTTGTTATTACATGAAAAATGCTGTGCATCAGAGGGACAGTAAAGTGAGACTTTTAAAAAAAAAAAGAGGAAAAAAAGAAAAACGACTCTGTGGCTTCACATCTCTACCACAACCATCCCAGATCAATAAGTCTTCAATCACCGGCTCCCTCCCCCGATAACAACCCCTCAATACCATGGCGCCCCTTAATCGATCTGTCCCCAGAGAGGACTGCTGAGGGAGGAGGAATTGGAATGGACGGGGAAACAGGGGGAAAGTGGATGGACTGACAATAGCTAATGGACAGCTGAGGTACTGTGAAATGGCTGAGGGTATGGACCACTGGTCAGACAACAGAAATGGCTGACGGTGGTTGTGCATGAGCTTCACCAAAGGATCGATTAATGAGGAAGGAAAAAGGCATTACAGGTGGAACTCAATAGCTTAGAATATAATAGAAAATGTATTTTTGGCAATTCAATTCAAAAATTTATGATAGATTTATCAAACACAGTGATGTATTTAAACTGTTTAGCTCTGTTAGTTTAAATCAGGGGTCTCAAACTCCAGTCCTCGAGGGCCGCAGTCCTCGAGGGCCATAGTCCTGCAACTTTTAGATGTGCCTCTGCTGCACCACACCTGAATAGAATAATTAATGCTCTGGAGAACTGATATACACAAGGTGGAGGTAATTAAGCCATTTCATTCCAGTGTTTTGTACCTGTGGCACATCTAAAAACTGCAGGACTGCGGCCCTCGAGGACCTGAGTTTGAGACCCCTGGTTTAAATGATGATGGCTAACAGCTAATAAAAACAATACTAAAAATCACTTTCAGAAATAAAAAATAGAATAACATGAGACTGATATCATGACTAGCCGTTTGTTTCTGGAGGGGAAGTGGAGAAGGGTGGTCATGTGACGCTTGTTTGGTCACGTGACAGTGTTGGTGATCCAGCGCAGGATTGTGGGAAGTTTAACTGAAGCAGGGAAGCGGAAGTTAGCATTGTGGTTGTTTGTTTATTGTGTTGAAAGTGTATTGAAATCTATATAATATAGGTGAATATTGGTTATCAGCCGTAACAGTAATATTAATATCATATATCGGTACCAGCTTAAATGTTGATTTGAGTGCGTCCGTTATCGATACATTGTGATATAGAGGCAGTCAGCCTGTAGCTCTACTGTTCTGTTGCCTCAATAAACATCCAACATATATTAAGGTCCTTTTTCTCCTTGACCTACATAAAACACCTCTAAATCTAGCTTAGGAATGGCTTAACACAAGGAATGCAACCTTTGCAGCCATTCCCTGTATATGTTTGTGTGTGTTGGCTTGAGCTGCAGCCCAGGCCTTGTGAATCTCTCCCAACCTTTTGAATGAGTCACAGTCCTCTCAAAACTGTTGTTATCCCTATTGCTTGTGTATTTTCTACTGCATTTTTTCCTTCTACTCAATTTTCAATTTATGTGCTTGGATACACAACTCTGTAAACCAGGAACTTATTTAGAAATGACCTTTTGTTAAACAACAAACTTGATAAACGTTTGATATATTTCTGTATCAAAATTTAAAATTTATCCAATTTAATAATTCTAATTTTCTAAGATGCAGTATTTTGGGTTTTCATTAGTTTTAAGCCAAATTCATCAAAATCAACAGAATGCAGACACTTTAGATGCACCTAACTGAGTGTAATGAATTTACATGCGCTCCACCTTTTGATTAAAATCTGTAAAACAAATTAAATATTTGATTATATTCTAATTCACTGATGTGCATCTGAAGTTAGTGACTCATTTGCAGATCTACTACAGCAGTGTTTCCCAACCCTGGTCCTCAAGGCACTGCCCTGCATGTTTTAGGTATTTCCTTGCTTCAGTGCAGCTGATTTCAATTGATGACTGATTAACAGGTTGAATCAGGCACATTAAAGCAGGGAAACCTCTAAAACATGTAGGACAGTGTGCCTTGAGGACCAGGGTTGGGAAACACTGTATACAGTAATGTGTGGAGAAAGAGGATTTTAAGTTTGCATTGAATTCTACAGGATATTTCAATGTTTGTGAATGTGAATGACCTGCCTTTCTCCACGTATGACTCAACAAGGACAACAATTAACTGTGTATCTTGTTCTACTCGTATTTCGGAGTTTGCAAATACCTAGAAAACATGTTCAGAATAGTGGCTGATCAGAAGTGGAATCACCAAAATAGACAAGAGGACTTTTGGAAAGAGAGGTGGGAGGGCAACCAGGATTGCATCTACTTTTACGGGAAATCTGTAAATATACAGATACCTAAAAGTCCTGCGCTGGCAGTTTTCACATGGACTTTCATCTCATAAAATCATCTCTAAACAGCTCAGTTTTAAAGTATCCTTTCTAAAACGGGGAAACCAAGTGACTGCAACCTAAGATAATCAGTAAACTACAGGGAGCAGTTTGGATTACGACAGCAGGAAGCCAAGCTAATCTTAAACTAATCACTTTTAGTTACCAGCACCATGAGTGTTTGTAGAGTAGCTCTAACTATAACAAATACAAAATGACAAGCTTAGGCATTTTAAGATTAAACACATGAAGATGCAAGGTGCAGAAAGTTCAAAATATGGAGAATTCAAACTATTTTCAAAGCATGCAAAATACTAGAGTAAACAAAACTTTCTGTCTTTATGTCTGAAAAGTTTCTCTGCCGACTGTAAAGAGAGTTCTATGAAAGAGATGCGATGGTTAAACAACATGTCAAAAGGAGAAAAAAAAACAAAGTGTTCCCTTGAATTAAACCAGTGGAGCTGGCTTGTGCTTAGAAACTGAAAATAGTATCTACATGTAAAGAGAGTCTGAGTATATTGAACTGCACTGACTGTTTCACCTTCACACCTGATTGGGCTGTCACTGCTTTTTTCATCAAGCTTCTAATAGTCTAACAGCAATAGCACAGTCAGTTCTCGCTGCATTGATAAAGTCAATTACAAGAGAGTGAGAAAAAAACATCACTGAACAAAATAATTAAAAAATACCTGAAACATAAACAAATTACCCATGTCTCTATTTCCACTCACAAATCAATGCTAACAGATATATACCACAAGCAAACACGTTCTATTTTATTCAAGTCTATTAGCACAATAATCCCCTTAAGTGACACCCAGACTAATGACACCACAAACTCCTGCCGTATAATTAATCTCATTTGGACTAAATTTAGCTTCAACCACTATTGTAGTTGGATACAAGGCTAGTAAAATAAAAGAAAAATCTAATTTCAAGCCAAAAGAAATCAAAAAGGAAAATAAATAAAAACAAAAGAGGAGATAAATTGAAGAAATAAAACATATAAAGTAGTGTTTTGACAGAGACAATTAAAGAGGTCATTTTTCAATAAATTAACAAGTTTTAAGTTAGTATATTCAAGTTCCCCAACACAACCAGGAGTAAATCTATTATATACATAAAGCCATTATTATAAATAACCTTTTATAAAAATACTGATATGGCATCTTTGAAATGACTTCATTTCTAGTCCTTCACCTGCCATCACCACCACAACTTTACCTTTATAGTTTATGTTGACTGACTTATTTTATTTGACGCTCAATGAAGGAACTGCGCTTTATCATTTCTAAGTATTTAGAAGAATTAAGCATATAAATTTGTTCTAGGTCTTGCTAGTAAAATTACAACCTTGAAAAGGGAAAAATTGGTGCAATTAAAAAGCGTCACTCAAAGAAGACTAAATGCTTTTTGATGCTTGAGAGGATTTTCAGCATCTGGATTGACACTTACATAAATATCAGAAAACAAACAGCGACAGCTCCTTTTGGAGTCCCCAGATTTAAAAATGTTTTATATAACTAGCAGTTCAAATCTCACCAACAATTACCGGACATCAGAAAATAAACTTATTTCAATTAAATGAAATTTACATAAAATTGCTGTATTGTTATTTGTCAAGTTAATTTAAAAACTGGCATCTACATCTTATCAGATTAACATGATCATTGACATCACATCTACTTTTCTTAACTACACATTTCTGTATTTCTGTTTTAACAGAGTTGGTAAAAATGTTGTCTTAACTTGCAAGACAAACCGTCCACTGTGTGCATGTGCATGTGTGGTGTGATCTATCAGATCAAATCCTGCAGGGTGTCCCTATCTTAAAGGATTTATGAGTGCAACTGTATTTAAAATTTACATTTGGGTTGTAGGTAAGACTGTTTAAGTGTTTTCAAAAGTTCCACATCCTGCAGTAATAAAGGTCTAAATATTAATCTTGTGGAATTGTTGACTTGAGAAAAAAATAAACATTCCATTAATATCCATGACCAACATCTACAAAATGGAAAATATGCAAAGTTTTGTTCTGCAGAAACTCACCCAGATACCATTCTCTCCTCTCAGCATACTGAAGAGCAGCTTCAGCTCCTTGACTGTGATGCTATAACTGGCCAGGACTCCCAGCATATCCACCAGGAGGTCTGAGAAAACACACACACACAAATACACAAGCAGAGAGCACAGAGGGTAAGATATGTTTTCTCATGAGCGTATCTTTGAGTCAGTATCTGGAAGGCCCTGTGCAGACTTTTCTCTGGTAAAGTGTGATGAGGTCATAACACTCAGCCAGTTCACATACAGCGAGAGTTTACTCATTTATCATTCAGTGAGAGTCAAGAGAACAACTAACAGCTACATCACTGTATAGCAAGCAGGACACATCACTGTTTGACAGGTCCAGGTCAAATCGGCCCTTTAATGTTTCAAACATCTGTTTGAACCCACTTGTCAGCTTTTCACCCCCTCCTGTTTCCATTTTCTATCCGTTTATTTTATCATAGTGTTTCACATTTTTCATCTTGGTGGTTCTGTATGTTTTCATAAAATTCTCAGGCAATTTAATCATACTAAAATGTTCTAAACTCAGATGTAATTTCATTTAATTCTATATCATTTTGCAAAGGCTTTAGTGACACCTAATTCATCTGATTGCAGTTCAGATTCCAGTTTGGACCAAATTACTCTTTTGAAATATGACAAATAATAGCCTTTCACCTCATCATAGAAATTTTTGCCACCTACTGCCTTGTAGGATTAAATAAGCTCTTAAAATATAACTTTAAATCATTAATTGGCAAAGCATGAACGAATTATATCAAAGACTGGTACAAATCGGTACGTGATCCAGAACGTATGAAAAGGTGCAGGTCTAAACTGACCTGAGTCTCTGTTACTCGAGTGGTTGAAATAAAAAAAAAGTATGAAGGACACTATTTACATGGACAGTAAAACTAAATTATTATTACACATTTAAACTTAAAATTATTTGCTTAAATTATGTTTCTGAAAGTAAATGAGACAGGCATCTCTCAAATGTTAATAAAACAAAGCAAATTTTTTGATGAGTTTGGGTTTTATCAACATTTTATCACAAAGGTAGAAAGCCGTTTATATCCTTAATTTTTAATTATCAGCGGGAAAAACTCGACTGCCATTCAGAAAACAAATCTTTCTTATAATCGCTGACCAGCTTTTAGAATTTTAATATAGTATCTTGATGCTGAACTCCATGTCCTTGAGATTAGAACGGCTCATTGCTGCCATCACCCTAATATTTATCTTCCTCAACAGATAATTCAAGTTGGGCTAATGAAAATATATATATATATATATATATATATATATATATATATATATATATATATATTTTTTTTTTTTCAGTAAGAGAAAAGAAGTTGGTTGGAGTAAAAGGTTACTTTAAACCCTAAATCAGCGAGAGTATGAATAATTGTGCACATCACAGCAAATGAAATATTCAAACCAAATATTTACGAAAACATGCCAGTTTTATACTGGAAAGGATATTCATCTTAAAGATACGGAGGAATTATTTATACGGAAGAGGATTAGGGCCACCAAAAAAAAAAAAGAATTCTGACTTTTAAGTCAGAATTCTGAGATTAAAGTCAGAATTTTTTTTTTTTTTTTTTCTGGTGGTCCTAATCCTCTTCCGTATATTTAACCTAAAACTTTCTATTTTAAATTTCAGTAGCTGCCTAAATAGTAAATATACATACATGGTGCATAATAAGGTTTTATACTGCTCTTCCTAATATAATACAACTCTCTTGATTATCTTCTTGTTGTAGGTTTGTTAGTAGACATTAGCACATCGGCACTAAACTGAGGTATTTCCAGACGACCTCCCTGCTTCATTGACCTTCACATCACACAAACAATATTAGCAGTGTCGCTATGGCAGAGAGAGAGCATTCCGCCTCTGCAGAGTGAAACGATCAGCTTAGAGAGGCCTCCTCTTTCTTATTACACTTGGTGGATATGAAGAGTCTCACCACCATAATTCATTAACCAGAGCCCAGCGACTGGGAATAAAGGAAAAAGGCTAGCTCACTGAGGTACTTGACACTAGAGCAAAATCCAACTCAGAATGTCCCAGATTTACGCCCCTGAGCTCCAGTTTTGGTACAATAAATCCAAATAGGTCATTTTAAATAGTTTCAGGAGAACACCAGAATCCAAGTTAGAACAGAGAGAACTGGCATTAAACTGATGCAGCTGTGTGTTCTGCTCTGTTGTGAGTTTTAATAAGTCAGTGAAACCCATTATCCAGCCGCGGTGGGTAGAACAGAGAGGACATGGACATTAAGTGTGGGCACGAGCATGCTGAGATGAATTCAAAGGAAAGTCAAGGTCAATGTGACAACACAAAGAGATGACTGACTGGGTAAAGTTTACATACTGCAGAAATGAAAAAATATTCTAGGCAAGTATTATATATTTCAAACAAAGCACACTGGGAAATTTTATCATGAGAAAGTATTGTCCAAGTTTACCCACAAACAAATAAGATTAACCCAACAGGCTTGAAAATGGTCATACAATTCTGTATACTGCTTATTGAAAATGCCTTATTGGTTTTTATTTGTCAAACAAATACAGAAAAATCCATTTCTGAAGAAAGGTGTTCTTTGTGTTATTCTAAAAGGCACTCCTGGGAAAATCCCTTTACCCTGTGTGAATTTATTACTCTGGCAGCAGACATTTTAAAACATGACTGCAGTGACTAAACTCTATAAAGCAATAATACAAAGAAGTGTGAGAACACATTGCACATTAACAGACACTTCTCTGCACAGACTGAACTATTTTGTTTACACAGAGCTAATGGAATACTTAATAAGTGTATTGCCAATTTATGAATAAGTAAACAGATAAATCTAATTTACACCTTTCACATGCTAGTTTAAAACACAATTGAGAGCTTTGGGGGTGGGGTAGGTTTAATCACAAAATTCTATGACTGAACTGAGCTCATCCACAAAATATATGACAAACATCGGCACAGACATTTTCAGGCTTCATATCAAGGATGTTCATGGAGTTTATGTTGGAGATGTATCCCCAAATGTTTCATTAAGATGGTCTTTCATTAAAGAAACAGCAATAAATACATTTTCACAAATACATTTATACTGGTTATGCAAACTGCCTTTTTGCTCATTCATCAATAAAAATAGTGCTAAGTAAGTATAGGCTAAACATAGCCAAATAAGTAGGGTTCTTTTTAATAACATATTAATATAAAGTGAGACTCTGGTCCTTTGATCTATGTATTTTTAGAAACGTGTAGAAATGCAGTTTATTTTCAACTCTGTTCACTGTTTTAATATTTATTCTGAATTCAAAATGATTAAAACCAAATTTCAGACTTTTCAAGTCTGCCGAAATCCCCAAATAATGCAACTGTTAAAAGGTTACAGTTTTACACTATACACAACAAAATAAGCTGTTTATTACACATTTTTTACATTTTAAATTTTTTAAATCATGTTAAGCATCTCTGTTGAAACAACTGAAATATTTCTAAGTGTCTAATCATGTTTAAATAATGAGGTTATGAAACATGAATGGGCTTTATAATAATTACAATGATATTGTATGATGATCCAAAACTATGAACCAAACTAATGTTTTTCTTGCCGTCTCCACTTCTCACCTGCGATCATGTCGTCCACAGTGCTCATTTTGAGCAGCACCTGCTGGATGAGGCCCACCTCAGTGCTGGTCTGCAGGTTGCGCACGCTCTTCCGCAGGATGGCGGTGAACATGCTCCAGATCTCCGCCTGGCACGTCACTTCGCAGTGCGACAACAGCTCCACCATGCAGCCGATGCTCTCCGCCTCCTGGATGATGAAGTTCATCTCCAGGTCAAATTCGCCGCCCACCAGCTGGAGGAAGACGGGGGGAAGAGGACGAAAGGGGGACGAGAGAGGGGAGGGCAGAAGAAATATGGTCAATGATTTAGAGAAGCATTTACAGTTTTTTGTCTCCAGGAGAGGTTAGTATAGCTTCTGATGGATGTTGATTGGCTAGAAAAACATTTCTTTGGCCTGGGGGACACACGCACTGAAACAAATAAACGTCTCTCATCTCAGTGCACAGATGGACTCACACACACCCACATACACACCCTATGTCCTCTACTCCTCACTCTCTTATATCAGGAGAGGAGCTCTAACCCTGTGCGAACCTCAATCACTCAACATACAGCCACACAGAAATGGCCTCCTCTTCATCAGCTACACACACACATCATGGCATGCAAAGCCACCCAGACTCACACACAAACACTGATTAATACACATTACAGTCCTGGTCCTCTTAGATGGCATTAGTCAGATCATACCACACTTATCAAATCGAGCGCAAATGTTCTGTCTCTTAATGGCTGAAGCACTATAATTACTTGTGAAAGTACATACGGCTGTGCCTCACATTCACAAACACGAGCATACCCACACATCTCATCCTCGGCATACTACACTGTCCAGGAAATGGAAGCCATGGAAACCAGCAAGCTCTGGGAGCACCATTGATGTTATTAAATCAGATGAAATAGAAACATGCCACAGACTATGCAGAGAAAGAGAGAGAAAAAGATAAACATTATGACTGTTATAGCTGTGTACGGTAAGATGAACATTCCTCTCATGATCTGTTTTATGAAAAGGTTGAAAAGTTTGTCATTGATTCGTTATTTGGGTTATCTTGGCTACCAGTTTTCCACATTTTCTCCCTGTGATTTGTTGGTGTCCCAAGGCCTCAGAAATTACTTTGCAGCTCAGAAAAAGGCAAACCGACAACAATCTTGTTTGTATCAGTTCCTGGATTTATTTAGATTAAGCACAACAAGCTGTCTTCTCAGATCCTTGTGCCATCATGCAGAGTCCATTTAAGTGATTTTCTTATCCTACAGGTCTGCCAGCAATCATGTATGTGGCTGTGACATTTTACTCATCAATAAGGTGGGTTATTCATGATCCAAAAAGTAACCAACATAATAACCTAAGTGAAAGACAAATTATTTTATTATTGTTTCCTTTATGTTTCCATTTAATTATTTTACTCATTTAACCACGTTAGTATTGTTCAACCTGTTAGAGTATGCAGACTAGAGTTTCTGCAGAACCACTCAGAGGGGTCCCTGCAGCAACTGCAGCAGGCTGATAGCGACAATGCCTCACCATAGCAAGGCGCCAGTATTTGTTAATAGATAAGAACAGATAGTTTAGAGAATTATAGTGTTGGAAGACATTTTGATGGAATAAGCCCCGAGTCTTAACAAGTTTCTCTATGGAATATCACCAGCTCAGAGTTTTAAGAAAATGATGCATTTGCTGGGTATTCTGGTTTGACAATGTTCTTGTTATGCAAAGCTGTTCCATTAGCAAACCTGATTTTTCACATATTGGAACAACAGGACGTTTACCACCTAAGGGATTAACGGACGGTTAGGTTACACCCTTCCAACTCTGTTATCACACAAGTATAGGTTTTATCCCCGCTTTTGTTATCACTCAACTTGCATGCTATAGGAAGAAATGTATCTGTAACTGAATGTTCAGAACTCACTGCACCGTGCTGTGTGCTGTTCCCATCCGTGGATGTAATAAAGAATTTGCTCTTTGCCATTTACCAGAGTCTCAACCTGATCTGGTCCCACACAGATTCTTTTTTTCCACACCTACAAGAAGACCGAGTTACTGACTATATTCCTTTAATTAATTAATCTGTATATTGTCACATTGTTAAAGAATCAATAACATAACCACCTATCACTGTTCATTACCAGTTTTAGACCTGTGCTTTTCTAACTTCCTGTAGTAGCTACCTATGCTGCATCAAGGGTGGCGTCCATCTGAACAGTAAGTAGTTTTTCCATTTCCAATCATGTATTTGATCTGCTCACCTCTAAAACAGAGAAATTAGAGCTCACAAGACCAAAAAACAAATATGTTTTAAACAGAAACGTCTGCCTACAAAGAAGTCTGTCCACATCCTGTACTGTTTTTGCTCTGTGAATACTTGGTCTTAGGTCCTTTTGCTTGCATGACAACATAAATGCATTGCAACATGTAGACAAAGAGCCTATGCTTCTGCTGGGATGTCAAGGAAGGCCTGGCTGCTTCATTAGCAGCCCTCAGTTTTCATTTGATGGCACATTTCATCAAGTGAAAAATCAGTCCCTCCCCAAAACTTCTCAGGAAACATTAAGCAATTTGAAATTTCCTGTTTGATGGCAATCGTCATCTTCACCAACTGTGGAAATTTCACACTGGACTTAGATTCAATATGCTGAAATCTTGACTTTCAATTACATTTACTTTTATCTGCAAAGAGAAAATTGAATCATTGAGCAACCATCCAATCCTTTTTGTCTGTAGCCTATGTAAGATGTTTCTGGTGTTTGTGGGCTACGAGTGGACAAACATAAGAAAAGCTAAAACTAAAGCCCAGGTCTCAGATACAGCTGAGTGTGGTAGCTGTCAACGCACAGACTCTAGCCACAGTCCACATTCTCTAAATCTCAAGCAAACTCTTGAATAAACTTGCCAGTGCACATTTTCCATCACACTTCTTCCTTCTACTTAATTTTCCATTGATTTGTTTAAAAACCACCCTTAAAAGTCAGCTTTTTAGCCAATGCTTACATAGCAATGTCTTCTTTAAGACAAGGAAAAGCCATAACATGACGCTGCTGTAACACTAACATAAAAAGGAAACCTAACCGCAGCAATCATTGGAACCACAATCAGTCATTAAGCAGTCTTATCAATATTTCCTAATCTCAAGTCCAGAGTGGCCTTTAGCATCAACAGTTGGTGCTTAATAGTAGATATTTCAATCAATCAAGTTTGTTTGTATACACATTTCAGCAACAAGGCAGTTCAAAGTGCTTTAAATCATAAAAACACAAAAATACGAAGTCATAAAAACACCATACAGTCAACAATAGAGAAAACCAGAAACAAACATTACATTTGATCATGTCTCATCTCGAGCTTTGTCACTACAATAAACCTCCATGTTGTCTACCCTCGTCTGTTCCCTCCCCTCTTTACAGCTAAAACAATGGTCTCCCCTTTCTGTCCCAATGTCCCATCTCTCCCTTGGAGAAGTGAATTGATCCGCCGCACTCTGTGAATACATTAGCACAGATTACACAGGATGAAAACTGGAATAAAAGCAGGAAGAATTCAATTCAGCCCACGCTGAATTTTTCTTTCCCTCCTCTTCTCCTCAGAGGTTCCTAATTACGGTGCTCACAGGGGACCGCTGCGTTCTAGCACATCCAATACAACCTGTCCGTCTGAAGACGCTGGATGTAAACAGCCACAGGGGGTGCGGAGGGCATTTGTAGAAATTTGCTAGTAGATACGTAGCAAACTGGAACATAGAAAGATACACACACCCCTGAGGCGTGTCTACTCGTGTACAGCATGAGCATTATGTCTCTGTGCCAACTCTTCCTTTCTCAGAGCATCACAGAGAGATGAGAGGGGTGATGCAAACAACTGCAACAAAATGTCTAGTAACAAACAATAAAGGAAAAAAAAAATAGAGCTTGAAGGCCAAAAGCTGAGTGATATAAAAAAGGAGGAAGTGTCCTCATTCTTCCTATTATTAATACTATCTCTGTTGCACCAAAAGGAACATCTGGAAAGGATATTTAAAACCTGAAATGATCCTGCCAAGAACAACCCAAATCCAGAGCAGTGGCGTGGAAAACATTCAACTCAAATTTACTTTTTCCCTTTTCCAGTACTTGGGGGGGGGGGGGGGGGAATACCGCTGGATGCTTGAGCTCATTATTTGCTCAAATGGGGCTTTTAATTGATGTATAAATAAACATGCCACCTTAAATAGCAATAAGGCCGTGCACAGCCGAGTGTACTCCAGCACCAATCAGTATCATGCACACAGACAAAAGCAAGCTAATTAGTTTTATGAGCCAACATGATTCTTTTGCATAAACACAAGCAACCTTTAATCTCCCTGTTGACCCTGCCCTGCATGTCCAATATGTGGATTCCCATGTACTCACACCAGTGAGCACACACAAGAGGCATTTATGATGCTGGAAGTTAAAGGGCAAACAAACATAAACACCATCCTGTCTGAATAAAAGGTGCCTGGCAGTGCCACTACGTTCTCTGTAAAACACTGACCTCACTGTCTTCTTGGCAACTCATTCAAGTTGTTTGTTTTGGCAGCATTATGGCAAAGATCAGTCCCAAAGCATTGCATGTTCCATTTACACAAACACACACACACACACACACACACACACACACACACAGGGACACTAGCTGCTGAGTCACAGCCTGTTTAAACCAGTTGCTAAGGAAGCAGCTGACTGTTTTCCACTATTGCAGGAGCTTACAATGAAACTAAAAGGTATATGCATCAGAAGGGAGAGGAGTCAGTGTGCAGCTTATTACACTGCCTTGAAATGGCAACAATACCCCATTATTTTTTTCACATATATTATTCTACAACTACAAACTTCATTGTAATTTGGGATTTCAAGTGGCATATCAGCACAAAGACATGCATAATTATGAAGTGAAGGACAAATATAACTTTTTTTTGCAAACATTTGACACCCTGTATACAGTGGTAGGTTTACAGTTTTTTTTTTTCCCAAAAGTCCTAATTGTCTGTATTACTTCCGATCCTTGTTTGAGCTTAATGATTAATATAATTTAAAGGGCAAGTTTGTTTACAGAGACTTTATAATCCATTTTCTTGTTTTTGGCTTGCTTTTCTATTTTGGATGTTTAAAATGTCTTCCAGAATTAGGACGCTAGTTTATTGATCTTTGAGAGGATGTACTTGCATTATTATTCCATTACCATTATATTAGTTAAAAATGGTCTCAAAACATTTATCACAATAATTTCTGGAATTATTTATTGTCCAGTGAAATCTGTTATTATGACAGGCCTACTTACATGGCCCAGAATCACTCCAAGGGCAAATGGCCTTTTTAAAGAGACACAGATTACAACTGCAAAAGAGCAAGAGTATGATGAATATACAATAGATCACGTTCAGGAGGTTAAAAGTAGACCTGCTCTGAATAAAACTACTGTCAAGTGTGTTTGTTTCTTAATAAGACACCATCTTGTCCACTGTTGGAAAGATTTCTTGTTCCTCATTATCCTACCAGTCTTTATTTGCTTGTCTGCTTAAGGTCATACTGGTCCATCTAATGTTCAGTCTATTGTAGCCTTGTACAATTTTAGGCTCTTTTTTTCAATACCTCCTTGCTTCCGTGGGGTTTGAATAACACTGAATACAAAGGCCCATTTCTCCTCACTGGTCTTCAAAATGGGAAAAGTAAGAGAACATGCTATCATAGTGGGACAGAAGTATGTTGATCTTCATGAATGGTCATTTGGCGACAAGAAAATAGCTACACGACCAAATAAGTGTGTTGCATTTAACGTCAGAGCAATTAATAAGGAGATGTAAATTATTTAAACTGTGAGTAATGAGGTCAGATGAGAATTTAAGTTTTTCCTTCTTGTACATACACAATAATGGGGATGGTAAGAAAGATATATGCTTTATTGATCTCCAAAGAGAAATTGCTTATATGGTGACAGTTATTCCCTCATAAGTATTGAATATTGATAAATACAAATATAACCACAAGCAACATAACATTTGTAAAGATATATATATTTACATGAGTGTGATATTGTATGTGTTGTGTTTGGTGCGAGTGTTAAAATTGTGACAACTGAAAAAAACAATCTCTTTGTTTTATGTGAGATTATGATGCTGCCATAAAAAATGCATTTTTTTAAGCTTTTTTTAATGTCTTTAACAGGTTTGCCAGTAACAGTTGAGGCTGCTGTATTAGAAGCACGTTTTAAATAATCATAATATTAATTGTCTCTTACAAAAAAAACAATGTGCTTCAGGCCCACTGCAGCCTGTTATGAAGTGCTGTGATGACACATCAAACGAGCGATTACGGCAGCTGATTACTTTGACTGAGCGCCGAACATCTGATGACTATCGAGGCCAAACCTGGCAAAACAGGCACCTGTTGCTCATTATGGCTCATCAGGGATGACAGGTGAACGAGGTGAGGGGACGGTCAATAGCCACCCCCTCTGCCTCGGCACATTCAATTCAGCCTTCAGATCTGGCATCATCAATATGCAACTTCAAAGCTCCAGGGAGAGGGCTGGAGAGCTGCTAACGTCTCTGGATGTTTGTTTGGTGTGTGTGTCTGCATGAGTGTACACGGGTGGCTCACGACTCATTTGTGTCCCCTGAGTGAATCGCAGCCATTCAGCCCCTTTGTGTGCAGAGAGAGAGGAGACAAGAGGCCCATCTAGACATGAGATCACAGATTATACACTTAACGCTTCGCCAAGAGGGCTCAGCAGGGCAAAGGAGAGCAAAGCTGAAACAGAGCGAGGGGGGGAAAAAAGAACAAGAGGTGCAGATAAAAGAGTGAAAAACAAACAAAAGACTGGATGGTGTAAACTGTAAATGGGCAGGAAAAAAAGAGCATGTACATGGAAAAGAATAGCTATGAGAAAGCTTGTCTATGTGACATGGAACATGAAAGACTGGGGAGAAGCCAGGCCTTCGATTGTGTGCTTTCCTTATCAAGATGGCAGAGCAACTTTATTACTTGCAGCTTTCACCATGTGCAGTAGAGGGTTTTAATTCTCCACTGATGACCACAGCAAATCTCTGCAAAGATATGGATTATGCTGGAGCTAAACTGGCCACTAAACACTCAATAATCCACATTCAGCTTTCTACATGACCTCATTTGCAATAAACTCCATCAACAAGTGCAGCAGTTAATTTTATCCCCAGCTCAGAATTCATATCTATAGAACATCTTCAAGTGTGTTTTCTTAAGCTTTGGATTAAAATGCATAAAATTATTCATTGTAAATTATTTAACAAATTGCAGTTTTGCAAAATAAACCAAAATTTTAACATTTTAATCATATGGGGTTGTATGCTAAATGCTGCTTTTATTTCTTTTTAATGTTTTCTTATTTTCAATTTCAGATGTCTCACTGCTTACTCAGAACTCAGTCTAAATGCCTTTTGCAACATATATTTTCTCTCTCAGTTTGCATCCTTCACGTCTCTCTCAAGCTTGAACGTTAAGAGAAAATATTTATCTGCATTATTTCTTTTTAAAAGTCACAGAAAAGACTCAGTTTTTTCTTTTCACTACCTCTAGTGCAAGATTCCTTATTTTCAGTCTCCAGTAATTTACTGCGCTTGTTCAAAATTCTGCAGCATCATCTGTCAGTTATGGTTGTTCTCATTTTTTAAATTGGTTTACTAGAATGGGTTTGCCAGAGTGAAAAATAATAATTCACTACCAACAAGGCAGCAATGTCACATGCAGCTATTTTAGTTGCAGGAATAGTTACAAGACAAGTCACCTTTGTTTTGAAAGAAAGCTAATCCATGAGTGTGCAAGTTTCCAACTTCCTCTGGGGAGCAGAAGTTTGAGTGTGAGGAGTAGCCTGCAAATTAAAAGGAGACAATATTTCTGCAAGAAGTATTAAATCTGAGAGCAGAAACAATAGTTTTGAGAGAGTAAATCAATAAAACACGTCACTCAGGGCAGAGGCGCTTATTTACTTATAGTCAGTCTATTGGCGGAAGTTGTTACTATGCAGACATATCACATTCTTTTAAAAGAGAACAAAAAACAACCCCTGAGCAGAGAGGATAAAACTGAGAGTCCAGGAAAAGCTTTTGGGCAGAGGAAGTTTGTGCACAGCATAGTTTGCAAACAGGAGAAGAGAATATTTCTGCAAGTGGTATTAAATCTGAAAGCAAAACCTTGGTTTTGAGGAAGTGTAGTGCATCTGAGATGAAAGAGGACCCTATTCTTCAACTGAAACTATGTGCTTGTGTTTTGGTTGGGTAAATTTGTTTTAAACAAGGATGATAAAGCAAAATCAAAATCTGATATAATTTTTTTACTTTGTTTAGTGACTGTGACCTATAAAGTCCCTGTCCAAATTTGATTGAAAATTACATTATTTTGATCGCTAACCCAACTATAAACATATAGCCTAAAACAACCACCAGATAATAAGAAAACTAACTCATTAACAGCTGAAATCAAGATGAATAACTGGTAAGAAAAACGCAGCATATGTGTGTTTCCCTCTTTGACCATAATCAGTAATGACGTTGACTGACGATTGCCTCCAGATATAGATGAAGGAGGAGGGATAGGCCTCTGGACTGCATTTCCCATGGGCCTTTGTACTAACATCGCCACAGATGGCAGGCAGGACAAAACACAACCCCACTCCTAAAAGTCAGAGCCTACCCTTCACCATGCGAGCAGACAAATGAATGCACAAGTCACCAAAATCAGAATTATCAATAATGAGCTCATAAAATCCTCCAAGAGGTGCAATGCATTAAGTGTATTGGTTTTATTTCAGAGTTAAGGGAAAGATGAAGACATAAAAATGAATAATGGTGCAGAATTACAGCAGATTACTTTATGGAATGATGCAAAATAAAACCGTTTATCCAAAACAATTCAATGGAAATAATGAAATAAATCCACATGGATGAAAGAGTATTAAAGAAAATACAGCCGAGACAGGATGCTCTTTGGCCCAAGCAGTTATTTTAAGAAGCAACAGTAATAACAAATGACACGGTGACGTATCACATGTCCTCAGTCTGTGAGGCCAACCATAAAAAAGTGATGATAAAAATCCCATGTGGCATTCAGGTCTCCTCAGATAAATGGAAGTCATTGAGTTTGACAAAATAACAACGAAAGTGCTTAAAGAAAATCTGGAATGAGTTTGCAGCCCAGCATCGTACAAGAAAAAAAAATATTTGTACTTGATAACCAATTTAGTTTAGATTAAACATCACTAAATCAATATTTATAGGCTATTACTGACATCAAATTTGAAACTGAGTGCCTTGAAATGTCCTGAAAAAAAAGGTTTATAACAGACACTAATTACACTGTGTAGTTCAGAGTTATAAACTATTGAGAAATCATGTGGCCTGATTTCTCAATAGTGCAATCAAAGCAAATCTGAAATCACACCAGTGTGACCAGTGTCTTCATGTGGTTTAGCAAGAGACACACCTTAGCCTACACCAGTCCCAGCCCTGATCTGACAACAAAAAGCTAGAATCAGACAAACATAAATTTGCTCATGTATATAAGAAGAAACTGTTTCAATGTAGTGACCTTTAAGACCAGAATTAAACCATTTTTATCTGACCAGTTACCAGGCAGTTTAAAGCTCCAAAATGCTCTTTTCATAATTCATTAAGTTGTTATAGCTAGAGATGCACTGATCGGTGGTTTTCTTGAGCAATACTGATTTCCATTTTTCTTCAAGGTCTGAAATGCTAATTCTATTTTTTACCTCTAAAAACTATAGAGGAGAAAATGTGCAGCAATGCTAGTGAGAGTAATATTGTATTAATCATAACATGAAGGTATTATGAGACTGTCCCCATCTATCCACCAAAAGATGTCTCCCTGAGCTGCATCTGTTTTTTTGTTTGTTTTTGTTTGTTTTTGTTTCGTTGTTGTTGTTTTCATCAAAAATGAAAGCACGTCAAAATAGATGTGGTTTGCTGGTGCATTTGTGTAATAAAATGGATGGACATCTTAATCATGATTGATGTAATAAAGATAGAAAAAAATATATATTTTATATTTCAGTTTTTAACCAGCTAATTATCAATTACAGCTGATCAACAGAAAAATGTCTAATTTCCATGTCAGACTAGTTGAATGATGAATCTGTAAACACATTTCCAGTTACTGAGGCAGCATTGCTATATTATATATCAAGACCCTCAGGAATGAGTCAGAATTTCATCTTTAATAACATACAATCAAATTGTGAGTTTCAACTTACTTAAAAGAATGCTGCCACTGCTTATAGTGTTGCACTGCCCCCAATTTGTAAAGCGTAGAATCTAAAAGTGTACTTGGCACTGAAATTCTCTTCAGCCTAAATACATTTTGAATTCTTTTTATTATTTTTTTAAAACTACTACCTTAACGCCATCAGAGATCAGTGTTCAAATGAACAGAACTAAACAAAGGGAGGAAGCATTTGCTTTATAGCCTTTCCAGTTCTGGAGCAAACTCTCAGAAAGCTGAGATATGCAAACATTGTTGATTCCTTTTAAATTAGGAGTGAATCCACTACTTCCCACAACTTCCCAATAAAAGTGAAAGAATGTTTATCAAGCCAATTTAATCATGTTTTAGCAAGCTGTATGCTTTGAATTAGCATTTAAATTGTTTTTAAGTGATGCTTAAAATGCACTGTTATTTACATGTATTTTTCTTTATATTTGCTTATGTATTATGGGATGTTTTGTTTTTATCTTTTTAAATGGACAGTGTGTAAAAACATAAATCTTTACAAAAAGAAGATATGTTTGCACCAGATTTAGCTACATCTACAGACCCTATTCTACAGATGCTAGGGTCTGTAGACTAGAATCTACAGACCCCGTCTGTAGACTTTGTTGTAAGAAGTATTTTGTCACAACAAGATATTGTCAACATGTATATACTCCTTCCAGACCTATTCATACTAAGCATTCTGGTCCATTCACAGTCCCAGTCATTTACACATTACTTTCATTCACCATTTAAAATATGTACATCAATGTTGTGCAGAGAACTTTCATTGCTATGTTTATGAATGAAGGTAGACAAAAGACAGCAGCTTGCCTTAGCCAGCTTTTCAAGTATACAGACAAATTTATCAGTAATATTTGGGTATGAAAAGCCTTCAGCATTGCAAATTTCCATCACAGCATACCTAAAATGGCATACAACGCATATTTGTTATGAAAAGTTAATGCACCAATTTAGTTTGATCATCACCAACTGCTTCCCAAAATTTACAAACCTTCAGCCAGATCACTGACCCTCATCTTTGAACAAAAAGAATATACAATTCAGAAAATGTTATGCATAACTAAAACACTTTGTAGACAAGATTTCTGAACAAAGAAATCTATCATGGATCAAAAGGAGCTGACATTTTTCCATCCTGCTCCTTTTTCTGAAAAGACTGACACTAATAGGTCTGCGTGGCATCTTCTTTCTTCTTCTCCCTACAAAACACAACACAAGAGGATGCACAACTGTTATCTGTCAAAATGAAAAGACAAACCCCCAAAAAAAGCTCTGAAAGATTTAAACAACCAGCAGAATCTAGAGCAAGGTACCCTACATGGATATCTACAGCATTTTTCTAATAGACCAACGCAGACCATTATAAGCTGATAACTACATCAAATCTAGCAGCTTTGACAACATTATTTTTCTCAATTTTTCACATATATTCTTTCCAATCACAGTGCAAATACAAATAAATCAAAGAAATAGACTGAACAATAAAAACAGTTTAGTATGGTCTGAAAATAACCATGAGCTATTATGGTGCAAATCTAAATGTATGCAAATTCAAGCAGAGAGATTTCTGTTAGACATTAAAAAAATGCTTCAAGTATGAGTCATAATGCAATAATTTAAATAAAACTTTTTTCTTGTAATTGCATGCAGTAAATGTCATTTATGCATAGAACTCGTAGCCCAGAGGCAAAGGAAGGCTCAAGTTAAGGGTGCTGCAAAGCAAAGGTGACATCCTAATCAAGCAGCTTGTGTCTCCAATCTGGTGAATAACTGTGCGCTCCACAGCTCCACGTGGTTCAAAACACAACATTTGTGAAGTCAGGGCCCACAGCCAGGCTGCGGATACATTTTCCTGTAAAGATTTGTATAAATGTACGTCTGTACATATATCAAAGAAAGAAAGGCCATTGAGCGCTCCCATGCATTGGTTTGTCAATTTCTATTTACACTGCCAGAAACCAAAGAGAGAGAGCAGAATAAAAAAATAAATAAAAGAGGTCCAAGAGGAGGCGAGATTTAATGCCTGCTGCTTCCTCTTTATGAAAGTCTCCAGTTCACTGCCGACCAGTTCTGTGTGCCTTTTACCGCCTCCAACATCTGACTCAAATCTTGTCAAGTGTGAACATAAAACATATTGGACATACTTGCAGACAAGTGCGCAATAATTCGGTTACACTTACACACACATCCATCCTTTACAAAGTCACCTAGAAGATAGGCACATACATACTCAGGATTCGAAGGGCAAACAGCCTTTTAAACAATTCATTGTCAAAAAAATAAATTAATTAAAAATGTTGCAGAAATGAGTCACTCACACACACACACTGTCACCGAGTTTGTCACTGGCACATTCATACATGCTCACATCAGTGGCAAGAATTCACATGAATGACAGCATGAGTGAAGGTGAAAGGAGCAAAGCTGGAGATCTACAAGAATATCAAAGAAATAGAAAAACTTGTGAAAATGTTCACTGCCTTCCCCCTTGTTCACAATTTGTCACATTAGTGTATGTAGCAAAGTGGAAGATCAAGAATACAAGGTTTTTGTAATGTTTTATCTTCTTTAACAAAAACCTAAGATGTTATATTTCTTTGCATTTACCTCTCATAAGTCCGTAAGATAAGGTCTGTAAGATGCTCTTATGTTTTTGTTTTATAGCCTGATCCTGCTTTAAAGTTTTTTCCCCATGCCATCTCTGACTAGTCCCTTCAAGAGTTTTTGTGACACAAGGAATAAGCTGCATCCAATTGAAGTCTATTTGATGATTAAGTGACTGAAGGCAACTGGTTTTGCTGAATTTCATTTTGTGGTAATAGAGTAAAGGGGTCATAATAAAGTTGTCTGTTGCACTTTATAGATTTTAATCTAAAAATTATATATAGAAACCAAGAATCATTTTCCCTCGAAATTATACACTAATTTGTGTTCATCTGCCACATGAAAACCCAATAAACCGCATGAAAATATAGATGCTTTCACAAGTTACTGTAATGAGGTGCAGTGCCATTAGCATATAAAAGGCTGTGTAAAAAATAGCTTCTTTTCAGGACTGGAAGAAAAGGGAGCTTTAAAAAGAACAGAAGAACAGCAAAGAGAGGCAGATCAGGAAGAAAATGGGAATTGACAAGAAAGTGATGCAAGACTTAAGCTGGCAGAGAAAAAGCACAGTGACAGTAATGTCTGAATGTTTGCTTTGACAAATGGCAAAAAGAGAAGGAACACAAATACAGTAGGTCTGATTTCAGCACAATGGACAGCTCCTGCTCTGCAGACAGATGCACTAATGGAAAGAAGCTTCAGAAGAAACCCTTAAATCACAGGCCTGCAAAGCTTCTCCAGACCATCAATATTTTCTAGTAATAAAAGTTGTGACAACTAAATATGGTAAATGTAAACAAAACTACTGAAAATTAGGCATGTCCGCAGCTGTAGTGGTATTTTCAGGGCAAATATTCCCAGAAAAAACAAGAATCCAGGTCAAAAGCTCATGTGCATACACACTGCAGAGATTGGGCATTGAAGCCAAGTCATCACAAAGCTGACTTCATCCAAAGTGCAGTTGAAAATGTCTGCCACCTGATTGGCCAAAGAGGCTTAGTAATGGATCGAGCAATAAGCCTCGTCACATGCTAACGGGTCACAAACAAAAAACTTTTTTGCCCTTTTGTCTAACAGAGGGACCACATGATGCCCTGTGTCATTCATATACATAGGGCATGTAGTGTGTGTAGCACACACACTACAAGTATCATTTCCAGTTCTTAATGAAAAAAAAACAGAACACAATGTATCTTAACGCAGCACACACACAAAAAAAAATGCCATGACATATTAAATTCTAGTTGAGAGCATTTTTCCTCTTTTATTGATACATGTGTTCTTATTTTTTTGCTTTAAGAGCAACACAGACAGCAACTAATGAGTTTCCAGATGGAATCTGTATATTTCAGTGCCACTGGAAAGTATTCACCCCACTACACGTTTTCACATTTCATGTTACATATTCTTTGATCATTCAATTCATTTTATTCATATAGTGCCAATGCAAAACAAATGTCAAAGGTTACTTTACATTAAAAAAAGTTATTTAATTAATTTAGTCCAGTCATACAAACAGATTCTAAGTTATTAGCCAATTTGATTGAAAGGTTTTCCATCTAAGAATAACCACAACCTGGTCCAATGTGAGAGGCCTGACTGAGGTTTGAGAAGGCAGAGCACATGCACAAAAAACACAGACACACTGATCTAGTAACAGCATGCCACAATAGCTATTAATATAACATGTAGCATGACTTGAAAAATAATCAAGCAATTACTAATCGTTATTTCCTCCATATTATTTCTCAAGTTTAAATTGTCTTTAATGCAATACTTAAGAGAGAGCCATAGTGGTCAAAGTTTTCTCAAGCTGTATGGAGCCTTCCCTACCTGTTGCTGCACATTGTTGGTCAGCTTGTTGAGCAAAGCTTCTTCTTCCACTTACTCTATGCTTTCAAAATGCTATTTAGCTATTTAAAAATATTTCTAGAATAAATAGGGAGTCTTGGAGTGGAAAACAAAGACACTCCATACCATCATTTAAGATAATCCTATTTTTGAGCTATTAAACAGCCAGCTCCAGGTAAGCTTACCAAGCACATGTTCAGGCCAAGCAGATATTGACAAGCTAATAACAGCTTGTTAAACCTCAACAGAAAAGCAGAGAATTTCTGCAATGATAATTTGATAGTTTAACTTATCAAACTATCATTAAATTCAGGGAGCATTTGATTTATGTTTTGCAAGAGGGTTACATATTAGAAGAAAAATGACAAAGAACAGCCATTGCTGCAATACACATGTTATATTCCTGTAGCCTCAAAATGACTACATGTTGCTTTTCTATTTTCAATAAAAGCTGCTTTATTTGAGCTATATACTTTGATAAATATATTTTAAAACTGCAGTGTTTTTACTCAAGACGTTCAGTGTTGAGAAAGGAAAAGGAAAAGATAGCATTTTGGTATGCATTTTCTGAAAACATGCCTGGTGTTGAAAATTATGTCATATTGTTGAAGGAATATTAATTGAGGAGTGAACATCATGCAGAGACACTGACTTTTACAGAAGATAAATGGCAAGCTTGAGTAGAAAGCAGAAATGCTAGCAGGATTGCAAAAAACTGGTTCAATTTATTCTTTTGACCTTTTAGTCTGCATCTGCTTTGAAGTGTATCAGAAATGTTGGGGGCCATTTTCTGCCATTGACAAAATATTGTAAGAATGCTGTTAGTTAGCGATGTTACAGGCACTAATTGCTAATTGAAGTAAAAAATATACATATAGGACTCCTTTTTTGCCTAAATAGCAACCTCAGTTTTAAACGGATATTCACGTGTTCAATGACTGTTGAGAGGAAAAACACTTCTAAAGAATTTTCCAGATTAGGTTTCTAGACTATTCTTTTTGTAGATCTGTATAATAATTTTGCTAATGATATTGCAAAAAGTTCAGAACAACTTAAAACAATGCAAAATAATTTGCTGGAGAAAACTTGTGTTTTTCTAAAACCTGAGGAGTAATTTTGCTGAAAAAGACAAATACATCTGTGTCCAACTAAAACTGAAAGACATTTAAGCATAAATCCGTGTGAAAAGCTCTTTATAGAAAAACATGTATGTGCAAAAAACTTTAGTTTTCAGACTTTACTAAGGAAGATAAAGATCTACATTGCAGAAAAGAAATATTTATACAGACTTGGAAAATAGTCAAATCAATTTACATACTTTTGCAGTTTTACACACTTAGATTACAGCCAAATAAAGCACAGAAGATATTAAAGACTCTTCCATCTTTACAGGTATAAGTATAGATTTCACAGCTCTTCAGCAGACAAGAAAGTGAATATAGGCATGAAAAGATCATTATGATTCTTATTTTATAATTAGCAAATGTGTAAACATAAATACAGCTGAAGGGCAAACAGTGAGGCAGTATAACTCACACAGACTACTGTGTTGTATATTACCTTAGAAAACTCTACATATAAATGGCCCTGTGATTATTTAACAAATAAATAAACTCTAAATGTTTAGTTAAAAGAACATTTTAGAAGAAGTACATATTTAAATTCAGACAAGAATTTTATCTAAAGATGCCAAATTGTCATAGACGCAACTCCCCAAACTTAGAGGAAATACAAAAGTAACAGCGAAATTCAGGAACGGCTACTCTTCCCTCATAAAAAAAGAGTTGGACCTTACCAAAACAGAAACCATCATGATTTATGTGCAGAGAGAAAAAGAGTTATCATTAAAAAGCACTTTCCCTCACCAGGGCACAAACGGTCAGCGGAGGGGCAAAAGAAAGAGAGATAGAGAAAACATCTAAAGTGGTGAGAATCGGAAAGAGAGAAAATAAAGAACAAAGAGGAAAACCAAAGCTGCATAAAAGGGAGTTTGTAATTGAGAGCTCACCCTTAAAGGGACAGCAGGAAACAAATGAAACGCGAAAGAATATTCTCGGACACAAAGCGGGGGGTCTGACATGAAAAAAAAAATGGTGGCATGTTACAGGAGGGTGTTTAAGTGGTGTCTTCGGTGTATTTCATTAAAGGGAAACTTCACTGTTCTAAAGCAAAGTTGAGAGCATATTAAGAACATTTTAAAGCTAATGGCAACAATAACTGATTTAAAAATATTTAAATAGGCAGTGTGATGTAAAACCAACTTTTTTGATCTTGTTATGATGTTACTCCCTCATCAAAACCGTATCTGGAATGTTGCTTTGAATCGTTCATGTTTGTTTGAAGAATCCTTTAATCTCCAATGGCAACCATTGAGGGGTGCCTAAATGCTTGCTCTCACTAAGCCTCCCCTTTTCCATGCATTCGTCAAGCCAAGCTTTTCTTTATCTGACAATTACAAGTCACTCATTCCGAACTCATGTTCCTACTCATCTTTAACAAAGGATTAAATACAATAGTGGCAGGTAAGAGCTTTGAACTATATACACCTCAGTGTATGTAGTCTGTCATTATTCTTTTTACACTTGTATTTCATAATTATAAAATAACAAAAAGGATGTGACATCCAAACAAAAGGCTGGAAGCTGGATTTTGTAAACCTAGTACATCTCTTCACAGTGCTACAAGCTAAAGAAAGATAATCATCTCAAAACCTTCAACTTGTAGCTTTTCTAATTTGTAGTAATAAGTTTTTAAATCATTGTTTCATTTCTTGTTTCTCTTTGACCTTTCGTAACATTATTTGCTTCTTCTTTGAGGTCAGCAGCATGTTGGCCTCAAAAGCAAATACATTTTGGACATCTTCATAATCATATCTCTAAACCCAAATACTGTAGTAGCTATTTTCATACCAAATTTCTAGCTAAAACATTTAATATTTTCAGTGTTGTAGCCTCTGAAAATCAAACTCATCTTTCCTCTTTAAATACCTCCAACCAGATAAAAATTTTATTTTTTTATTTTTTACCATTTCACATTCATTTTTAAAACAATCCCAATATTTTTTCCCACCAACTGAGTTTTTTCTGTCCATTTGAGTGATGAGGCAGGTGTAGACTAGCTGATGCTAAGGTCAAAGGTCTCCAGATAAGCCCTGCAGACCTGACTCAAGCCAAGCTGGTGGCAATTCAGGACTACTAATCTGTTTGTTTTGTCTGTTTGAGAGACAGACTTGCGCATGCATGTGCATCCGTGTGCGTCCGATCGCTGAAACAATGGAGAGAGCTGTTTCACTGAGCCACAGTTGATGGAGGATAAGGGAGGCAGCGAGCAGCTCCAATGGGTCTCTATAATCCATCATCATGAGACAGGGTCGGGAAAGAAACACACAAATCTGAGCATGAGCACACGGAATAAGGCCGAAGGGTTTACTGACCATGGCTGACTTACTGTACAAGGACCACACACAGTGAATTAACACAATATACACATGATATTTGATTGGGGAACCATAAAAAATCAGTTTGACTGCAGGAACCAGAAAAATTTTCTATGAAAAATTAAAAAACAGGAATTCCTATTTACAATTTGTGCTACAACTAACTCACAAGAAACAAACACTTTAAGCTTAACTTAGACTCAACCCCGAGACTCAAACTCGTAACAAACAGTGTATCTTTTGTAACTTGACTAATAAATGATGTCCCTTTTGATTTTGTGCATAGAAATGACTGCTATGGTAATGTTACACACCACATGTACATGTCAGTAAAAACTGTTAATGGCAGCTTACTAACATCAGACAGTTTTTTCTTTGAAGCTACCATTGAGCAAGCATTTCCAGTGAGTAAGGCAAAGGCAGCAGTTCTGACAGAGATGAGCATGTTCTGCTAAAGGGTGCATTTGATTTATCACCCAGGGGCATTCAAGGATTATAGGCTGTTAATGGTTCATAGCTAAATGTCTGTGTTTGCTGTAGCATCATTGTGCATTAAATTAGTTCTCATCACTTCAGTTTTTTGTGCATAAATGCATATTTATATTCAGATCTTAGTAATTTTCCAAATAAAAAGTAAAGCATTGATTAAATCTTTGCAAAAATCTTTTTTTGTATGATAAATAAAATGTGTAAAAATGGTAAAGATAAGGATGCTGGATTTAGCATCCTTATAACTTACAGCACTATAGTGTTGCTGACAGACAGGCATGCATTTACCTTTGCATATCCTTTGTAATTTCAGTCATTAGAAGAGATTAATAACTTCGGGTGAAAAAAAGTATGCTTTTATAAAATTTGAGACACTACTTGGACTTGCCTTGCAGACATTTTGATGACTTTTACAAAAGACTTGGGCCTGCCATTACAATGTTTGGACTTGACCCTCTATGTCTTGAGATTTGATTGGAACGTCCCCACAAACGCTCAAGGGTTGACTTGGGCATGGAGAAGTGACTTATGAATTGGAAATCTCCGCTTTACATTTTATATTACAATTAAAGGAGTTACATTTTTAATTTGAAGTCTGGCCAGGCAACAACCTCAACTGCTCCTGCAGTCCCTCTGTAAACTTATCACTTCAGTTTTATTTTAGATTTGACTGGAAGCCAGCACAGAAGAGCCACTTGAGACTTGTGTTGTTTGACATAAAGCAGACACTGTGAGAACAATGTGATGTGAGATCTGTGCTTTTAAAAATAACCCTTGAAGAGAATAATCTGGAACTGCAGCTGTGATGAGTGGTTATTACTATAAGCTCCTTTGCACACAATCAGCTTCAAGTCTTTTACACTGGGAGGTTTGTCATAGACTTTATTCATTCCACACAAGAGAAACTAAAACTACATTTCCAAATACCAAAAAGTACAAAAACTTTTTCAGTGGAGACTGTTTTGAAGATAATACAAGAAATTCAGGTTCCCACATGATGATGATGTCAAATGTCAAACTCGCTCACAAAAAACAATTTGTAAGAAAAGGTCATTTCAACACAAAGTCCATTCTCAAATATCACTGCACTTTGTCAGCTTGTACATGTAGCCTTGAAATCTTACAGTCTTTTCTCTAGGAAGGCCAGACATTTGTCAAAATTTACTCCAGTGGTGAAGGTGGAGAACTGTGCTCTGAAAGTTATACAATTGCTGTTTAAATTAGACAGTAGCTTTAGAGGCAAACATTCCTCCAGAATCCAGTTTCTTAGTTGGAACACCATTATATCTGCAGTTTTACACTAATTGCTAAATTATTCCAACTCACATTTTTATCACTTAATGTCTGTAAGATAGGACAGCTCAATACCATAGGAAAATTAATAGACTGAGCCACTCTGCATACATATTCTCTAGACATTAGA
The DNA here is from genome assembly GCF_019740435.1 of Gambusia affinis. Classification (NCBI taxonomy): domain Eukaryota; kingdom Metazoa; phylum Chordata; class Actinopteri; order Cyprinodontiformes; family Poeciliidae; genus Gambusia; species Gambusia affinis. The sequence goes on from NC_057882.1 coordinate 21,104,659, forward strand.
TTAATTTAAATGGGACAGGGGCAGGATGAGAAAGAAAGGCAATGCTAGTAATGTGCATTGGATAGTCTGGGGGCTACCACAGTGAGTCACCACCACTGCCAGGCAATCAAACATTCTGAAAGTGAAAAATCTTGCAGGAAGAACAAGAATAAAACCTGGCAATCTGCTACAAGATATTAATCTTCATTGTGCGACAAGCGGACATGTTATAAAGGAAGGATCTAGCACAAAAGAATTTTGAACAAAATTTATCATAGTACCTAAGAAGTTGGTTGTGTACCAAATACCCTACATAGCATCTACAAGTGACTGATTGACTGCTGTATTCAGAAAACACAAATAACCAATCATTTAATGTGTACTTTGGACAGTAACAAATATTGGTAACTCATAGATCATGGAGTTTTTTTTTTTGTTTTTTTTTTGTTTTTTGTTTTTTTTAGGAAGAAGACTGCCAACCATTTCCAATTGGTATATTCTTCATTAAAAGTAAAATATCAGACCATTATGTTTCAAAGCCAAGTACAGACAATGCCAAGACACATTTATTGTTATACTATTGTTGCACTATGTATCAGCCTTTTGTTTCAACTATGTTGGAAGACAAATTCCATAGTAAAATGACACTCCCTAATTGTCTTTACACACAAGTACCACCGTGGTGTTTGATCACCACATAAACCAGTCTGGCATGGATCTTTTAGTCACTGTGAAAAATACATGACTGCCATTGCTCTCACACTTCATGTAAGTAGTGCAATGTGTGCCACTTCTACAACAACAACAGAACTCAGTCGAATGTTGCCAACAAGCTTCAACTATACCATTATAAGTCGTCAAGTTTTTTTCGTATGGTTGTTAGCAAGTGCTAACTGCTAGCTACACATCTTTTAGCATCAACTGTTATTTTTGTACTTTGAATTACATCATTTGTTTTAGAACGTAATTTTTCATTTTGCTATCAGCTGTTCAGTAAGTAATTTTTGGTGAATTTGTAGGATATCCACACACTTTTCTGGATTTTTTCTGACTTGTTTTTACAGTTTTGTCCAAAGAACTGAACCAGTGTGTCACTTATACTTTGCTAAAAGTAAATTCACAGCATTTTGTGTGAGATTAGTGGTGACATTAAAATGTGGTACAAAATGCTTTATTACCAGTTTTTCACAACAGTCAATTAACAGAAAGTTGTATTGTCATAAAGCCCTTTTTACCTAACTCACTGCTACAAAGCAGACTTTTGTTTATTAAGTATAGGCACTAGTAACACTAATGCTAAGAACAACCAACGCAGTCTCACATATTTGAACTTCTTTTTTCCAAAATTCTTTGTCATATCTGGGTTACATAAACACCCCCTTTTCTCTATCTTTCAGCTTTTACTGATGTGGCTTTATTAAAAAAAATCCTGTGGGTAAAATTGCTCTAACCCACGATCACTAGTTAGGGTCTATTTAACGAGGGGAACATGAAGCCCTGATTTATTTTTCCCTCCATGCAGAGCACAGATGGAACCACGGAGACGTAGGAAATGTTGTGGCTCGATACAGAGTGTGGATGTCCTAACCAGCCTAATGCGGTGTTAAATGACTTGTTACAACCACTGACAGTGTTTTCCAAGCTGCAGGGGATGCATGAGTAGCACAGAAAAACTCTGGATGTCTAATGTGGAATACTAAAGTTCCCCAGGTACAAACACACACACTCCAAAGTTGGCTGTAATCAACCTTCGACCACTGCAGCACGCAGCATGATGAATAGCCACCACAGTCAGTTATACTTCCAGTACAGCAGATGTGTGGTGTATGTGTGTGCAGAGCCAAGGGAGGGAGGCAAAGTAGGCCAGCATGAATATAAAATAACCCCTGCCAGGCAATGATGTGGGCTACAAGAAGGAGGAGAGCAGTATGTGCTTTTTTCTCTTTTCTGCATGCGTATATATGAGTAGAAGAGTGTTGCCACTGAAAATGTGCAGATGAAAGTGGATGGAGGAGAGCAAAACTATGGTTTTGCCAGTGCGCTCATTTATCAATATGCTCAGCAAGAAGCACAAAAACATCAGGTGACTCCAACAAAGCAGCTTGTTAGAATTTGAATATTTCTGCTGGTTAGGGGTGCCAGAGAAAAACAAACATACACAATCATACACACCCAGAGAGATGTGTACAAAGCCACATTAGTGTCTGAGCACTGGTTTTGATCCAAATACTGTGAGTGAAGATTCCATACAGCCCCTGCCTCCCCATAGAGGCAATCACAACCATCCAGTGTGTACACTGTGTGTACAGAAAACACACACTCACACAAAAGAGCCAGACACAATGGCATGAAACAGACAGTAACAATAGTGAAGAAACAATGCCAAAGGAGCAAGACAGAAGGGTTCACAGTAATCAGCAATAAAATGTTTCTTATTGTATCACATATATATAAATATATGTAAATATATCAGAACAACTAATTTCAACTCTTCTGGGCTGTTAGCATGACAGCTAACCAGAAACAAGAAAACACACTGGTTATTGTTTAGAACCATTAAACAATAACTTTAACTAAACTATTGATGCAAACAACTGCTAAATTTCAAGAGATTAATACAGAATTTCTACATAAATATGAGTAATGGTTTATTTTTCATTTTTAATTCAATAAAAATATGTTGGATCATGTTATTCCATTTTTATTTTACACATTTTTGTTAATATGGTGAACCACAAAGTTATACCCTGATTTTAATGAGATTAACTTATGGTTGTGTTTAAGTCTTTAGCTTCATGCAAATTATACAACAGTACAAAAAGCAATCCTACTTTCGTTCAAATGGAAAAACTAATAACTTCCTGTTCATTACACAACCAAATCATGGTATGCATTTCTGTATCTTTTACATTAATACCATGGTATCATATGTTTGTTTTACTGAAGATAATGAAGGAATTTCATATTAGTCTCTGCTGGCTTTCAAATAAATTAATAACCAGAATTATTTGGAATGAATAATAAATGTTTCAAAAATTTATTTTTTTAAACATTGTAGCATATAAACATTAGCTACACTAGTTGTTCTGCTGATTTACCAGAATTAAGTCAAAATATAGTTCAAAAATTAACTCCTAAAATATAGCATCTGCAAAAGGCAACTTTTGGCATGGTCTGCTCTGCATCCCCAGAACCAGAACCAAACGAGGAGAAGCGGCATTTAGCATCTATGCACCAAAAATCTGGAACAAACTTCCAGAAAACTGTAAAACAGCTGAAACACTGACTTCCTTTAAATCTCAACTAAAAACCCACTTGTTTAGAGTTGTATTCGAAACGTAATCAATTGCAAATTTATTGACGGAATCTGACTATGTTGTGTTTTTATTGTTGATTCTATGTTGTATTGTATTTTTGTGTTTGATTTGATGTAAAGCACTTTGAAATGCCTTGCTGCTGAAATGTGCTATACAAATAAAGTTTGATTGATTGACTGATTGATTTAAGCAAATGGATTACGAGTTTTTTGTGTAGTTTAATATAAGACCTAAGAAAAAGACATTTTAGCTGTTGCACAATTCTGGGCCTCTTAGCCTTGTGTCAGCTTCCCCTGTCCCTCTCTTCAATTCTCCACCCCCGCGCACAGAAGGCTCAACAGACAGAGGTGATGGCAGCCATATGGTTCCATCACCAAGCTTTCTGTAAATGTGGGAAAGGAGAAAGTGCGTAGAGAGGAGAAACCAGAGAGTGATGACACTGCAGAGACCTCCATTACCTCAACATAATAGGGATCATTCACCAGCGGCTTCACCCAGCTCAAGAGTCAGGGAGCGAGGGACCAGATTACGCTCAGGGGTGAGGAGGACGTATATGTGCTTTGAGAGGATAAAGAAATGGAGAGAGGTAGCTAGAGGTGTCGTCACACAAGGATGGGGCACTTTACTTTGCGTTCTTTTCCCACTTCCAGACGGGAAACCTCACTTAAAATCTCACTCGGCTTATCCTCGGAAACAAATCCGACCATCTGGAAATGGAAGCTAACAAGAGGATAAGGAGGAATTTAGAGGAGCGGAGCAGAATTTAGGCGCTTTAGAACATAAAGAAGTAGGGCTCCTCACATGCACCAAAAATTGGAGAGTTTAGCAGAAAAAAATAATAATTTGAGTCAAAAAGAACAGGAGAGATCAGCATTCCTTCTCAAAAGCAATCATTTTGGTCCAAAAGCAGATAAAAAAAAAAGCTGCTATTAAGAGGATTTGGGAGTGACAGAGTGTGCAACTTAAGGGGCAAGTTGAGATTTTAGTTTTTAATTGGGTGCTTTAAGGTATTAGTCAAGGAAAATATGTTTCTTGATTTGTTCAACCAGCCTGTGTTGTTGAGCTGCAACTGCAAACCTTGATTTCACAGATGCTATGCTAACCAGCTTGAAGCTCATCCTCCAGCATGACAGGTAACCGATGATGAGGAGGAAAGGTCCAATTAAAAGTCAGCATGTCAAGGTTTCATTAAAGTGCTTTGTGATATGTTTAGAAACTGTGCACGCCGTTTCCATGAGACTCCTGCTGTATTTCACTCCCCTGTCACCAAGAGCAGAGGAAGGGAAAGCAGCGATACCCATGGTGTGATGAGGCTCCGCAGGGGGGCTCCGAGCTCATCAGACCCCCATAGAACATCATACAGCTGGACCTGTGCCACACTTTAGATGAAAATAACACCCGAGGGAAATATTGAGGACTTTTCAATATTCCCTCTGAATCGTCCACATCATTTCCCTTCCTGAGATTCACAGTCTTCCTCCCAGTATTGCTTTCGACAGTTAAGAGTCCCTCACCCTTCGGCTGTTTTTCTTCCATCTATCACGCTGTTTGCGTCCCTCACTCTGAACGGCACACACAGGGGTCAGGACAACCTAGCTGTGTGATAGATAGCGGAGTCATTCATGACCTTGCAGCAGAAACACACCCTCTGTCCTCCATTTCTATAGATACATGTGTATATGAAACTGAAAGGGAGAAAATAAAATAGTGTGTTTATATGGCAGGTCAGTCTGCGTTAAAATGTTTCCTGTCTTGCCCCTTGGGTCAAGAGTAGCTCTGCTCTCACTGTTTTCTAATGTGACACTGACCATAGGCTCCATGGGTAAATCACAGAAAATTTCTGTTTTATTTTAATGGAAACTTGTAGTGAATTGTAGTGATTAACTTTTCGATTTTCTGTTTGCACTGAAATTACCCTGACATTCAGGTTTGCGCCTTCATTAGCTACACTAGTTGTTCTGCTGATTTACCAGAATTAAGTCAAAATATGTAGACAAAGCACTTCATATTTTCCTTCTCCATTTCAAAGATTTGTGAGAGTATATAATTACCTACCAATTTTTATGGTCGGTAATTACATGAAAAATTGCTTTTCTAGCCAAAACATTAAATTTAAAAGCTTAACTGAAGATATTCATTTCTATTTTTATACTATGAAACTACTTCTAAAATGTAATATGCAAAATAAAAAAGGAAATGTAAATCACATGTGACAATTATACTCACTGAGAAATCAAAATGTTAATTTAAACTTAAGCAAAAACAAATTGGATCTTCTAGAATCAACCAGCCCTAAACTAACCAGTATAGCTTCTACATGAAATCTTGACTTCTTTAACTTGAAAGCTAGAAGTACTTTATATGACATAAAAAAAAAAACCTTAGTGGTTTAAATAACTCAATTTCAGCCATATAACTTAAAAAAAAAAAAAAAAAACGTAACTAAAAAGAATTGGCTAATTACAAAAACTTACATTGGCATAAAATATGCTCTTATTGTACACAATAGCAAGACATAATTTAATAAAACATTTAATTGCATTAGTGGAACGCTCATCTGCTCAGCTAACTGGGCACACAATGACGCACTGTTTCCCCCTGCATGGTCATTCAAAGAGATTACAAGCGCTACAGTTCATAGGTGTCTCATGCTTTAAGTCTGCAGCCACAGGGCAAGCCTGAAAAACACTTTGATTGCACTTGGTTTTGTGGAGTTGTTCAGACCACCCTGGGGTGCCTGCCATAGAAAAGATTTTGAAAATGGCTGACAGGTTTCTTTGAAATCTTGCGAGTTATACCCCAGCACAGCAAACTGTCATGCATTGCTGAGCACATGACAAAACGCAGTAACATATCTCCGTTTTATCACCCTGCCGTCTTCTAATTTTCATTTCGCCTCTATTTATTGAGCTAATTTGGTGACTCTGGGTGTCTCAGACTCTGATTTATTAGTGGAGTCTGACTAGTGGCCGTGGACTCAGGACCTTTGTGATATTACAGCGAGAGGACAAGGATAATGAAATGCTTGCTGCCAGAGTTTCACTGGGACCTCTAAATGGGCTTAGGTGGGGACAGAGAGTGCGAGAACACATTCACCTTTCCAAGGAGGATTTGAAATTAAAAAGCAAAAAAAGAAAAACAAAGAGCTGTTACGAGATCTCAGTCAATTTCTATTCAACACAAACCTTCGCTTTTGATCCTAAAAAAGCATCACAGCTAGATAAAGCCACCTATAAATAAGTACACCTGGTGCTGTTTGAAGGCTCTCAATGTGACAGGGCTGACTGTAGACGAATCTGAAATATGTTGCAAGTCTTCACGTAAAGAAAATATGTGACAGCATGCTTCAGATAAAGAAGTCACACATGCCAACCCTTTTGTCAACAAACACTGCTGCTCAGCTGGCTTCCTCCTGTAACAATAGGAAGCATCACAACATGTCAAGTAACGAAAGGCTGTGAGCTGAAGCGACTGACCATTATCTAGTCAGTGAGCAGGAAAAAAGGGAATATCTTCCATAGGGACGGCACAAACAGTAAATTGGTCCATCACTACACCATGAAGTAGTCTATACTCCAAGATGCCTTCTCAATTGAAGCTTTTTCCCTTAAACAGAACTACCTAGTCACCAATTTATGTCTCTATGTCAACAGACGAAGAGGTCTGAAACCTGAAAGTAAAGAAGTGCTAAGTGTTTCTCTGACTCAAGGAATCTAAAGATCTCTTACCATTCATCTCATCACTCCTCTACTTTTTTTATTGCTAAACATTAAAAGTGAGAGGGAAAAAAACCATAGATTCCTCAAAATGCACTCATACTAACTTTGGATTTTTGCATGAAACGAACAAGACAAATGAAGGATATTGTTGAAAACAAGAGTGTAATAAATCTTTTACTCTTAAAATAGTGTTAGGTTTTAATATTAAGTCAGCCTGAGAAATGGCCACCCTCCATCTCTATTTGTGACTTTTACTTTAAAGTAAGAAAAGCAGTATTTTAGTTGTCGTCTTGTGCTGGAAATGCCAACTAATAAAGACTGGACAACAACACCTGGTTGAAAAAGGATTAGAAAGGTTGCTAATGACTCTAAAGTTAGCATTAGCTTCCGGCATGGGTGTACAAGAGTCTCGTGATATGATGAACTTGGGTAAAATTACCATGGTTCCTCATTTAAGTAAAAATTGCAAACAAGAATATATAAGATGATCTAATAATTTAGTTAATAATTATTTCAATTTCTGCACAAAATAAAAAGGTTATGCTGAATTATCCAACTAAACAAAAGTATTTTAAGAAAACATTCTTACTAAACTGGATACTAGATCTTCCTGTAATCTGGGATTTTATAGGGTAACACGAATAGTGTCATTGTGTGTCCATCTACCTGGGTGGTATTATGTAAAATCGACTTTTTTGAGCTTTACATCATATAATAATGTTATTCCCTCATCAAAAAACATACCTTGAGATTTTTTAGATTTTTTAGCTCCTTCACACAAGCCAACAGTAATTAGAAAATACTTGGTGGTGATGCTAGTCTGCTGAGCTCATCATACAAAGTACTTTTCAGTGCAATGTTCCTAACAATGATGTTAAAGGCTTAATAAAGGAGCAATGTCTTGATGACTTTCTGATGTCTTGTTTGTTTCTGAAGACAGTGTTTTAAAGAGCAAGACTTTCTTAAAGAGACACAGGCCTAATTTCAAGGAGCTAAATAACAAAGTCAATTTTCTTTTATGAAATATTTGATACATACAGCATTTTTATAACAAGTGAAGGTAACTTAGTTATTTGACTATGCTATTAAAAATAAAATTATGTGGCTGGAAAACACAGAATACTGCTTTTTTAAAACACTCTGGGGCATCAAGTGGTGCTGCCAGAACGTCACTGGAATCTTAAAATCAGCTTTGATGGGGACCAAATATCATGAATCATCTCACGTTGGGAGGTACATGTATCGCTACAGGTCTAGTAGAGAAACATAGGTACCTTATGTTGCGCTAGCAAGAACAAAACTGATTACATGTAATGGCCTTTAAAAAACCACAAGATATCAGCTTAAAACACATTTGGGACATTTGATAATAAACCACATGAATTTTTCACCCATCTGTTCATAAACCAAGCTTAATCACTTATTTCAAAACAATGGAGCTTCACTGGTGCACATGTTTTTCAATCATTCTAGCTGCTTATCACCCAGTCTTTTAGGCTTTTGCTGATACTAATAATATAGATACCAGTAGACAGATTTATCAAAAAAAAAAAAAAACAACACACAAAAAAACAAAGACTAGGAGCTTTAGAAAGAGAAGAGCTGTGGCGGAGCAGTCCGGAAGTAGAAAACACCAGGAGGTCCAGCGTCTGGATGCAGGCAGCCAAAGAGTAGCGTTGCCGTGACAACAGTGATGCCGTGTTGATGATTATAGCCGAGCAGCTTGCAGCCAGAACTCGACAAACATTGTCTGTATATGTAATATATTTATTCAGCTGCACTGCATATCAAATGCAAAATTATTTTTCTATTACATCATTCCTCTCCGTCATTTGTTCCAAATGATGGAGAGTGTCCACCTTCTTCTGAAGTATTGCTAAAACTGATAGACCAGCTGCTCACCTAAAACACAGTGGGATTTGATCAATACAGCAACGGTGAGTAGAGAATGTGGCTGCCGTGGTCCCCCACATTGATGAAATAATGGATCAGCTTTTGGGTCACAGTGGACTCATTGTACCAGCAGCATGACCACTGAGGTTTCCTGCCTCTGCACCTCTTTGTTTCAAGTCTTTTAATTAAAGAGCTGGGCAAGAGAATTCCCTAACAGGCTTAGCTATTGGCAGCCCTGCAACCAGGACTGATTGTTCAATTCAGGATTTAGTCAGTAAAGCTTTGTGTGACCAACACATAATGCTTTAATTCGTAAGGGTGTCAGGCCTTTGTGTGTTACCGCATCAGAGCAGGATTCGCAATTAAAGGCATCGGCCTAGAACTGGGGGAAAAAGGCAGGTGTTTGCCTAAAATACTTGAGTGTGTTTCAGCTGAATGCTCTGATGAGCTTTCACTGATCTGATGTGGACCAATCCAGAGCCCCTTCCTCTTTCGCTGCATCAGCTGGTGATTTCTGAGCACATAGCCACTGCAGCATCCTACCTCCTCCTCCTCCTACTCGATCTCTCCTCTCCTCCCCCACTCTCCTTCAACCCCTCTCCACCTGCTTTTAAATGCATGGTCCTGCCCTGCCAAGCCAGTCTGTGCATACAGCATCACTCCTCTCCATCCCCTCCAGAAGGAGACAAGATTGGAGTGAGCAAGCAAAGCCCCTCTGCTGCACACAGCATCACCAATAGCTGATCGGGAGATAAGAGGCAACCTGAATCAGGATGGCTCAAGGTACCCAGTGGGAGAGAGAGAGAAATAAACACAGGCCTCTGCAAGCACAAACCCCACAAAATAGGAACTGGCCAGAATCCTAAAATCTAAAAACAGATGCTTGGATCATTCAACTTGTTCTTTTACAAGAGAATCAATAAGGATCAGAGGCTGTTTCTTGTAGCAAACATATGCAGCGCCACTGCATGATGCATGGAGGAGGTGGACACAACCTACACAGACATCCTGTCCTCATAAAGCTCCACATGACCCATGTCTACTGTACATTTTGGTTGTTTCGTAACACTCCACACTAGTCATCTCAGTAGCCTCAGCTGGATTAAATCCTCTCTGATGTGCTGTGCTGAACAGGCCCAGCATTACCGACACAACCTCTGATGGAAGAGTAAAGACGGGATGGTGGGGGGCCGGGAGAGGGGATGCAACCTATATCAGCTCCATAAATAACAGCAATGTGAAGCACAGTAATATAAACCACTAAAAGCTTCAAAGCTACCAATACATCACTCCCTTTGCGCACAGGATGCAGCGCCCTGCCTGCCTGCTTGCAACAATAGGCCTGTGCATATTTTTCCCCTTCATAAACGCATACGGATGTCGGTGGATAGCATAAAGCTAAGATGGGCCTTTGTCCGATGATGCTGGATGAGTGCGTCTCAGAGGTGACACATCAGGCATACATGCATGCGTGATTCCGCGCGAATTAAAGCCGTTTGGGTCATGGTGTTGTGCGCAAAATCGTCCGTTCGTCCCCCGCATCACTTCGGGTTAGAGATCGGGGTCAGGAGAATAACCACAATGCATTGTGTCCGGCGTCCACCACAGCTTCTCTGGATATATCTGTTTATGTGTTTCCACCCAACAACAATCTGGTCATTTAGTCAACAATGGCTGGTGATTAGACAAACCTCAAAGCCCCTGGTGGAGTCACATGCCTCTGTCTGCCTCTACAATAATACAGCCTCATTTATTCCGCTACCTAAAGCATTTTTATCTGCAGAATTTTTTAAAAAGGTGACCGTTTACGTCCCCTGAACAAATAAATGACATCATCGCCTGAAAGCCACAAACCAGAGGGGGGAACGAAGGAAGCTTCGTAAATAAAACATAGCGAGTTGGGGCGCAGTGATTCTACTGTTTTCTATGGCTTCCTCTCTCCCTCTCTCTGTCTGTTTTCCCCAGCATTACTCGCATCCACTCACCAGGTTCAGCACCGTCTCCACGATGTCCCGGTTGCTAACCTCTCCAACCTGGATCAGGCCCACCAGCACGGCGAATTTCATCTGGATATTCCTAATCGGAACCGCGGGGTTGATCACCCCGGCCGGGAGAACCATGGAGCCGGCCGCAGACACCATCTTTTCCCCGGTGGAGCCGGAGCCAGCGCCCGGGGCGACCTGCTGCTGCTGTTGCGGCGGCGGCTGAGCGGAGGACCCCGCCGGCGGAGGAGGAAGAGGGGGATGCGAGTCTTGGTCTGTGTCCGTGAGCGAGGAAGCAGAGCCCGGTGGTGCTGAAACCGGCGTCTCGCTCGACATTTCCCCTTGGAAAACAGGGAGGAGAGGAGCGGTCGCCGCTGTCTCTCACACCTGCTTTACAAGCTCGGGCGTCTGCTGTTGTTCAAAAACCATCCACTGAGGAGTAAAAATAAAAAATAAAGAAAAAAGAAAAAAAGAAAAAAAACAAGAAGCCCGGTGTTTTAAAAATCCTCTGAATTCACCTTATCCACCTGAAAACATGCAGGGATGCATAAGGCTAGAGAGAAAAAACTACATCGCCTTGACAGAAGCCTATGTTCCTATCTCTCTTTCTCTCTTCTGTCTCCCCCTCTCATTGGCAGGTTGCAGTCAGTGCGGTGATTATGGCAAGGCGACATATCATATAATTTAAATTCTCCAAACATTTCAGCCATATCTAAGGCAGGTCACACCACTAAACAATCCAAATAAGTTTCAGATGTCTCGAAACCCATGTCTGAAAATACAGAACCAATAATTAACAGAACCTGTTGCAAGTTGAATTTATAAAGAATAAAACGAAGCAAATTTCTGTTCAGCAACAGTTTAAAATGGATTACATGGCTTAGTTCTCAGATTCTGGGGTTAACAATTTGTCAACTGCACCCTAAATGAATATTCCAGTTAAATAGATGGCGTCTGTCTTGAGTACACGAACTGTATTTACATGTTGTTTTACAATATGACTAAATATAATGTGTCAGATTAGAAGTTTCCTAATATTTTCTAAAAAGAGTTCTTTTTTATTGTCAAGGAATATTGACTGCAATCATGCATCTTCAAATATAAAATACTTAGACTAAAACATAATCTGAATGATCCTAACATAACAGATGTAATATAAAACTGAATGTAAAACTTGTGGGAGCTTTGATTTCAGTTCATCTACCTCTGTTATTGCTTTTATAGATTGGTTGTTTGGTTACATCTGGGGGACAGAAGGAGAGGCAGGACTGAACCAAGAACTGCCACAATTGTTCATATTTACAGTCTGGCTTTGTCAATAAATCCAAACTACTTATGTGAAGTTCATAATTTCTATTTATCAATATTAATTAAGGTGAAGTAAGTCAAACTAGGTTGTTAAATATTGGCACTCAGATACACTGCACATCACTATATATATGAATAAATCTTGGTTTTGTTAATGTGCAATGTGACATGGTAAACTTTCAAATTGCTTTTGTCTCGTCAGCAATAACTACATTTACAATGATAGGAAAGTCAGATATTGCACCATTTTTTACTTTTATATTTTGCTGTCTGCTAAGAGTCAGAACCTTTTCTGCATCTACCAAACAGCCACAGTTTTAACTTTAATGCTAAGAAATAACATTTCAGTTTGCATAGTTTACGAAGAATGGGAAAATTGAGTAAATCAGGAATGTACTAAACTGATGCGTATAACAGCTCAACCACATTGTGCATACACATTAATTAACTACTTGCAGCTTTTATAAATTATGCCACCTGTTTCTACATGAAAATGTTACACCTAAAACTCACCCACCTATAACCACTCAGTGTGAAGAGAAAAAAGGTTTGAAAGTCCATCAAGTTAAAAAAAAATGTATTATCTAAGTGCACAGCACTGACACCTTAACTTTGTGTTAAAATTATTTCTTTTGAAAAATAAATGATCTTTTCCCATTATATCCTACCTAAGTAATGGTAGCTTTTTGGTTTTATGTAAATCTTAATAGGAAAGCACATATTTCTCCTCTTCATATTCTCACTCACAGGTCATAAAGAACTGATGTGGAAGCATCTGTGAAACGTATCCAATGTTGCCTATAAATCTTAAAACTAGGGAGCATTTTGGTTTTTCAGTAGGGTTATATGATTTGTTTATTGTATTATTTTTATTTTGTAAACATCTTCAACCAAGTTATTTATGAACAAATTTTCACTTGAGATTTTTTTTGCTTGTTTGTTTCATTTGAATGATTGTGACGTTAATTTCAAATCAAACAAAAAAAAACCCACAATACCCATGAGGTGATTAGCACTATCTCTAAAATAATACGGAGACGGGAGTTTGAATATATGTTACAATTACCTTCCATAAATGGGTCCATGTTGACGCCCCCTGTGTGCGGCATGCGCACTTCAAGGCTCCCTGGGAGGGTATTGAAGCAGAATAACAGGGAGCCATCCATGCATGGGTTCATGTAGAGCATAAACCTACATGGAAAGGCTTGGTTTTTGTTATGACTTTTAAAATATATTTTTCTAATAAATAGTTATTGATTGTTCAGGCAATAAACTGTAACACAGAATGGGGAAATAACCAAACAATTACTCAGTTGGGGTGAGTACAGGGGCAATTCAGGTGGAGTTCAGTTTAGGGCGTGTGATTTCCAGGCAGAAACTATTTATATATTTAATGACAGAATTTAATTTGACTACTCTGAAGCCCAGTTATTTTGCACACAGATCCAGTCAACAAAGTTTATCACATAAAAATATATTTTGATCTTCACTTTGGATTACAATTTTGTAATACAATTTAAAGGAAAAAACAATTAAAACATCTTTTTCGTAATTTTGTCAAAACTTGCATTTATCAAAATAGTAGTTTATTGTTGGCCAGTTTAAACTATCTCTTTAAAACAATACAGGCATGCCTAGGAATTTTACATGTTTTACATTTGTATTCTTTGAATCCATTTTCTTTCACCTTTGTCCCTATAGTGGGGCTGGTAGGGGTGCCCATCTCCAGCGAGACATTTTGGGCGAGAGGCGGGGTCACCCTGGACAGGTTGCCAGTCCATCACAGGGCAACTCAAAGACAGACATGACAAACAACTAAGTACTCACACACTCACACCTGAGGAGAATTCAGAGACCAATTAACTTAACAGTCATGTTCTTGGACTGTGGGAGGAAGCCGGAGAACCCGGAGAGAACCCAGGCATGCACAGGGAGAACATGCAAACTCCATGCAGAAAGACCGGGGGCTGGGAATATTGCAAGGCAACAGCCCCTTTTTGCATTCTTTTTTACTTAAATTTTTTAACAATTCTTTTTTAGTCCTTTTTGATTAAAATCCATATGGGCTATGTTGGCCTTGTGAAATATAAAAATTTTTTTCAAAAACTTTTGCGTTATTTATTTCTTCCACAAAAATATGCAGAATTTAAAGATAAACAAATTTAGCTAAACTGAGCTTTCTGTGTTTTTGTTTTCTTTTCCATTTGTTTCACCACACAGTTACAGGCAATTCTACCAAATGCAAAGGAAATGTAAATTTCTGATTTCCAAGCAATTAATTACAGAAAATGAAAATTGAACATTAACTAACAGGTAAAGCCAAAACCCACACATTCAAATAATATCCCACTAACACTCCATGTTGGCTACACAGGCCATATAGTCGACAACCTGTGTGTGCGTGTGTGTGTGTGTGTGTGTGGGTGTGCGTGTGTGTGTGTGTGTGTGGGCGTGTACATATGGGTGTTTTGTGCACCGTGTGCTCTTCAACAGGGCACATCTGCTGGGTAGGATTTGCTTTAACAAGGAGGTTATGAGGGCTGATTTGTTTTTCCCTCTGTGCCTTTCTGTGTTTGTTGGAGAGTATTTTCATACAGGCAGATATGTCTCTTGCATGCATCCCTCATCTTTTTGAATTACTGACCGCTGACAAGGGCATCAAGCTGTGGCTTATAGCTTTTGCATTTTATATATATATATATGTGTGTGTGTGCGTGTGTGTGGGGGTGTGTGTCTCATGTGTGTGACCAAGTTACATCATTAGTGAACTTCACAGATGAGCAGAGATCGTCTCATTTTCTCCTCAGCCCCAATCTTCAACGTAGAAGAAACTGAAGGAGACAATCACACACTCTGCTCAGCACACATCTGCTACACATTTCCCCTCACACCTCCAAGAAGCTATTTCTCAAACTAACACATGGCATGTAGCTCTCATTCACGCTCTCACTTGGATTCACACACATGTGCACAAGCACAATGGCAGGTTCCCTCACACACAAACACATTCCTCTTTGTTTCCAGACAAAGGCTCTCCTCTGCAGCTCTGTCATGACTCTACAAAGGACTCCATCATGAGAGAAAGTGGGTTCCAACTAGTGATTGGATGAAAAGCATCAGCGTTGTTCCACCTTCTTGCTTTTCTTAATCTCAGTCTTCTGCATCATGTCTTTCCTTTATAGATGTGCTGCCCTTGCAGCACATCTAGAAGATGTTTGCAGTCAGGAAGATATTTGTCTTCCAGTTCCATTTTATCTTGCAGCATCTTTCAGTATAATGCTGGAGTTTCTGAGAAGAGGAGGACTTGGCGAGCATCATGCAGATCAGAGGTGACACATGTCAGAGAAGATTTGATGAGTGGAAGAGATGCATTAGATGCATTTGACGGGTCATTATTTCATTAACATGAAATATCCAACTAGATTTCCAGAGCTGAAATGTAAAATTGTAACTTCCAGGTTGGCTGTTAGGATACAGAGATAAACAAAGATTACCTAAGACAGTGATGGAAACGCAGGTAATAACTTCCTGTTTTCACAGACAAATGTGAGTCATCAGCAAGATGGCTGTGAGTTAGTGCGTCCATTTGCACTCTAGTGTGTAATTTGTGTCGATACATTTCTGTGTGTGAGAGGGTGTGATAAAGACGAGAAATGTTCTGATTACAGAAGTGACAAAACATCAATTTTCTGGGACTTCCTGCAATTTGTCAGCAAAGTAATTACATATAATTTTTAAGAATTTGTTTCCTGATAATTACATATCCACTATAACACATTAGCTGACGTATGGTAAAAACATATATTGAGTTTTAATTCTTCATGCATATTTTATTTGGTTAACACAGTTTTCCATTTCTTTAGCACTGCAGCTAATGGGTTGCTATCCTAAATTGAGATGGATTTATTCCTACATGCTTAGACATTTCAGATAATGAGAGAAGATAAAAACAACTTGAGTAAATATAAAATGTAGCTTTAAAATGTGAATTTATGAAGAGAAAAAAATGCAAACCAATCTTGTTCCACTTCAAAAAGTCATTACCCCCAAATCTAACTTCAGCTTGTATCATCAGCTACCATGAAGATGTGTGCAACCTATAGAGAAAGAACGTCATCCCAGTTTTCTTTGCAAAATTATATTATTACATTCATATTAGAAGAGTTAGAGCATCATTATTCTGTTTTAGGTTTAATGACAGCATCTCAGTCCAATCAGACCTTCATCTTGATTTTCTCAAGCCATTCAGATGTGGATTTGCTACCGAACGTTGTCTTGCTGCATAACCAAAGTACTCTTATGGTCAAGATTATTAGCCGATAGACATTCTCATTGAAAGTTTTTGTGCAGAGAATTGATGGTTCTATCAATTATGAATAATCCCTTACACCCTTCAGTTACTCTTCCACCTCAGTGTTTAACTACAGTGTTTTCTGAATGACTTTTTGTTTTACAGACATAATGGGACACATACCTTTCAGCTATTTCAACTTTTATTTTGTCAGTTCAAAACGTTTTTCCCAAAAGTCTTGGGCATCATCAAGATGTTTTTTGGTTGTTGTTTGGTGAAAATGTTTTTTTACCTTTGGGTTCTTGCTTCAAGGCAATGAGTGTCATATTTGGATTGTATTTTTCTTATTGTTGAATCATGAACTCTGACCTTCACAGATACAAGTGAGGCCTTGAGCTTAAGATGTTCTGGGTGTTTTGCAATGTTGTGGGTGAGTCATTGAAATAGTAATTTGGCTCTGATCTGTATTTTCATCATTTATGGAGAATGACTCTGCGGTTTAAGGACAATTACTTTTTCGCTTACGGCTAGGTTTCTATGGAAACTGTTTCACCTTGATAGAAGATATAATCATAAGAGATCTACTTTTTGTATATATTGACGGTTATGTGATTATCTGAAACAATTGAATGTAACATATACGGGGATCAAAAAAATTTTTCACAACCGCTTAACATCTGATCCTCACCTATGGTCAAGAGTTGTAGACAATGGCTGATCCAAGTAACTGAAATGTCCGACTTAGCTCAGCCTCAAAGATAAGGACGTCTGTCATCACTACGTGACTGAACTGAACGGATAAATGTAACTGTAGAATAATCAAGCTTCTTCTACTATTTCCAAATAATAAAACTAAAACAAAGTTAGTTTGTCTGTGGTTCGTTTATCACCACTTGTATTACATCAATATGGGGCGTTTCCTGTGATTGAAGGGTCCTGGAACTAGCTCAGCATGTATGACTAGCATTTCCGATATCTGTTAAGTTGAAGCTTTTTTCCTGTAAACAAAACAAGCAAAGGGCACATTCTGACATTATTAGAAAAGATTGGAAAAGATTTTCTAGTTGGCCTAATTTTTTTCAGATCCTCTAATCCTGGTGACTAAATACTTGCTCTGATTTGGTTACATTGTGTGAAGTACTCAGTTTGTTTGGTGCAGGTAGTCTTATTAAGAGGTCACAAAGGACTTTAAAAAGCAGCTTAGTTGAATTCACATAGCAGTGAAAAAAAAAAGAAAAACATTGCACAGTTGCATTGTTTCCAAGTAGCCTGTTTGAAATCTTACACCTTATGCAAATTCAAAAATTTAAGGATAATGTTCTCCACTTTAGTTTATACAGATCACTTCCTTTTAAAACCCAGTGAACAAATTCAGAAAGGGCCATTTTCAAAGCTGTACATTGTGTACATAGCTGTACACAGAATATCCTAACAACAAATTTTATTGGAAATATTTGTTTCTTAAGAAGTACACAATTCCTTATTTTAATAATTTAAATGCTGAGTTTGTTCTTATACAATCCTGATATGTGAAATTATCAAGTAAGAGACTCCCTGGGCTTTGATTAAGGTCTGGGTTATCTCACTGTTTAACATTGACCATGTTTCTATAAATTAGGCGACTGGGATTACATATGCTTTGAGATTTGACAGAAAAGCTTATGAATTATATTCTTCCCACTACTGAGAGAGCAAGGCCAGTTCTCACCAGAGAGCAGTGGACGTTAGACAAATTAATCTGCTTTTCTCCGCTTGTGAGCATTCTTCATAAGTATTTCTGACAGCATTCAAGCACGGCTCAGTGTCTTTAGCCCCACGGAGCCTCGGCTCCCTGATGAGTCAGATATTAATGTTGCCAAACTCCCAGAAGTTTATTAAAAATCTCCCTCAATATTTAAAGATTCCCAAAGATATTACATCTGTCATGCTGAATCCCTGGTGATCCTCCTTATAGCTGAAAGCACAGCACAACCGTAAATTATAGGATGTTGGAGGCTTTTGAATAGAGAAATACTGAATATGGATGTATTGCTAAATTAGAGAGTGAGCGTCAGAAGCAGTGGGATAAAAAGATACTCAGCAAATGACATGCCTAAAAACTGAGAACAACTGTTGTGTTGTGTTCACAGATTTTATTAGAGAATATCACTGCAAAAACACAAAATCAGACAAATTCTTTCTGGAGCAAATGTCTTGGTACACTTGAGATGAGAAAAACTAACATGGAAGTAACTTTTCAGCAAAACACAAGAGCTTAAGAACAATTCCTTAATATTGTGAAAAAGAATTTGTTCCATTGGCAGATGATTTCACTTATAACATGAACATTTTATTGCACAAATATGCAATATTAATAACCTTTTATGTCCAGCCACAAATTCCTTATGGAATTGCATTCAGCGATAAAAGGCTCGGTTATTTCGTTGTCTTTCAGTTGACTTCTCATGCTGAACCCAATGAAAATCTTGCAGTGAATGCATTACTTGGACACAGTTTTCTGATATTGTTGTACAAACACGTTAACGTTTCTGTAAGCAAATTTACAGATACATTTTTACCCTGAAAAATATAAATAGAGTATAAAAATTAAACATAAACTCTAAAGCAGTGACAAACAAAGACAGATGACTCTAGCAAACATTTTATTTGGGGTTCTGCTATTCACTAGTTGAGCAATGATATCAAGTATTCCTGTCTGATTTTGAAATCTGAAGAATTTGAAGAATGTTTATTCATCTACCACTGAGCCCCTGATGGGCCATTTAGTCTCTTACAACTCCCATAGCTGAAGCAGAAAGCTGTTATTCTTAAAGAACCTCTAAAACACCAACCTACACAAACTGCTCAGAGTAGACCGACACCTCTGGATTCGAGTTGGTAAACATAATTAAGAATTTAGAGACTGAGGAGCCAGATTTTATTACTGGTAGATAGAAACTAGTTTTCAGGTGCCTGGAGATGCCATTTCAAGTTATGCTGCTGCTTTTTATGAGCTAGATGTGTACAAAACAGTTGTTGAGTAGTTTGCTATGTTATTGTAAAGCAAGGAAAATATTTTCCTATTGCATAAAACTGCATGGCAATAGAAGATGCAATCAAATGCATATTCATGCAAATTCGTGCATGTGTTTCTCATAGTGTTTGGAGAACCTTCACAATACCAGCTGGCATTAATAATTCAATTGAGACATCACGTAGCAATGCACATGAGAGAAACAAGGAAGCCAAATCTATTGTTCTTGGTTTCAACTTCTGTAAGACCTGCAGACACTTTTAGGTGTCTCTCACTTGTCACAAACAGAAGTTCAAATTAGGACAATGACCTGAAGGCTAAAAGTACTCTTGTCTTTTATGCCAGGATGAGTCAATTTGTCACCATGCCTGCCCTGAATGTATCTGTGTCAGGTACCAGTTAACTTACCCTGAAAAATTATAGCCTGGTTGTAAGCTAGACAGCTAAAATGTAGAATGAAAATAGGTATTTTTTTACAACAGAAATAAAATGCATAGAAGGGGCAAATCTAGAATTAATATGATTTAAAAAAATATGGACATTATGTGGTTTAAACCTAAAAAACATATAAGGCTCAAATTCACAACTATGAACAAACATATTGATTCATGTCTAAATAGGTTCTTCATAGAGCTTCCCTGTTTAAATTATGTGTATTATTTATTAAGTGTGTATGTGGAAGGTCAGTTTTCTGACTACTTATACCCACTTTTGAAGAATTTCCCAGAATTGCATCATTCTTCATGTTATTCCTGTGTTTTGAGTTTCTCTACTTACACTCAAGGACACCTGTACTGCTGACATGCTGCCATTAATTATTCATTCATTGGTTAATTTATTCATTGATGACCTTATCTGGTTGTTTGGAAGAAGATGGTGGATTAGCCAGTCTCAGGGGACACATCTGTCCCACCAGTGTTTTCCCTCCCTGATCAGATTTTAAGTCATGTAAATAAGACAGATAAAGAGAACAAAGTGAAAGAAATAATACTGGATTGTCTTGCTGATATAACAAATTGATTTAAATTGTGTTTAAATCAAATTAACCAGAAACACTAGACTGTTGCTGGCTTCTACAATTTGTTCACAGATGTACAGTTTGAATGTGTTTGTTCAAATAGTGGTAAGTAGTGATGGGCTATCTGAAGCCAGGCATCGAGGCGCGTACCGAGTAAAAATCGGGCGTGTCAGATGCTTCGATACTTGTGTCATCTTGCTGAAAACCCAACCCACGTGACTGTCAACAAACGATGCCTCTTATTGCATTGGTCACGTGACTGCTTCATTTTGCGTGTCGGTTTTCAAAATAAAAGCGTCATGAGCCGTGCTGCTGCATGGGTTATTGTATTTGATCACGCATCAGATGAGTATTTGTCTTCACCAGTGGCCCAAATAAAAGGACCCTTTTATAGTTCATGTGTATTAACGATTTGATTATGGCACTCATCAAAATGTAATGTTTGCTACCGGTTTTCTCAATCATTGATTATGGTATATTTTATGACTTTATATTTGTGTGTATTTTATTGTGTAAAACACTTTGAGACTGCATTGTTGCTGAAATGTACTACACAAATAAACTTGATTGAAATGGAGCCAGCACGAAGAAAAAAGCTGACATCTGGTAAAACTTTGAGATGATCACTCATAAGATTCTTAAATAAAAATAATTTACCCATTCACCTACAAAATTCTTATCTTCTTGAAATTGTTCTGCAAAGATATATGAGTCTTGCACAGCAGAAACAGACTTAAAGCTGTTGAAAGAGTAAAATTCTGTCCTGATGAGTAAAAATAAAAGGGATCAGAGCCAACTAGAAATCAAAGAAAAAGAGAATTTTTGAAGAATTTTTGTTTTTCAGGATGCAAATCAAATCTCAAAGAATACTGTCTGCCCCAACAAGCACTGCACTCCGAATACACTAAAACAAATGTCTATTGTCAAATCACTCAATGAGAAAAGAAAACAGCTACTGACAGTTAACATATATCAGGATTGGCTACAAATGATTTTAATAAATAAAAAAAAGATTAGTTAAATAGGATTTAAATGACTCTCCTGTTACTAAACATAAGTTTGATGAAAAAAAAAACAAACAAAAAAACCCCCACTTTGTAACAATATTGCATTTACTACATTTTTTAAGTATGTCTATCTGAGTGACAAGGCTGCCACAGTTTCAACAGCAGATGTCACTAGTGAGAAATGAATGAAGCATCGAGTAATGAACCTTTGGGCAAAACAATGGGCTGGGAAGCTTCATTGCTTCACGAGGCTTCATTTGAACATCATTAGTGGTAAGCTTGTAATGGAAATAATTTAGAAAATTGATGAAATGACTTACACCAAATGGATGATGTGGAACAAGAGAACTAAGGTAAAAGTAAAGCAGCTGAGCAAAAGGAAATTGACATGCTTTCAACTATTGGAAGGGGTGATGAGCAAGATAAGAAGCAGGTGAGGCCAATCAGGAGCTGGGGAAAAACATAGTCAGGAAGTTGTGGGAGGGTGACTAATAAGCACATATATAAATAAAGGGGGATATAGGAGGACCACACAAAACCAAAAGTATAAGAGAAACGATAATAAAAGACTGCGACAGACTGGCAACCTGTCCAGGGTGTACACCGCCTCTCGCCAGGAATGTTAGCTGGGGATAGGCACCAGCAACCCTCCCGACCCCATTAGGGACGAAGGGTGATTAGACAATGGATGGATGGATGGATGGATGGATAATAAAAGAATCTAAACCAACACACAAAGAACAGACAACAACCAATAATCTCAGCACAAAATAAGTGACATTAATAAACAATCAGTTGAATGCAAAAACTAAAGTCCAAAACAAATGTACAAAGAACAGAGAATCCTGATAGATTATCTTGGCCAAAATTTCCAGTTTAGTTCCAGAATTATTGTTTTACATGCAGAAATACCAAATTTCAAGGCTTCAAAAATGAAACCCTTGAGAAACATAATTGTAAGAAAATGGACAAAACACACAAATAGATAGACAAATAGATACATTCAGTTAGAAAGGAATTAAATCTGGAAATATAAATGTTTTTTTTTTTCCATATTCACCCAGATATAGAAAATATTTAAAACTAATTAAAACCTTTTTAAATTCAATTTTTTTAAAAACAAATGAAAAGCGGTCATCCTTTAAATGTTTAGTTCTGTACGTACATGAGTGTTGGAAACTACAACTACTAATACTATTACTGCTGCTAGTACTACTACATTAAACTTATCTTGAGAATCAGATAATAAATAACAATGTCTGACAGCTATTACAAACATCTATGTATCAACTTGGCAAAAATATTTAATATATTATATTTAATATTTAATTCACATTTCTATCATTTGGAATTTCAGGTTGAAGCTGTACTTACATATCCGTTTTATTCCAGCAGAGGGCCCTTTAAATCATTTTGCAAAGAATAGGTTGCATTATGTTGTATCTTAACGCATCATGTGTGAAAGAATAGTTTTTGTTTTATTCACACACAAAAAAGAAAAACAATAATCAGTTTTAGTTCATCAACAAACACTGGCAGGCATAATCTCAAACTGCCTTATCTTTCTGGATGGTTCCCATTTTTCTTAAGACATCTGCTTAGTTCTGTGTGCATTTGTAAAAGAAAAAAAAACACAAATGCAGATATGAAATTGATTTGTGGAGAAAATTACTGATTCACCTGGTGAGAGTCTTTCTTGTATCACTGAGTAATTTGCAAAATGATGTTCTCCATTTGTCAGAGCCCGTGGAGCAGCAGAGCTAAAACACACCCACCGTGCAGAGCATCATTGACATTCAGAAGCTGTAACCATGTGCTCCACTTTCAAGATAAACCACTGACATGTTAAATGAAGTAGAAGTTAAAGTAATGTCTCTCCGTTGTCACAGTAAAAAGACATGCTGACTCACACGCAGGGAGATTTTAGAGAGTGGTATCTGTATCCAAACCCCTTCCTTGTCCTTTATGAGAGTCTAGACCATCTATCTAACTCAGCTAAGCAGGTAAATGTGATTGAATATTGATCCGAGCATTAGAGAGTTAGCCTCCATCCTCTGCTTTAAAGGACACAAGAAGGTAAGTGATGAAAAGTCCTTGAGGAGAGCCCTCTGTGATTCTGAGGACTTTTCACTTACTCGGTTATCTAAAAATATTTCCTGTGGCACAGTTTCCACGCATGTTTAAATTCCAGAGGGAGAAGAGCACCACTTCATGGACACAGCAGCATATGACAAGGGGACTATTATACATGCAAAACTAATACTTCTTGAATTTTAAAAATATATTTTTTCACTTTGCATTCACAATCTTTTATTATTTTGTTGGGCTTTTAAGTGATAGACCAGCACAAAACAGTGCATAGTTTCAATGTGCAATGAAAATTGTATGTTATTTTACTTGTTTTTCATTTCCAACTAAAATCTGAAAGTGTTTCATACAACCCTACTAAGTCAGTATTTGCTAGAACCACCATTTGAGGCTTGCATCTACCCGCTTTGACCAGAGGAAGCTGCTGCCAGCACCATGTGATTAGCAGTTTCACGCCATTGAGATTTTACATTGCAATGACTTAGATTGTTCATTGTACATTGCAATACACTGGGTGTGTGTTTAGGGTTGATGTTTTTAACAGGTTTTCATCCAAGCTTGTTCAGTATTGACTTACATTCATCTTTACATCAATTCTGATCACCTTCTCTCTTCATCCCCATTGCATGATGCTGCCACAACTGTGTTTCACCATGGAGATAGTGTAACTACATTGATGTGTAGTGCTGCTCATCAATTCATCAGTTGAGGTTTGCTTCAATTTCCTGGTAGGTTTACATTTATACCACACCATTTCCATATTTGGAAGCTGTGTTGAAAGATTGGTATATTTTTTCTGCTTTAAATGCATGTCATATTTTTTTAGATTTCCTTATTTGTAAAAAATTCAATAAAGTGTGCGTTGAAGCTTATCAAAACATAAAAAATGTTTAAGGGGTATGAAAATCTTTGCAAAACGCAAGGCTCTTTATAGCACATATTCATATGTTTTTCATGGAAGAATTTGACAAAAAAAAACAGTACAAATGCACTTTAAAATTTTTATTCTCCTCTTTAGAAACAATAGCTTTGTTTTCAGTCACTGTCAAAAATAACAAGCATAAATCCTCCAGCTCTAAGCTAAGTTTGGAACCTCTCCACAAACAGCAAAGGTCTCACGTCAGAGTCTCTCAATCCTTTCTTACGCACACATGCACACGTGCCACTGTCACCCAGCAAAAGGCATCCACGCGAGGATTATGGCGGCACTGTGGAGATAATATTATATCATAGCAACACCATGGCAATGCTGCCTACAGCGGAAACAAACATTAAAGCCAGGGCAGTACCACGGTGGAGCGAGTTTTTCTCTATTGCTTCCCTACAGATGGTGTGTGGAAATTTCACATTTCAGCTTATCAATATGATAGGAAGACCCTGAAGAGCTGTGATGGCACAGAGAGCGCTGCAGAGAGTTTACAGTACAGGCTGTAAGTGTGTTTGAAATGCAGATACACAGGCACAACCATGCACACACTCTAAGTTTCAAACATGCTTCCCAGAAGCAGTGAAATGGTCTCATGTCTTAGACATTGTATAACACAAATGAAAAAAACAACAACTATAATACCATATACAGAGATAAAAGAACACTTTTGAATAAGATTAACGCTGAAAGTGGGGACTGAAAAAGAAAATCATCTGTGAAATCGTACATAAAATATTAAAAACACATTTATGGACCCAGTGATTGCGTCCCCTTCAATGTGGTTCTTTGTGTGGACCTTCTACATGAAACAAGTCAACTTTTCACAGCACGGTGCTGACATGTATCCATATTTTGTTTATTTTTTTAAAAAAGGAGTTCTGATAGTTTTATGTAATTACTTTTATACTTTTATAAGTGCAAATGGAACAATGATTTGGCATATCATCAAGCTAAAGCTGGAGATACATCACATGCCCATGTTATTTGTAAAGAGTTCACTGGTATAAAGTCAAGTTACAGGTGAGCGAGACCTCTTTTACAGCTTAATTTAAAAACAAATCTAAGATTGGTAGAATAAGCAGGCCTTCTGATGTTTTCGCAAATATTGAGAAATATAATAGTAATAAATAACAATAGTTATTTTAATAATATATGAGCTTCAATTAACAGCTGATTTGAAAATAAATTTGCATGATATGTAAATTGTAGATAAGTACAACGGGGATTAGAGTGTTATCTCATCTCTCATTGTTTTGTTTGTTCACGATGTTAAAAATAAATGCTAAGTATTTGGTAGAACAAACCAAAGCAATAAATATGGAATTTGCTTTCTATCTACAAGACATCATCAATTTAATAATGCACTTAGCTACAAGTACTTGCAAAGTAAATTGCTATTCTCATTATGGAACACATTGAGAACTGGAAATAATGTTGAAATTGTGACTGAAATGCAGTATCATAATTTATATTATAAATTAAAATATTATGTTGAAAATACCTGGAAATGACAATAAAACCACTTTTCTTCTATGTGCCCAATCAGCATATTGTACAGTCCAAGTCAGAAGTTTACATCTATATATATATATATATATATATATATATATATATATATATATATATATATATATATGGCCACACTAAAAACAGAACTACTTTGTTTATTTATTCTTTCATGTTCACTTCCGCCTTCGCCCGCTTCAGTTTCAAATGGGACAACTTGGAAATGAGAACCTATTTTATTTTACATATATATATAATTTTCTGCCATTATTCTGGCTGAAGTTTGTTTAAAGTGATCTCCTTTGAGGCATTGCCTCTGTTTTTTTATAGTTTACAAGAAAAATTGGTTTGAATGTTGACAAAAAAATATATAATAGCAACCATCAAGGTTCAAGCTTAATCTTAACCGGAAGATGTTCCGCATCTACATTGAACTATTTGACCAAAATGAAACAAAGATTGCTTTGAGGAGCTACGGCAAGGCTTTAAACCAGAGAACACTGAACTGTTTAAAATAGTGCATGAAGTAGGCTTAAAAGCAATTACATTACCAATTCTGACCTGATAATTTGGACTTTGTGTTTATCGCAGAAAATTTACAAATAATCTGAAGTAGTGTATGTAGTTATTCCTTTCAAAAATCATGACAGTTTTTGTTTGATAATCAATTTACTCTGATAAATCGAATTGGATGGGTTTTATAAATCTTTAAAAGCCCCAAATTACTGATTCCATATCTGACCAGAACTGTAACTTAGCACCAAGAAAAAAATGCCTGGTTGATTAAACTGGTTTTCAGGATGAAGAATTATGTTTGAAGCTCAGTTCTTCGCCTCAGGACTCTGATCGCCTGGGAGGAATGAGGAGCGGATACTCTGAGCTTCATTAACACACAAATGACCAAACGCTTTGTTGTACCATTCTGGAGATCTTCCCCTGAAATGATGATAACAAATTAACATGTTATAAATTTCAAATCTTGCTAAAAACATGACTGTAGATGGAAGATGAAGCCCTTCCACACCTGAGATCAACTCTGGAGATGTGTGTGAGCCTGGTCTTCCCTGTCCCACAGGGCTCAAGGAGGTATTGTGACTCCAACACAACCCCCCTCACAGCTCCAACACGCGGGCTGTCATCATGCTCGACGGACACGCACACCAGCGCACAGGATTCTTTACAAAGGTCTGTACGCCACGATCTGAATGGTGTAAAAAAATTAGGAGGTTAGAGCTTCATTGTAGAAACTGCGATCAAATTAAATCTATCTATTGAGATACTCTTAACTCCCAAAATCGGTGCTCTGTGAGGCAAAAGTTCAGCATTGAGACTGCAGCTCTAAGGAGAAGAGCTTTGGGAAAATAAGCCAGGGTAGTACACTCATTCTTATTCATATAAAAAAATAGGCAGAATTAGTCTCTGAACATTTAACTCTGCTATCTTAGTGGATCAATAAAAGTGCAGTCTTTCTATTTTATATAATTACTTTTAACTGATTAAAAACAAGCTTGTTTTGATATGTAGAAAATCTTTAAACTGTTACTAAGACTCATTCCATGTGACAATTTCTGAGAAAATATGATTCACTCAGTCAGATTCAGATTCACACACACACACACACACGCACACACACACGTGTTTCCGCACATGTGTCACATTGTGCAGTTATTAATCATACCTTAGTACCACATAGTCATAGCAGGGTTGAGGCGCCATATTGCAGCAGCTGTAATGATACACATCTGTTTGTTTGTCCAGCGTTTCCAGAACCTTCTCCTGCTGGAGATCTGTCTGCCACATGAGGCGCTCCTTCAGGAGCCGCTGCAGGACCTCAGAGGGAGACGCCGACACCTCGAGACAAACTCGCCACCTCCTCAGAGGATTCCCGTCTCCAACCTTACACACAAATATTGAAAATATCAAAAAGTATTGAAAAGAAAGTGTCTTCATGTTTCTGATTTCTATTTCTAAAATTTTGCGTTTCAGTTTTTCTGCTTTGGCAGTGTTGACAACACGAGGAGATTAATAACTGTAGACTCTTTTCAAAAGATCCTACTAATCCCTGTCGCTTTATCTTTTTTATTCTCGACTCCCCGTCTCCAAAATCCCACCAATTTGGAACAGAATGACCTCCCACCTTTTTAAATGCCAGATCTGTGTTGTCAGAAGACAAGCGAGACACCCAGCCTTTACTCTTGTCCTTGGCCTCTTTCAGCAGGTTCTGGATCAGCCCTTCTATGTGTGCGTTGTAGGATGCTTCCTCATCCTCTTCTTCCACTTCCTCATCCACATCTTCCTCCTCCTGGACCTTGCAAAGCTCCTCCAGCGGGGGCACCATCAGCGCGGCCTCCATGTAGGAGTTGCGGGACTGGGTTACCATTTCCTCTGGGATCTGAGCAACAACCGGAAAAGGTGTGTCACATAAAACAATCAGCTCAGGAAGAGCAGAACAGAACAGAATTTGAAGAAAAGCAGAGAAAAGAGGTGAAGATGATAGAAGATATTTGCAGAATTTGGACAATATTTCCTTTCTGCTCTCCCTCTAAAACGAAAGGGAAGTGATTTCAAATACTTAATAGATTTTATCCCCAAAGAGAAATGTGTAGGTTGAAATAAAAACACATATGGTACACATGCTGTGTTTGGAGTATTTACGTATCTATGACTTACTTATCCAAGTATTTCTCTGTTTTTCTCTCTTTTTTTATCACTTAGTGTTATGACAAAATTGAGATGGAACTTTAATTACCTAATTAAACTGGATGTTTGCATAGCCTAAAAATATCATACACAGTCATATTCAATAGACTAGAATACATGTTCCTATGGATCCCAGATTAAATACAGATTTTCAAGGTAATATTTAAGGAGGTAATAAACAAACTTTTTAAAAAGTCCACATTTCTTTAATGGAAATATTTATTTTTATTAGTAATTTTAATCTTAAATGTGTTTTCATTAGCTCTAAGTGGAAAATCAATAAAATTAACAGAAACAAAGGGTTAAATGTGTCAATGTAATGTGTTTCACTAAGTGAGTCGAGTTACTGAAATACATTAATTTTTCAATAGTATTCATGTTTATTCAATATCAATTTTTTATTTAATCCATTTAATTCTGTCACATATTGTTCTGCACACACTCAAAGCTCTGCTCTTACACTAAGAAGACCTCTCTTGAGTGCCCACACTTACAAGAATATTCCTGCGCTCAGATTTAATGCATGTTGCATAAAAACCTGTTTAAATTTTTCACAGCACCATTAGCATGAGACTGCCTTTACATCACTGCCTTTAATGGGGCATTTCTGTTGTGTTCAAAGGAGTTCACGTCAAAGAGTTCCCAGCACTGAAAGAACGGACTGAGAGAGTTGAGGAAGAGGAACTGCAAGTCAGCTCAAATCTGATGACATAAAGTTTTGAGGGGGAAATGGAGCATGTCAGCAAGAAAGACATCTTTTTGTGTGAGTAGTTTTTTTTGTGAGTGAATATAAGAAACTTGATCTTAACATTAAAGAGAATGCTTTTAGATTACAATGTTTTCTGGCTGGGACTTGAATGGCTAATCTTAAATTGTACAGATTGGTGTTGTAAGAGATCGTGATCACCCCTTCTTTTAACATATCTATCAGGGGAGAATATTTGGCTCTAGAAGGAATAGAGAATCTCAACTCATTCTAATTTTAATGAATAGTGAATAAAAGCTATAGAAAAAAAACTTTTCCCTTCACCTTTGAGATGAGATGTAAAAAATTAAAAGTAAAAAATTTTAAAAATCAATTGGAAGAACTTAGATTTGTGCTGTTCTTAAGTAAATTAAAGTATGCATTCTGTTCAGATTAAAATTGTTTATTATTTTTACTTGTAAAATGATATTTAATCTTAAAATGCACTGTAAGCAGTTCTGTTTTCTCCAGATAGCAGTACCAATTCCTTGCAAAAAGCCTTGAGTCTCTGATGACATAATGTGACAAACAATCCTGATAAGTACAGTTAGCTCATCGCCTTAAATACAATGAATTAATTTCAATTTATTAACTGAAATATCAGTCCATTCATTCAAATAAATATCTGCTGAGTTTGATCCAGACCTGGAAGAGATGTTGGCACTCTGTGATCATGTGTGCCAGGCCCTGTGTAGCAGCAAGGTTCTCACTCAGGTCTTTCTGATCTGGACGGCCTGTAGCGTACTTCTTCTGGATTGACCTAAAGAAGGCAAGAACCACAGGAAGAATGCAGGGTCACCTGGTTTCTTGTTTTCCATTTGAACTCATGGGAGTTTACGCATACCTTGGTGACAGCATCTCGTTCTTCAGGATACTGAGGTGGAACAGAGATGGGCCCAGACAAACAGCGAGGTTCATCGGCGTCATCTGGTTCTCCTCCACCAAGGAGGTGACGTCCCGCAAGAAGTAGAGCAGAGTCTGCAGAACCTCCCTGTTCTCATCAGGCATCAGCAATATGGCTGCCCTGACGGCCTGCAACCGCTGTTCTTTAGGAACATCTAATAGACAAAGAAAAAAAATGAAAATAGGAATAGTACTACAGATGAATTCCTTATAATAGTAGGAAGCAGTAATCTCCATTTGGGTAAATGTTATGGTTGGTACTGTTCCAACTATGGATTGTTAAGGAGATTAAAATATTCTCTTTTCTGTCTCATTTCGAAGAATGGCTAAGTGAAATTTGTCCATGTATACCTTTGTATGTATATCTTAGATAATCAAAAAGTTATGAATTACTAACTAAAAGATCAGTTAGTTTGAGCAATGAGAAAATGTCAACTACTAGTCAGCTATATGTCCATCAACTGGGAAGAGATAAGAACTGGTTGGTTTCAAGTCAAACTCTGAAATCATGATATGTAATTGTATTCAAAATAAAGAAATAATAGCATGCACTTTGATGCACTTCTTTGATATTATCAGAATCATATTTTGGAAGATTTTTTGGCACTAGTGGTCTTTATTGAACAGTAATTTGTTAGAAAAGAGGAGGAGGAGAGAAAGGAAAAACATGAAGCAAATGGCCCAAAACCAGGAATCGAACCCATGACAACCGTATCAAGGACAACATCCTGTGTAAACGTCCCATTCATTTGAAATTAATAACAGTCAATGTATGTTGCAAAATTTGGAAAAATCTTGTAATTTCTCCATTTTCTATTTAAATCAAAACAGAAACTTTTGTCAATGGACTTGCAGCTAATCTGTCTTGTTTCAAAAATCTAATAAACGTTGGTCATAATAGGACTGGGAAAGTCAGACCTCAAAGAAAACCACAACGGGCCAGGAAATTGCCCTGATCAGTAGCTCTTTAATATAAAACAATGCTTCAGTGTTTAATTTAGTTTTAGTGGACTCATTAAGTGCAGCACTAGGTATTATAATAAAAGCAATTATTTTAACATAGAATGGGTTTTCTCCTCTTGAATGGGTTCACACTGAAGTCTGTGTTCTTCCAGTTTTGTGTGGTAATGTGTCTGCAAAGAAAGACAACTATTTCAAGGCTTTGTATGCATCTTTACAAGAGGGGCCAAAAAACTGACAATTATTTTATTGGCTGGTGTACTTAAGGAAAAAAGTAAAAGAGTTTATTAAAGAGAGATCTACTTCCACATTTACTTACACTGGTAAATGTGCAGGAAAGTTTCCCCCAGTTTGCTTGTAAGCAGAGGTTCGGGTAAGTCCCTGAAGAACTGTTTGACCATGTCAGCCACATCATATGCAGATTGGTCGTCGTAGTTTACACAGTCAGGGGACAACTCGCACTGCTGCCTCAAAGCCTGAATCCGGGACTTTACGCCAGACTTGCGGAACAATCCCACCTGGAATGGAGACAGTGGGAGAGAGTCAGGGAGGGAATAGTGCCTTGTGTCTGACAGCTTAGGCATTGAGAGAGAATGAAATGCACACAAGCAGTCCAGTAAAAGCTGTTTACTAACCTGGTCCAGACAGTAAGTCCTGAGGTGGCTGAGGGCCTGTTGTAAACACAGAGGAAGTGGGAACCCACAGCGCTGGACATGAACAATCAGAGGAACGCCAAACACACTCTTCTCTTTGTAGTCTGGCACCTTCATACGCTTCATAAACTTAGGCACGGACCTGCAAGAGACAGACAAACAATTAGGGAAGTGTGTGGGAGAAAAGAGACGTCTATGATTTCATTATCAGCCTAAGCATGTACACACTGGTCAACAGGACTTCCCTGTAGGGCACAATAAAAGTGAACAGGACTGGCTGTTTACTGCAGAGGGATGCGTTTGTGGGTCGTGGGGAATGGTGGCTGAGTTTTGTAAGCTCAGTCCTTGACAAACACTTGCACATGTACAAACCCATTGATGTTAGGCTATGTTTTCAATTTTAAGACATACATGAAGGTGTTAATTGTCCATATGGTCCAGCAGCTAGAGGCTACAGCAGGGCTGAAAAATATCTAATAAAGCTCTTGTGAAGACTGTAAAAAGAAGGAAGAAGGATCCCTT
Source organism: Gambusia affinis (assembly GCF_019740435.1). NCBI lineage: Eukaryota > Metazoa > Chordata > Actinopteri > Cyprinodontiformes > Poeciliidae > Gambusia > Gambusia affinis. The sequence goes on from NC_057882.1 coordinate 21,137,191, forward strand.
GAACTTCCTTTCCTTATGTTATGTTGAAACCACACATTTCTATGCATTCTTGTTGGCATTTTAGTTTGTATAACAACAGCAAGAAGACCATAATTATGAAGTGAAAAGAGAAGGATGCATGGTTTTAAAAATGTTTTACAAATAAAAAATTGCAAAATTGTGGCCTCCATTTGCATTCAGTCTTATCTCAATGCATCCCTTACTTATGTCATTTCTAATATAAAAAAAAATTAAAAACATTTACTATATTATTCATTTTATAGTTGGGAGAAAAGATTGTAAAGCTGTTAGATGAATAGCATCATACTTAGGTTCATTTGTACGATACGGTGTATTCCCTATTTTTCATGATTACCTGGGGTTAAACTATCTCATTATAATCTATAATATCACACGCAAATTATGTTAATTTGTTGTGTTTGTACATACCATGTCCAGCCATGTTTGTTAGACATGGAGTATTTCTCCATGATGGCGGTGAGGCGGAGCAGAGAAAACTTCTGCAGCAGGCTCAGCTGACCCGCCGACTGGCTGCTGATCTGCAGTGAAGATGCTGGCTGGTTGAGATGATCAGACGTTCTGAAACTTGGCCATCGGAGACTAAGATGGAATGAAAGACAAAAAATAAAAAATTTATTTATTGAAGTTTATTTGGTAGGGACAGACACACATCAACATAGACATACTGACCAAAACAGCAGTCCCATGTTTGCGTCATAGTGCAATAGCAACAGCTAATTCGCAGCACTTGTCCCTAAATGGGCTTTTAAACAGTACCTCTAAAAATTGAAGTGATAATCATAGCATAATGTTGACAACATCTACAAACAAACAGGGAAACATAAAACATCAAAAACGAGTATAGTTCTGTTTTTGACATAACCAGAGTTTTGTTTGTTTCTTGAATGTACTAAAACTGCTTATGGACTTTAAATCAACAGGAAGTGAGTTCCAAACTGCAGATCCTCTCACGGACAGAGCACTTTGAGCAAAAGTGGTTAACGCAGATAACGCAAGTCAGGCAATACAATTCACTCTTGGATCTTATTACATTGATGTTAATTGACCAAATAAATAGAACAGTTGTGCTGGTTTTAAAATGCTCAGTCATGTCTTTCTTGGATATCCATTTGGGATCAACCCTATAAGTGAATATTCATTCACTTATAGGGTTGGCACTTACAGAGCCAAACCAATTTGGTTTGGGATAATTTGTTTTCACTTACAACTGAAAGTCTGATTATTATAACAAGACTGTGAATGACATTACGGGTTTATTAACACACATTTGCTCAACTGCAGACTCAGAATATTTTGCCAGTGTCTTTTTTGCTGTAATGACAGAAGATTTCCCTAATACTGGAACACAACATGATCTATGATAACCTTTGCCTTCTAAAGTGCAACTCAATCAAAAAACATTTTTGGTGTCATTCTGCCAGTAAAGAAACATGGAAGTAAGTGCTAATTTTGTTTATTGTACATTTATAAATAAACAGCTATTAAAACTGCAACGTGTTATTGCAAATGTTGCTACATGCTCATTCAGGAGTAGTGAATGCTGCATGTCAGTGACTCAATGGAATCTGCTCGTTTCCTTAGATTGAAAACCTTTTAAACTAATTGGAATAGCAAACTCAGCCTAATGAGCTGTTATAACTAGAATTAATAAGAATGTGTGTGACTGAATTGAAATTACTTTTTTGTAAAGTGCCTCAAGACATTTGTTGGAAAATGGTACTATGCAAATAAACTGAATTTATATGATCTTGCTATTTTTGAAGATTTTGTTCAGTCTTATCTAACCAGCACTCATAGTCCTGGTCGCATCTGGTGCTCTTCAGGGTTCTGTCCTCAGGCCCATTTTTTCATTATCTAACCCCTTTGGATTGGACACATAGTCCAAAATGACATTTTCATTGCACCCATAAAACTCTTCAGTTTACTCTACTGTTCCTAATGACCATATGTTTACCATGCGTGCCAGAGTTTTCAATAAATCCACCCCTTAACTCTGTAATTCTCTTGCATGAGACATTTTTACACTCTCCAGAAATTTGTGATAATTTTTGTGATTTATGGCACCACATTAGAAATAATTGCAAAGATTTTTAGATTTTTTTTTCATCATTAAAGCCCTTCTAAAATATACATATAGAAGAAACAAATAAAAGATAATTTTAAAAAGCAGATAGATATGTAAACAATTTGATTCTTTAAAGAACTTAAATAGCTTAATTTTTGTCACTCGCCATATTGATAGATTTTAACTTGACATTCTACTACAGAAAATACTACTGCAGTATTTTCTGTAGTAGAAGTCAGAAATACTGCCACCTGCAGGAAAAGATTTGCATTCACTAAGAACCGATGTTTTTCACAATTTTTACAGAAAATTAGCAATAAAATTACAATTATGCATTAGCATGAAGAAATCTGTTCATTTCGGATAAATATCTGTAAGCTCAGAATCATAAAAAAACTGGAGGGATTTTCAAGCTATTATTACTGCTCTCAAAATCTTTGTTCCTTTTTTGGTTATTAAGTTTTGTTTGGCAGCTATTACTGTTTTTTGCGGCACTTTCATTCAGATTATTATAATTTTGTAAGGTGAGAGGTACCTATAAATAAAATCTATTTTATCAGAAATTAGTTGGAAATTCTTTCAAATCCCCTAAATAACACTATTATTACAGCATTACACTATTTTTACATGGATATTTTAAGAACTTTGTACAACAATGATCATTTTATTTGAAATATACAAAAATAAGACTCTTAAACAACCTAAAAAATAACTTTGACCAATAATTAACTTCAATAATTGAAGTTATGTGGATGATCATGCAGATCGTCGGCAAGATGTCAGTAGTTCTTATAACCAATAAAAGTTCAAGCCAAACTATAAAAACAAAACCCAAGATGCAATCAACCATAATTATCTAATAAAAGCGCTGCTTACCGAGGTCTTGTGAGCGAGGCCCCAACTCCAGAGTCCCGCCTCTCCCGACTGGTCCCTGTTGAATCGGTGTCATTTAAGGAGACCCCGTCTCTCTCACCTTCGCTGGGGGTGGTCCTGCCCTCCCCTCCCTCTTCCCCCTCCACTCCTTCCCCCTCGGGCAAAACACTGCGGCTCCAGTGGTCCACAATCTGCTGCAAGCCACTGACGTGCTGGATGATGTCGTCTAAGTGAGGAAACAGATTGTCCTTCTCAAAGTCTAGAAGGTCCCCTGTGCTGGCATAAAGGTGGGATCCCGGCACGTTGTCGTAAACACTCACCCTGCTGCCCCTCGGAGCTCCAGGGCAGGCAGGTTTAGATAAAGGTACGCCTGGGCCATTTTCATTTGGGGAGGTTTGGCTATGTGACTGGGGATTATTGTTCCTGTCACTGGGGGAAGGCGCCAGACTTTCAATGGACAGAGCTTTGGGAAAAGTGCCTGGCTTGTGGTCTTTGGGGATGTGAATGAGGAGGTTTTCATATGAGCGAAATTGGTTTCTGCCAAACTGGCTCTGACTCTCAATCCTCTTGCCCTGAGAAGGCAACTCCATATCCTCCAGGTACATGCTGCTTCTCTTGCTGGCAGTGCGCGGTTTTGTACATGCAGGGTCCTGAACGCTCGGTGCTACAGTCTCTTTGCTTGGACTCACATTTAGCATAATCTGGTCTTGAGATGTTTTGCTGTCAGAAACAGGGGGCTCATCGCCATCTGTGTGATGGTTGTGTTTTGGGCTGTTTTCCAATTGGCTGATGGGAGTACACTGAAGCACCTGAAGCGCATGAGGCTCCTCCCCCTGTAACACCGGCTCACTGATGACCAGCTGTGGCCTCCGATTTGAGCTTTTCCTCATTGTCGATGGCCCCCAGGTTCGCATCAGCTCCATTTTGCGTAGAAACTCTTTGGCTTTACTCTTTCCTCCTTGCCCACGACGGCTGCTTTTAATGGGAAGGGAGTTATAATGAGGAAGTTCCCTCGGTGGTTGATAGGAAGCAGACAGAGACGCCATGGATATAGAGTCAGGCATGGCAGAGGCCGAGTCCTCACTGTGGAGTGAGGAGATCTCAGTGATTTCCTGCTCACTCAGGTCCGTCAGTATGCTCTCACTGCTCACTGTGCTGCGCAGACCCTCGCCTTGACCTGTCGGGCTGCTCTCATTAGTGTTGTCCAATAGAAAATCCTGCAGACGTGACCAGCGGCGGCTGCTCCACTCAAATGTCCACCTCTTACTGATAGCCAAAGGATCGTCTTCATCAGAATCATCACTCTATAGAAAGACAGAGTAATCAATTTAAAAAATACACCCAAACTAATACCAAGTGTTCTTTAATGTAACATATTAGGATGTTACGACCAATAAGAAAATGTGTCAGTTTAAAGGATTATAAAAACAATCCTTCACCATCAGAATTTCTTAAATAGAAATTTTTTATTCTTTTTTGTAGCTAAGAGCAAGAAAAGCAACGTAAGAGTTTTTCTGGAAGTGGACTAAACCCACTTCCTTCCAACTGTGGTGAAGAAATTAAAATTGAATTGCAAAGTCATCTTGTTACACAGAATACAACAGAAGTGAGCACAAACATAATTTGGCTTTAAATACAAAGAATTCAAAATCTCAGTTCCTCTCCTAATTTAAAAGAAAATGCTGCGTTGAAAGACTTTTTTGGCAAAAGTGACCTGGAACGAAGACCTGGGGTTATAAGTCTTATTTTGAAGTTAAAACAAAAATAAAAACCAATCTTTTCCTCATTTTTAAAAAAGTTAACACACGACAAATACATTCTTCTTTGCCAAATAGATCAAGCTCAGTCAGATTGGATAGACTCTGCAAACAGTAATGTTGTTATGTCTTGCAGTAGATTCTGAATTGGATTTGGATCAGGCCTTTGACTGGGCCATTCTAACACATACATTACATTTTGAATCGCCTCTCCAGACTCACGTTTTGAGTCCGTGTTCTTTACAGGTATATCCTGCATTTACCTCAATTGAACTTAATTTCAGTTCTGACTAGTTTTCCTGTCCATGCTGAAAAAAAATATCTACCTTATGGTAGAGCTGCCATCATTATGCTTTACTGTTGAGCACATTCATCAAAATGTTCGATTTTGGCCTCCTTTCATCAGACCACACCACATTTAAATTCTTACTTGTGAAGAAATATGTAAACTATGCAGCATTTTTTTTTTCCATTTCACAATTATGTGCAACTTTGCACTGGACAATTACATAAAATTCAAATTAAGTATATTCATTGTTTTGTAGAATAACAATATATGAAAAAGCTTAAATGATATGAATAAACTGCAAGAAACAATCCAAAATATGTAAACCCCTAAAATTGATCTATCTTGACTGTTATTAGAACAGCTTAGCACAGCTGCATCTTAGTCTGCCTGAATCATGAAATAACTCAGCTGTTTCTGTCAGCATGTCTTTATCACAGCGCCTGGTGAAGAAGAATAAAAGAAACTGAAAAACTAAAAGAGAGGGAATATAAAAGCATTCTTAAGGATCAGCAGCTGACTAAGAATCAGAGGAAACACACTTGCTGCTACAATCAGCCACAATGGAAGCACCCCTAATCAGAGCTGCAGTGGTTGTCTCCTTCTAAAAGGATGCTTTTGCAATCGAGCCCCCAAACGTGGCACATACTTGATCAGAAATTAGGAGTCCTAGTGACAGCTCTGACAGGAGGAAGGTTAACCACTCCAAGCTGCAATCAAGAGGGAGCATTTTTTCCTCTCTCTTGCTCATCATAAGTTAACCTTTACTTAAAAAAAAACAGGTCAAATCTTTTCTACAAAAATCTGTTAAATGTTCAGAATAGAAACAATAAACTCTCGAGAGGGTTGATAAGCAAAACCATTTAATATATTAGGATATTATTGAAATGTTTATTACAATAACTAAATCTATAAAATGTTTACACAGACGGATGCTTTCAAGTCTTTAATCTGTTAGTTATGATGTTTTTAAGACAATTAATAAAAACATTTTAATACAGAAATTTGAGCTTTGTGAAAAGTATGTTTAATGTCTCATTTTCAAAACGTACTTTAAATCTGACAAATGAGACTCATCTCAACGCTGAATGAGTGTTGTACTGCAAAGTTTTGCTTACCTTCTTCTTGGGGTGGCTTACATCGAGTTTCATGGATGCACACTTGTTCAGAGTATTGAGGCGTCTGCAACAAACACACAAAGACAGAGTCACTAAAGCACAACCTGTTGTTGCTGTATGATGGTGCCCTCCTGCACTGTAATAACACTCACTTTCACTCTATGATATTGCTTTTTACTTCCACCTTCCTATTTTCCCCCAGAGTCTGATCAGTCGCTGGCAAACAAGCCTTTTCATTTTTCTCTTTAATCTTTACTGACCGCACACAGAATCTCTCATTCCACTGTCTGACAATGTCTTCAACAGAAGTTTTACTCTGAGTCTTCTCTCCCTCCAACTATGACTAAAGCAGAAAGCGACTCAATTATTTGTGACATACATTCATACTTGCTGAATTTACTTACAGTACTACAACCATAAATTTTAATTCATCTTCAGGAGAATTTATGTTATGGGCAACACACAATAATGCATGACTTTAAATAAATTTTAAAAAATGTGAAAAGTGTGGTGCATGTATATTCAGCTTTCTTTACTCTAATACCCCTATGTTAAATGTAGTGTGATTATCTGTTTTGAGCAGTAAATAGAGTCCATCTGTGTGCAATATAATGTCAGTATAAAGGCCACTATTCTGTGAAGGCCTCAGAGGTTTGCTGCAATGCATCAGAAAACAAACAGCACAAGATCAAGGAACACTGTAGACAGGTCGGGTAGGATTAAGAGAAGTACAAAGGAGTATTTTGATAAAATAATATTAATAATAGCTGTGTCATAGTTGCGTTCTCAACTATGACACGATTACCCCACTAGTCTACATGAACATCAGCAACTCAGTGACTAGAAATATATATTTAAGGTTTGGGCCTATATAGGATTTAGAGTCCATCCTAATTGCCAAATGTACTGATACATGGAGTCTGACAGTTCAAGACATTGTGCAGATCCACCGCAAACCTACCATGACAAGATTGTCCACATAAACTGAAGAGATGGGCAGTAAAATGACTAATCAGAGAAGCAGCCTAAACTGTAAATGGTTTGTATTTGCATAGCCTTTTATCAAGTCCAGAGGACTCCGAAGGACTTGACGTTACATTCATCATTCACAATTCAGGTTTCAGAATGCTTAAATGGTAAGATTAAAGAAAGGAATGAGAAATCGTGTAAAGTTTGCACCACTCTGTGTATGGGACACAGTGAACTTGTGTAAGAAGATTAAACCAAAATGTTATAGACAAAAAAAAAATAGTGGATAACAAACACTGTACATCACAGTGAAAAGCTGTGAGCTGTGAGTTGATCATATGTTCAATGAATTCTGGTAAAGTTCATAGAACTGTATTGATTCATCAATCCAGTGACACTAAGTATATAGACAGTGTCAGAATTACTTAGTCAAAATATGCAACTAAAATCAAATCAGAATTTGTGGGAAAACTTGAAAATCGAGGTTCACAGACAGTCCATCTAGTCTGCCTTTTAGATTTAGGTTTAGATTTAAAGACAACTACATGTCAAATATTTCACATTTTTAATTGTAAAACAAGCTGAAAACCATGTATTATTTTCTTTCCACTTTGTGCCACTTTATGTTTATCTATCATAAAATCCCAACAAACCCCATTTAAGTTTTATTCTGTATTCCAAACAGGATTAAAGAGTGAACTTGTACAAGTTGCTGCAGCTCAAGTGAGATGAAGAGGCAGCAGTGCAAAAATAAGTTAACATTTTGTAGATATGCAGGAGAACTTTTTATGGAATAGGGTAATGTGACTGGCAAGATCTGAAGATTCAGAAAATGGTTCAAATCCATCTACAGCAGAACTCTGGGATTCCCTTTCTCAGTTCCCTATTACCATCACCCAAACACAACTCTCTGTATTTTACCCCCTGAGGGGTCTCTTCTCTTTGAATGGGAGATCAGAGCATGGCAGACAGAAGGGGAGGTGGCCAGATCAAAGCCTGGAGGTCCCAGAGGGAGACGTGGATGGGGACTTCATTAAGGGTAAGGGTCAGGCAAGTAATGAGTCCACAAGGAAAAGTCAGCACACCAGACAGGATGACCAGAGAAGGAATTTACAGAGACAAATTCTCCTTACCGACACAGAGGTTCGACCAGATCTCGGTCCAAAAAGTCATGGTCCCTTTTCACTGCGGAGATATTGATTGGAAACTGGGAATCTAGGAAATAAGAGACAGAGAAGAGGGGAAAAGACTTGTTAGATAATGACTGACACATGACAGGACATAGAGGCATTCTCTATGGAGCTTGTGAAGTCTGCCACAGCTGCCATCTCCACAGTTAGCACTTGTCATCCGCATCTGAAGTGAAATAAAACCTAAACGTAACACAATGCCAAACTGATTCAAGTTGTTTATTGAGGGACTTATCTGTGGCATCAATAACCTGACTTTCTAGAAATCTCTGAACCTTTCTCAGAGAACCAGCGTGTGTTTGCCAGTTTTTCTAAAGAAGGATTGTTTTGTTTTAAAATCTTCTTCTTTAATTATTGAAGCCTGTTTGTGTTTGTGCTTCAACCCCATAAGACCAAATGATCAGCACATGAGCAAACGCCTGCAGGTTTGCTAGAAAAGGTACAGAGACACAAGAAGGAAAAATGAAAAGAAAAGAAATTCAAACAGCATAAAAGTAAGACATAGTAGGTTTAGTTAGAGTGGGTTGTGGGGGGAGGGCTTCGAAAGTAAATGGTTGGTGATCTTAAGAACGAAGAAGAAATGAGGGAGAAAGAAGAGCTATGAGAGTCCCAGCAGTGATAACAAGGCCTTTCCCATGACCCCTCCCTCTAGAGGAACTGAAGCCTTGAAATAGAATGCATCGGCACAGAAGACGGGGATGTAAAGTTTGAGGGAAGGCAGGAAGAGAAAAAGAGTCACAAATGATGGAAAAATAAGACAGAAAGAGAAAGTAACTGAGGAAGTAGGAAAAGTCAAAGAAGATAACTAGAGGATGAAGTTTGTGTGTTAAATACAGCAGCTGGATTGTGTTACCTTCATAGAGTTGGGCATACTGTGGAAACCCCGCTGCTCGAAGCCAATCACAAGCCTCCTTTGCCTCAATCTCTATAAGACAAAAATCATTGGAAAGATAAATCATACAGTCACAATGAGATTTTTTGGTTTCAGATTTTGTCACATTGATGCCACAATCCTACCTTATTTTATAGAGATTTTAAGCGATACACTAAGAAATTTTTATGTTTCAGGAAATGGACACATGGTCTAAAACTTTTTTTAATGAAATGAAAAGTGTTGTGTGCATCAAATTTAATTCCCCGGAGTTGATACACAGGGAAACTGAAAACACCTTTGGCTTCCATTGCAGTTGCAGATGTTTTTGGTTTTGCCTCTACCAGCTTTTTACATGCAGAAAGGACTATTTTTGTTGATTCTACTAACTCAAGATCAGACAGATTGGATGGAAACTTTCTATGAATATCAGCCTTCCCACCAATTCTGACCATCTACCACCATGCTTCACAGTGTGGCTGGTCTGTTCACACTGATTCACAGTATTAGAATTCACACAGCATTTTACAAATTAGTCAAAAGGTAATTGAGTAAATTTTTAATCTATTCTGACCAGAACACCATTTTGGTATACTTGAGAAAAAACTACCCGTGTAGAAACTCTGTTTGCTAACTGTGTGACTTCTAAGGGCAGCTGGTTGGAAAATATGTGAAAAAGTTCGAGGGATGTGAATGCTTTTACAAGACACTATAAGACTAAACATACATAAATCAAGTCGGAGACATTGCATTGTATTTATGCATGATATCCCTCTTGGAAATGATGCTTTTACTTAAGGAAAGAACATTTCTGAGATGCATTGTTTCTTTGGGAAATTAATGGAATGATGAGACTTGGAAAACTGGAAATCTGCCAGTAAAGAGACAAGCAATTTCTTAAGTGTGCTCGTAGCACAATTTCACTTTATCAATGTAACCCATCCATATTTCGTTTAGATGTTTTCAGATAAATGTACCAGGCATAACACATCGCACCAAAGCAGGCATAGGGTGCCTAGCAAGCATGAAACATTTTTACAGGCTTTTGTTTTATTGCTTTTTCCGCTGGCATATGTATCACACACGCTGCTTAACTGGCAGCAGAAAAATCTGGGTGTGTTTATATATGTTTTCTTTATGAGGAGACACTTATTAAAGCCGCTCCTTGTGCTGACAAAGAAAACCAAAAGAAGCTTGTGCCAAGAATCAAATACATTTCCAACAGCAGGCATAGTTTCTAAGAATGCTTCAGCACCTTAATGCATGGGATTGGAAAGAATATGAACGTGAATGAGTACCAGTACAAACTGTAGAGGCTGTCTCAAGACAAATATGCGCAGAAAATAAAGCTTGTATTTGTCCAAACAAAGCTGACAACTATAAATAACTTGCTTCTCCTTCAAGTTTCCACTCACATTCTCACTTTTCTCACTCACTAGAGTTTGGAGGTGTTGGCAAGGTTCAGCAGGGCAATAAAAAGCCTCCGTCCCTCACCATCAGAGATGGGAACGGTCAGAGGAAATGACACTGTCGCCACAATCTAGCAATTACATCCCTCTTCCAACATTCTTTGAATAGCTCTTCTCTCTAAATCATATACGAAGTAAAGGTGGGGGCAAAATATTGCAGTTTATTCTAGCTCTCTGAAAGTAAAGAAAAATCAAATATCCGATGAGGCGCAACTCTATTTTCCAATCAAGACTTACTGGAAGCCCTCATTGTGAGGGGAACGACAAGCTCCTATGTTTCCTTTGTTCCAGCTGAAGTTTCATCTCCATCCGAGGGAACATCTATCTGCTGTGTTGTGCAGCTTTCCATCAAACAGCGGCGACAGTTCAGTGTTTTCTTCCTCCTTGGCTCTCCAACCCATGTGTTTATGGCTCTGCCTCCATTTCTTCAGCCTGCTCCATGCACGTTTTCCCTTCCCTCTAATTTTCTACTCAACCTCCTCTGTCAAACTTTCATCTCTGTTGGACGGCACATACAATATCTCTCTATTTATACGCTTCTCTGACCTCTTCCTTCTTCTTTTCAGTTGTTTCAGAAATAATTCCTGCAAGTCATCTAGCTTTTGTTTCCTTCCCTTTCATTCACATAGCGAAAACTCCTTTTTTAACCTTCACTTTCACGATCAAACTATATTTTTTCTTCTTGTGGTACCTCTCATCTCTTCTCCCTTACATCTTTCTGTAAAACAAAAACACTCCCTCGCACACTTTCTTTCATCCATCAACAGGAACATCCCAATCCCCTCTCTCCCACTCAAGCTCCTCGAAGAGAGTCCACATCTTCTTTGCATCTTTGCAGGAAATGACTCATTTCAGCTGACGTTCACATAGGCTGCACCCCTCGAGGTTGCAGACCATCAGTTACTGGATGCTAACTTCACATGTCAGCCAAGCCCACCAGCATACTGGACAACAAGGAGACTTTGACCTTGGTTTCTTTGTGATACTTCACCCTCACAATGGGAGCGAGAATCTACTCAGACACATCCAGCAGACTGGACTCACTGGCGAGTAAATCTAAAACAGCGCAGATGTTGCCCTCAGTGAGTCAGAAAACGCAAAAGCAGGGATGAGACAGTCAGATGGCTGGGGTGGGGAACCGATATGAACGGATCTTGTAAGAAAACTGCAGGAACAACGACATACCACACCAGTTGTTTATTTACTCACTGTCAGATTGGTTGACTTTTTAAGAAGTTAAAATCAGGTTAAAAATTGCAAATCTTCAAGGCAAAACAAGGACAGATGGCAGGAAATCCTCAACCTTTTTCCACAGAATTTTAAAAAGATTCAAAAACTCATAAACTCTTGGCACCAAATCCTTGAAATGGGTTACACATGTGTGAGCAATTTTTGCTTATTTTTTTTTACCCACAAACAAATTTAAAAACAATCTTTTTTGAAGTTTTACATTTATGACTTATCACAAGTAGGCTAAACAAAGTAAGTGATTCATATTGCTTATTATTCTCTAATATTGTTGACAAAAGTTACTTTGGTAATACTCACACCATGCATCATTAATCAAAGTTTTCAGATAAAACTGCATTTACCATAAAGATTTCATTAATGTCCCGGTAATGAAAACTTTAAGAAAAAGTAAATGAAAACACATTCAAACACTGACACAATAGGCAACTTGTGGCTAAGTTCCTTGCCACTTCCACAGAAGTGGAGGAAGCTGGAATTGAACTCAGATCTTTGAATTGCAAGTCTTGATCTTGTCACCTAGAATGTAGTGTAATGTATATAGGTAGTGCAAAAACAGTTTTAGTGGGCAAAGTTTTAATGATCTTTTCTCAAAAGGTTTGGGAGAAATGATTCTACCATACCTGCATAAAGCCTTTTTTAGAGCACAAAGAATACATACATTATAAAGATACATAAAACACTAAATTTGAGTCAGAACTTTTTTATATTTTCATTTTGTATCCCAGTATGAGTTTATGCCTAGCAAAGCTCCAAGTTACAAGCCTACTGCAAAAAATTCTGAATTACACTCAGTACAGAGTTGCATCTAAAATATCAAGAGAAAAAAATAATGGCATGTTATCACCATGCTAATATTTAAAAAGCACACAATTACATGCTTCATCACAGTGTTGGAGCATGTGTAATTGCCAACTGTGCTTTCACGTTCAGACAAAAAAAAAACAAAAGACTAGGCTCCCATCAGTGTGGGAACAAAGCCCCACTATTCATCTGTGCAGAATTTAATCAAGAGATTAATTAGTACACAAACATGTTTGGTGTTGGCTGTAAAACACAACAGTGCATGCAGGCAGATGGAGTTAATCTGAGGCACTCGCAGTGTGTCCCCCCAAATCTTTTTCATGTCACTGCAGTCCTGCTGAGGACCAGAATCACAGCCAACAGGGCTGTTGGATGGTATGAGAATGAGGCGCTGTGAGTTTGTGTGTATCCAAACTTGGATGCTTACTTGGGCATCCAAGTGTGGAGTAAAGAGGGTGAAAGGTAATTCTTTTCATGACAAGGGTGCCGGTGGTGTTACATAAAAGACTGAACAAAAGCAACCCAATGTCCTCATAAGAATAGTCATTTCCTCTGCTTTTTATTTCCTGCCTTTTTTCACAATTTTCTTCTGTGATATGTCCACCTACTACTGAGTCTCTAGAGCCCAGGGACTCTAAAGAGGCTTGGATGACATCATTTCCTGCTTCTAATTTCCCATGAATGCAGAGCAGCATGTGAACTAAAAACAGCCGTTGTAGCAGGAAGTTCCTGAGCTAAGCTGACATTTTCAGAGCACAGAAAACTGTAAAATATTTTGCTACTGTTTACAAAATGATATGTGCATTGTTCAATATGTTTATTAGGACGAGCCCTTGTAGTAACACCGTCACTAGAAACTGACAAAGGAGGCTTAACAGTCAAAGACTACAAACACAGGCAGTCTGGAGAGCAGCCATATTCCCACATAAGCTAAAGCACTTAGTCCTTCACGTCTAAAGGTCAAAAAAAAGGATTGAAGAAGACAGTGGAGGAGTGATGAGACAGGAAGAGCGGGATGGGGGAGGGATAAAATGGAATATGCCTGTCCTGTCTCGTGAGCTTCATCTGCTATGATGTCCTGCCCTCAGGAATGCACTGTAAAACAGAATCAATACTGGCATGAAATCAGTGCAGGTTCAGACACAGAGCCTCCTTATACACAGGGCTGGACCACAGACAAAAACACAGACACACACGCAACATCAGAGAAATGGAAAAACGTTGGTTGGCCAAAATAATTAAGAGAACCGGCGCTACAGTGGCTGTTCGCTGCCTGAATTTAAACAAGGGCACAAAAGAAAAGGCGACTGAAGGTCATCAAGCTCAGTGGTTGGTGATGCAACCTTTTGTCCAGCAGAGGGTGTCAAAGAAAGGTGTTCCAGCATTGTATTCATATTCAGTCTGACTATCCATGGCCTCAGGGCAGGGTTGGATGAAAAGATTTGTTTGTACCTGTCCCATCTTGTGCATCTATTCAATCCCCAATTGAACTTTGGCTGCACACAAATGCTCTTAAAGGCTGTCTTTTTTCAAAGTGTATGAAAATAGAAACAATGGAGTAACTCATGTAATAAAGTTATATTTAGATTAATACTGTTGCTCAAAAGCAGGACAGTCACTAAAATTCAAGAACTGCTGGAAGAAACAAGAAAGAGTGAATTAACAAACGAACAAAAGGACAACTGAATGTGTATAAAGCTGGAAAACAGTTTAAACTTTCAATTAAACACCAAACCCAAAATGATTTCAATCTAACGTTTATTAGAAAGCACATATATAAACAACAGCTATGGGATGATGATTCCTGGCTGCCTAATTCAGGAGCCTTGTTGTTCTACTGTCAGGATCAATATCTACTGGCAGATATTGGAGAAAACAAACAACCACAAATCAGAACATCTAGAGTCTCAAACAGCTAATATCTTACACAACATTAAACTCTTAAACACAACACAAATTACTGCACCTCCCCAATGCCACTGAGTTCTAACTGTTCTACAAATTTACATTGTACTTTAAATCATCCTTAAGGTTGAATAGATCTGACATTCTAAAAGAAGTGTTATAAGCCTTTTTCCATTTATTTTGGTTCTGATCCCTTTTCTAAACAGTTGATTCTCATAATGTTTGAGAAGTCATGATTCCTGATGGTAGATATTTACTGAAGTCATAAAATCTCCTTGCAGTAGGCTATTTGTAGAACAAAGAAAATTGCTTTAAATTGTTGGCAGTTAAAAAAGATCCCAGTGGTTCTTCCTTCTTGAAAACATGTGGTATGAATCGACTCTAAACAAAGTCGTGAAAAGGTGAAAAGGGGAATTGACCTCATCCATTAAAATGTTCCCGTCTACCAATAATTCAACATTCTATGCCGCTGTCATTTTGGAGAAAGTCTCATCAATATCAATACTTCCACTAAATAAAAAATTTAAAATAGTTAGCAACATGTTTGATAGAGGAAAGGCAAGTAAAGCTCTTCTCAGACTCTGTGCTCAAGGCAAGATGCCAGAGAACACCAAACTATTTTGTATATTGAACAATTAATTTCATTTCACATTATTTTCACTGTAGGAGCCATTTGTTTGTTAAATACTTATTAAAATATATTTGTCCTATTTGATGTTAAACCACTCTTTTTACTCTCTCTGCCAACACAGCACACCCATTGCCGTGGGAACCACCTGAGCTCCGCAAACCCGGCAGAGCAGAGATTACATTAAAAACATAACACTCAGTCCGTTACGATATGTTTTCAAGCTTGATGTTTACTTTGCGATCATTAATAAGCACTTGCCTGAACAAAGCGGTGGTTGATTAGCTCATTAAAACCTTTTTTAACGGAATCGAAATGCACAGAATTGCGCAACACCTTGTTGAAACAATAATTACTGTGATTATTATTTGTATTGGGTCATTAATTTTAACATGTCTTGTTGAGTTTTTTTTAAGAGTATTTAATAAAGACACAAAGGTTTTGGATCTTAGTGAATATTTTTGAGAAAAGGGTCAGCAAGGGAACCAACTGCCCAGATCGACTCAAACCCTTCGCGAGATTGACTGGTCGATCGAGATTGACTGGTCGATCGCGATCGACGTACTGAGCATCCCTGTGATGTACAAATAAAATTTGATTTCATTTGTTTCCAAATGGACAATGACAGTAGTCCTATTATACCATCAAATAAGCAACAGTGGTTCAACAAAGTCAACACTTGGACTGGACAACAGAAGCCCTGATCTAAGTTCATGTAAAAAGAATTTGGTAAGAACTCTAAAAGTGTGTCTGAGAAAGGAAGCTTTAAAACCCTGACCTTGTTACTGTCAGGATGAATGAGCTAAAATTAGAGCAAATTATTGTACTAAGCTTGTAAAAAGGACACCCAAAAATGTACATCTGAAAGATACAAAAATAAATGTATGTAACTTTATAAATTTTAAGAACATTTCTTTCATTATTCTGGAATTTAACAAACCAAAATAATTTGGGTAATCCTAGCTGACCAGAAAGTGACTTTTTCAGGCCTTTTTCTCCAACAATGTGAATTTCTGACAGAGTGAAAAAAATATATATATTATTCCTGATATATAAATATCTGCTTTCACCTCTGTCTTCATAGCATTGCTAGGTCATTAGGGACTCTCGTCTTTCATTTAAAAGGAGTTTCAGTCTCACAGATACTCTGCTAATTGATTATTTATCCATTCATGGTAGGAAGGTTAAGGTCAAAAAGGATGTATTAAGAAGGAGGTAGTGGAAAGCTAACAAGGTCATATAATCACTGCACAAGTAGAAACATGCTTCTCTATCGACATTCTTGACATATTTCTCCTTCTGACATTTAGCAGTAGGCTCATTCGTCATCAAAAAGGAGTGGATAGAACACATAATAAAGCTAGGGGGACTGAAAATGAAATTCCATCTTTAAAAAACAGAAGCTAAGCAGCGAAAGTGCTGTCGCCATTGTTCTGTTTAAATTTTGTGATTATATATTGGGAAACATGGGTCATGTGACAGGAAGTAAAGGAAGTGACCAGTTAGCTAGGTGAAACACAGACAAAACAATAACACTGAAAGCCTTCATGGTTTCTTTAGACTTCTATTCAGATTCTTGAAAAACATATTTGGTGCAGAAATGACTTTGTACGTTCAGTCAGGTCTGAGCTGATTACAATCCAAAAGAGTTCTTAAAAGTTAAGCTTGAAGTTGTAAAGTACCAGGTTGTTATAGCAATAAATTTTTGATGTGTTGCAAATTGCTATGACATAAGTCAAATATGGGGAAAAAATCTTAAACAAGGAAGACACAATCTGACTTGAAGAGGCTGCAATCAGAAGCTTCCTTCCGCTGTTTGAACAACTGATCAAAGCTTACATTGTTTAAAGCCGCATCTGTCTCCATCTCAGCTGATTAAAAATAGAAACTGTCTCACTTTGATCCTGGTTCTTCAAATTTAAATCGACCAATCAAAGCATTTATTAGGACTTCCTCACATCACTTTCACTGACTACCTTGTGCCAGCCTGCGCAGAAGCTGCTGTCGGGCGATGATACGTGACAGGCGGAGGGCAGAGCGCCTTCGAGGCGTGTTCCCCAGCCTCAGGTAGTAGTCCTGACCATCAGGTGTCATGGCCTCCAGACAGGTTCCCTCACTGGTGCTGTCGCTGTCACTTCCTCCATCGTTGCTGCCGCTCTTGGTATTCTGATCCATGTTGTCAATAGTGTTTTCTAATTTTCCACTCCTGTAATATATAGGGTCAGCACACTCTGCCTCAGCCATCATGCTGTCCACTCTGTCAGCAAAGGCTAAGCTCACAGGGTATGCAGTTTGTCCAGCAACATCCTCTCCTTTTGTACTTTCTGTGCTGTCTGCAGGAGCCATATTGCTCCCTGAAGTTTCTGTCCTTCCTTCACCTTTACTCTGTCCTGATGGATCCATAATTACTGTAGCATCAATATCATCCATATTAATGCAAGTCTTCCTCTCTCCTGCGCTGATGACTTCTTATGGGAGCATTTCTTAAGAATTCCTGCCTCTAACATGTCTTCACTGGAAGCCACATTCCCTCCTCTTCCTCCTCCTCCCTCTTCAACAAACTTCATGGTACCACCTGACTCAGGCGACCGTCCATGTTCTCTCCACCCACACGCAAGCTGCCCGACTGATACAGGGAGGAGAACAAAGTCACAAACAGTTACATCCACAAGCTGTTTCCTTCAATCATGTGACCAGGAGCCGATGGGGGAATTGTTTGCTGCTTCCTGATGTTCTGCCAGAGAAACTATTTGGTACATGCCCCAGGCATATGTGCATGACTGTAATTGGTGGGATGTAGACGTGGAAAAAAATATGATCCCAACATCCCGATGTGAAACAAGGAAGGAACAGAACAATAGAGAGTATGTGGGTGTGAGAGAGAGGGTTCAGAGGAATGTACGTATGGAAGGAGCGAAGCTATTGTTTCTGCAGCTGAGTGGGACTTTTAATGCCATTCAGAAATGTTCTCTGCATCTACAACGTCAAGCTAATGTCACACTTAGGAAAACTCATCTATAAACTGATGGTCTCTAATACAGTAGAATACCTAACAAAAAATAACAGCAAAAAGCTTTTGCAGAGTTTTTCTCTGAATCATAAGTTACATTTAAACACTGAATAATCTGATTCACAAAGTGAGAAACAGTTGTACAGAACAATATTTGAGACTTGATTTGATCACACTGCCCTCTGGAGGAAATTCACACTGCCCTCTGGAGGAAATACAGAAAAACTTTGATTTACACTGCAAAGAAGGAACATTGGTTAATTTCCGAGTCATAATTCAGTAAGACTTTTGGAAACTCTCAAAGAAAAATCTTCAGCTCTGATTCAGAGTATAACTGCTCTGTTACAGTAGTGACACATGAAGTTACTGCTGTTTGAACAGGAAGTTTGAACAAGTCAAAATGAAAAAACAGACTAAGAAAAACAGACTACATCGAAAAAATGTGACAATAGCTCAGTAATATTATTTTAGAAATCTGTAAAGTTCATAGTTTGGAAACAGCAACAAAGAGGAAAATCTTCGGGTCACCAAGTCTCCATGGCAACCATTAAATGGTGTCTATTTTATGCTATTAACTGTGACATACAGTGGAGGATATTTGTTGCTATGGGCCTGCTTCCAAAAATACCAGAAGGTATGAAGGGAACTATATATCAAAATATCCTTTGCAATCCATAATTTCCTAATGTTGTAGTCTGATAAAACAAAAAATCAAAGAAAAGTTCATAATAACTCTTGTTTCCATTTAGAAGAAATAATTTAAAAAGCTGTCAATTAGCAACAACAATAGCATATATGCATTAAATAGAAAAAGAGACAAAAGTAGTCAGCAAAAAGCAAAAATTAAAGTTCAAACTCTCTATTTAAATGCAAACTATAAACAAAAACGCACCGAGTTCTGTAAACCACCTGCCTCACAGCACCAGGAAGTCAGACAACAATGAACACAACATCTCAACACATGTGATTCTACGTCTTTAAAAATCAACCTGTTGACAGGAAGTCAAGTGGCAGAAAGTGCCACAAGACCAAAACGAAAGTATTCATGTGGATTGCTGGTGTGCATTCACTGGATTTTACAGACAGACCTACAGTAGCCATGTATTCTGCGTCAATGAAAGAAAAGGCCAGGGGAGCAATCCATGAGATGGGGGTGGAGATGATTATTATAAAGCTGTTTGCTTGTGTAAATCACTTTGGGTATATCCATGCTTTCTAACAAACTAACGCACACACATTCACTTAAGCATTCACAAATATGGAATTAAACCCCCCAAATCCCGTTTGCAGGGGGAGACACCCAGTTTCCCTAATCCAACAGATCTGTAGAATTACAACTAAATCCCTCCACGCACTCAAAACCTCATTCTGTTTTTTTGTCTGCCCCATTTTTTGTGTGTGTCTCAGTTTACTTTTTACGTCTTATTTCAACATCACAGTCTGTTTTTATTACTCTGTGTAATTTTTTTGAGTACAATTTTTTAGTACACTTTTTCTTTTAGTATCACTCCAGTTACATAATTTTAAGTATGTTTTGAGACTATTTATCCATTCAGTTTTATTCCCCACATTGAAACCATCTTACTAACCTGGATATCCTACCTCCCCTGAGTGACTATAGCAGAGTGGAAAATGCATTGTCAAATACCATCATAGCTGTGCAGCCAGATGCCTGAATTTTAAGGATTCCCCATCTTTAAATCTGATCCAGACAGATGTAGACTGTGTGCCTCTGAGCTGATGGGTTCAGCAGCAGTCTGAGGGAGGAGCAGTGAAGCTCAGGGGAACCTTTGAGTGCTAGTGTAAAGAAAAAGATGAAGGAAGGAAAATTTAAATGAGTAGAAGATGATTACAGGGTGGCAGGTGTTATCAGGTGCTGTCTTAAACTTAATTTGGTGTCCAATACCACAAAAAGAACTTGAATTTAGCAAATAAATTTGGGAAATATTATTTAACAAATTCAACCTATGTAATTCGTTTTGAAAAGGCATTTACTGGAGAATGTTGATCCAGACACTTTTTTATTTGTTGTTTGTGGTGTCCAGCAGAGAAAGATGAAATTGATTCATTTTTCTGGGTTTTATTGTGAACTTAGGCAAAGTTTTGAACTGTTGGACTTGTGTTAGGGAAAGTTTATGTGTTGAAGCTCTAATATAAGTCTGTATCCTGATAACTTTGCCAGTTTTAGCAACAGTGCTCACATTAAATCCTGAGACAGTTTGTGCTAATGAAGGGTGAATCTTTACTGTGTTTGTCAGGGAAAAATTTTTAAATGACATCATGTTGAATCGGTCATTGTTTTACACCTTTAGACAAAGCAGTTCTAATTCTTTGTTTCTATTAACAAGGAAGATAAATGAGATGACTTCAGGAACGAAACATTGACAATGTTATTGATTCTATAGACAAGTGTGACCCAGCAGAGGTGTCTGTTGTGGAAAAGAGATCAACTTCATCTATAAAACTGGCATTGTCTCACCAACTAGGTTTATGGGGTTTAATGTATAAGGAATGCCCATTCTGGATTGAGATTGAATTCATATGTATATATATGAGTTGAAACATTAAAAATGTTTCTAAATGAATATGAACTTGCTTTCCTAGTATATATATATATATATATATATATATATATATATATATTGTTACGACTGGCTCAAGGTCATAACAAAAACGGGAGACCATGCAGTGGTTAAAGTGCTTAACAAAGAATACTGGTATTACCCAACACAAAAGGTCACAGCAACAATGTTGAAGTGCAAAAACAAAGACAAACTCAAATGTGCAGAAGGAGGGGAGCTGAGGCCGGTCCAGGCAGAAGGTGGAGACGGCCAGGTTTAAATGATCTGTGCTCCAAATGAACAAATCAGCAGCACCTGTAAAGGGGAGGAGCACAAAGACACACAGCAAGGCACCTGCAACTCAGCCCATAAGGCCCAGGGCCGTAACACCCCCACCCTTAAGAAAAGGGCCCCAAAGGGGAACCTTTAAAAACTCAAAACAAATATTAATTTAAAAATGTTTGGGCTGGTAGTACATTACCAAAATTTTGAGTTCAGGATGACAGCCGTCACATCGTCAGCCTCCATGTCCCACAGCCATAAGTCGCTGTGCCCATCATGTTGGTTACTGGTTATGAAGACTGGTAAAGAATAGTGCAGCAGCTGAAACAGGACATGTTCTTACCGCTTCAACACCCTCAAGAGTACTTCAAGAGGAAAAAACCACTACTGAACACAAACCTGACACACAAGTGACCTACCACAGGTTCACAGCCAAATCAAAAATGGATTCACCCAGTTACCACTCGCCAAAGCAATAACCAGCAATCTAACCAGATCTGAACTGGTATTACCCAACACAAAAGGTCACAGCAACAAGTGGTCCACTACCACAAAACATTGCTACACAAGTCAGGTAAGCAAACGTGACCGACAATATGGAGATCAATACCCACATCACCCTTAGCATGGTCCAGCACCATACTCAAAGTTACTGCTGTCTCACAGCCAGCAACACCAAAAGAGTGTCAAACCAAAGTGAGCCGACATCTCCACAACACCAAAAGGTCACGTCACTGCTTAACCAAGTGTTCAGGATTCTCCTCATCACAAATGACCAAACAAAACGAGAGCCACACCCACAACAATCCCAGCATGGTCCACTACCACACTCTTAAAGGATTCTAACAAAACGTGGGCCAACTCCTCCACCAGAACAGTCATTTCACAACCAGACTCAAAGCACACTTTTTCCTTACACTGAACTAGTCAGTTTGCTGCCCCCCAGATAAACCAGTGACATTCGCCATTAGAGACGGAGACGAGTTTTGACAAAGCTTACACACACCAACCTCAAACAGATTTAAAATTTCGAGAAGTGCTGATCACATTCCTATGTGACACGCAAGTGAACATCATAATGCTCTGCCATCATTATAACAGTTCTTAACACATCTCCAAGACATTATTTAACCATTAAAAGCCTCAAGTTTATAACGACGGACAAGTGACAATTTAATGCACAATAAAAGCTCAAAACGACAACCCGCAGCGTGTCCCCGCTAACTGCCTAGCGAAGAAGCTTCCAAACTCATCCCTAGTCTTCGGGAGGCGTAGCGATGGGTTTTTATGCATTTAAAAACCAGTGGAACGATAAGGGCAACCAGCAGGCTGTCACCCCCTCGAAACCACGGAATGCTCCCGAGCCGATGAAGGGAAAGGGGATAGGGAAGCTCTACCCGCCGTACCTCCACACTAGGAAACAATGCGGTGAAACCCCTGTTGGGAAACGCCGCCAAAACCTGCAAGGGGACACCTGCTCAAAAACGTTTTACTAGTGCACATTAAAAACTTGACACTTACCTATATCGCTAAAATTCACAGCCACGGAACAAGCATCCCACTCCAAAAATTACAAACAAAGCACTGCATGCTAAACGAACCACCTGCATATCCCCCAAGAGCGCACAAGTCCAAATAAGGACAATTACGTCACGGGCTTCCACCGTCACCAAGTAAACGCACAGAAATAGCGTCTCAGCGCAACGCTAACGAGCTAGAAAGTCAACGCAAAACAAGCACTCAACCAACATAATTCAGTCAAAGGACAAGACAAAAGTCAAACTTACCGAACCAAACACAACTCACAACAGTTTGAACGAGCCCCCAATTGTTACGACTGGCTCAAGGTCATAACAAAAACGGGAGACCATGCAGTGGTTAAAGTGCTTAACAAAGAATATTTATTAACAAAAACAACAATGGATTGTGAATGTCGGTATCAGTGGTGTAATGCAAATGCTTGGATGTGGTGTATGAGTGCATATGGAAGTGTTGAAGTGCAAAAACAAAGACAAACTCAAATGTGCAGAAGGAGGGGAGCTGAGGCCTGGCACCAAAACACAACAAGCGTCAAGCAGCAGAGCGGACGCGACAGAAGGTGGAGCCAGGTTTAAATGATCTGTGCTCCAAATGAACAAATCAGCAGCCCCTGTAAATGGGAGGAGCACAAAGACACACAGCAAGGCACCTGCAACTCAGCCCATAAGGCCCAGGGCCGTAACAATATATATATATATATATATATATATATATATATATATATATATATATATATATATATATATATATATATATATATATAGATCTATATATATATATAGATCTATATATATAAATATATATATATATATATATATATATAGATCTATATATATATATATATATATATATATATATATATAGATATATGCTCTGTGATGGGGGACTTAACTGGAAGTCGCACCCCAAATTAAATTCTGCTTAGGGTCTCATAATACTTTTGGAGACAGCTATGCCCACTTGGTCTGTGGAGGCTTGATGGATCCTGAATGTGGGAATATTTTTACTTCAATCAGTTTAAGTGCCGCACATCTCCGTAATTGCATTAAACGGAGTGGACAGCTGCAGCTCCCTCTCTCCTACTCTTTTTTCCCTACTTCTTCCACCCTCTCTGACGCACAGCCTATATCCAGAGTGCGCTTCCAGCTCGCCACTGTAAACACAGAGGAAACTGAGTGCTGACCCTCCTAAACTTGGCGCATTAGCGCTCATGTTACAGTCCACTCTGTTGGCTGTGAAACCCGAAATAATAAATGGGGCTAGCTCTCTAATATAATCGTTAAGAATAACAAAAATGTCTAAAAAGATCAATAGCCAATAAAATATGAACGACCGGCATTTGAAAGCCCTGCTGTACTCCTTTCCACAGCACATGCCTGCGCTGTTTTGAGCACTAAATTTGACAATGACCTTCCCAAAATAATCAAGGAGCGCTCTGCGCATGACGCCACCAGGCTGTATGCAGCATGGACTGGAAATAAACTTTCGTTCCGTCTGTCGATATTTTTACAAATTACCGTGGATTTATCAGGACTAAATAAGATTAAGCTGAAGAGAATTAACGTTATCTCAATGGTCTGGCAAAACAGCATGACTTTCCATAAATTAAGATGGTCAGGTTATTAATTTCAAAAGAAAACTCTTAATAAGAAGCTGCAGTCCTCCGCGTGATTGCCATGTAGTATAGAATCCAATTTATCTATACGTTAAGTCTGTCTAATTTTTGAGGTTTGGATGTCTGACCTGCGAGTCTCCTCTCCCGGACATTCCTCCACAGCAGATCCCAAGCCTTGGACGTGGAGTCCCGCAGCTGCTCACTGATCGACCGCCGCAGCTGTAGCTTACTGACAGACTTTCGCTGTGTTGTCATTGCGGTGCAGCCGGACGCATTATTAATACTATCATGAATCCCCGACTAAAATCTGATTAAAATCCGTGTTAATCAACATAAGATTTCTCCGGTTTTCTTGTATTCCGGCTCCGGCTGGGACACGGTGCCCCGGCTGCTCCTGCCGCAGTGACCGTCACCGCTTCACCTGGTCCAGGCTACAGATCCACGATGCGTCACCTCCCTGCACCAGCAGAAAAGGACTCTTTGGCCCCCAAAAAGCCAGAATCTCACTGATCCCGCATCCCTACATCCAGTCGCTTACAGAGCGAAGGTGCTGCACTGTTTCAACATAACTTCTCCATGTGAGCTACAGAGCCAGATGTGAGAGGCGGATTCCCCCCTCCCCATGTGCACACACTCTCTCTCTCTAACACACACACGCACACGCCAAACCTACATGATCTGCAGAAAAAAACCCACCCACTCACCCAAACAAGGATCCCTTTCAATCTGCTTGATACGTAGTAATAACACTCATTCATACCACACATTACATGCACACAAGTTGCAACTGTCCTGCTTGTCGGCAGAACAAGCCAGAGTTTATGTGCTCATTCAGTCACACATCTTACTGCACCCAGTCACAGAGCCACAACACAGATATTAGATATTCACTGGAGAATGGCCTGAAACCCTGCCATGAAAATGTAAACTGACCATTTCAATGCAGTGCCTGGCAGCAACAGCTATAGGCTATTAATTGAAGAGTTAGTGTACTACAGTTTATCAAAATCTTTTAAGTAAAAGAAAAAGTTAATGTAAACATGATACATCTGCAATCAGTGGTTGTGTTGTTCTGTTTCAGCAGGACCTCTGGAACTATGAGGTTCCTGTCTCCTCATCATCACACTGATGAGGAGGCAAAATTAATGTAAATTAGTAGTGAAAATTTTGTTTGAGTTAAAAACAATTAACATTTTTTGCCACTGAACACAGAATTATTGCTGAATAATAAATATCCACATGCTAACTAATTATTGTCTTCATCCAGGAAGACATAATTTTAGCAAAACAATGCCAAACCATGAGTTCTGACCTGAAGTTCATACATTTTCAGAATCAGAATCAGAATGCCTCATACAGATTTTATAAAGTTCAGGAAATTGATTCATTATAAGTTCCTATTTACATTTTGGTGAAAATTTCTTCCATTGACTGCCCAACAGATCACCTGCACATCATACTTTGCCCAACATAACTAAGACAGAGTTTCTCTTTAAACACCCATCATGTTCAGTCTGACAACCTAAAGGGAAAGTGCTTAAGCTGTTTCTTTTTGTGAGACACTTTCACCCCCTCTGACAGGTTAAGAGTTTGGGAATTTCCTCCTAAGACCTGAGTTCTTCCCATGTTATCCCAGGAATGCCAGACAGAGCCATCACAACAGCCCAGGACGCTCCTCAGCTGCCTTCTGCTTGACACCGTCGGATGTCCTGTTTGTGGTGTTGAGTTGCAGGTCAGAATGGACCCTGTGAGGAGGGACCTGATTCGGCATTTCAGCCTGTTGAAACCTGCTTGACATCTCTGGCAGTCAGCAAAATGTTGAGGTCATGTCGATACCAAACACCACTCTGCTTGTAGGGCCTGCAGAGGTAGGGATCTAAATTTTCACTCAAGCTATTATTTTTATCCTTGAAATAACTTATGTGACTGTATTTTATTTTCCTCAACTCATGATACTTGCTGATGGAAGACCTAAAGATTTCATGTTTTCAGTCTCTGTGTAGTCATGGTCTGAAATGTCCGATGACAGTAGGATAGAGCGGCCTGGTGATTTACCTTCTTACATGTTACCCTTCTGTATCTGGGACTAGATGCATGCCTGACTCTGATACTCAGCAGTGATGAGAGGGAAAGTGTTTTGAGACGAGAGATATGATTTTAAAAAAAAGCTAGCAATGAAAGACGATGAGTGAGTGACCGAAGGGTGGAGGAACTGGGTAGCTCAGAGGAGACAAAAGGCAGAGTCAACTGACAAGACCAACAAACACACAGGAGTTCAGAAGCAGATGGAGAGAAGCTACGCAATCGATCATTAGAAGATTTAGCAACACCTGAAAGCACCTAATTTCTTTTTAGCATTTTATTAGGTGTAGTAAGACTGATGACTTTATTTGGTTTTGCAAATATTGTTGTTCCTTTTAAAAGAATCACACAGAACAAGTCTGTGTGATTTACCTAAATATAACACATGCATGCATGCATACATTCCTCTTTACTCTGGCAACCATACAAAACTTGGTCCTTTTTTTGTTTGTGCTTTTTATCACACACCTTTCAGATCATCAATCAAACTTTAGCATCAGAAAAAAATAACCGTGGTCAACTCAAAAATTAATTTCCATATTACAATTTAATTTATTAAATGAACATAATTATTCATACTAACTTGGTCCCATATTAATAACCAAATGGTTTCATTATTGAAGGTAACAAATATCCTAAAGTGTTTGAAACAACAATGTGTCTATCAAATCTCTAGAGATGAACCCTAGCCCACTCTTCTTTAAAGATTTATTTAATTCAGCCTCACTGGGGAGTTTTTGAGAATGAACAAGGTTTAACATCTTGCCACAGCATCTCAATCAGACAAAAGTCTGGACATTCACTAGGCCATGCCAAAACCTTAGCTGTGTTTTTGTTGTTGCTTTTTTACCCATTAGTGTGCTTCAGATAATTGCTCCACTGTTTAACATTGTGGTTGAACCTAAGATCACAAACTTATGGGTGAACATTTTCTTTCAAGACCCTAAAGGTAGAACTACAATAAAATTGTTTAACTGACAGTTCCCTCATTTGTAAGAACAGCCTAGTCAAAGTCTAGATCTAAACATTCCTGTTTGTTTCAGTCTGATTGTGCTTGAGCAATTTTGTGAAGTGGAATTGGCAGACATTTCACTTTAAAAAATATCACAAGACATGCAACTGTACTTAAGCAATAAGTGGTTCTACAAAGTATAAATTTAAGAGATGCTTGATAAAATACATACAATAATTTACATAGATTTTTTAATAAAAATTATTGTAAACCATTCATCGTTTGCATTTTCTACTTCACAAATAAGCTACAGGTCAATCATATAATATCCCAGTAAAACTACACTAAAATTTGTAGACTGAATGTGAAAAAAATGTAAGAAGGGGCACGTTTAGGCAGAATTTAACAAGGAACTCTATGCTTTTGTTTAAATGGTTAATTACTAAAATTTCCATTATTTATGCTGTGAAATTCAGCATCACAGCTGCGTATCACTGTTTTTGACACTTGAAAAGTAAACCAGTGGACATGACTTCACAAAGCAAGTTGTAGTGTGGGAATGAAAAAGAAACTGAACTCTTCTGTGGGAAAACTACTGGACTTCGACTAAGCCATTCAGTTTTGTATTTCTCCTCTGTAATGATACAAAGCTTGTCCATGGGGTCAATCTTTAGTCTGGACAGGGAGAAGGAGCCCTGCAGGAAGTCCGTCTCGGTGTAGCAGCCAATCAAAACACCCATCCAACACATTCCAGTGGTCAAGCAGCCAATCAAAACAAAACGATTGACAGAGATGGGATCTGGTTTTCTGAACAAATACACAGCGAAGCATGGGCGTTCATTGCTCTGGGAGCAATCAGATCTTGCTGCAGTTACAGGAATGAACAACTGCTGCTGTGGAGAACCCTGTTGTCTTCCTGGGGCTTAAGAAGGAGGAGGAGGAGGATGGGAAGGTGGAGCAAAAAAAGGAGCACAGAGTTTCTGCCCGTTTACTTCTAGGCAGGTCATTTGAGGTTAGGAAACTCGGTCATATAAGCAATGTGGTCATGCTGAGTAAAAACTATATAGCAAAAAACTGCATGCTGAGGGTCATGGAGGTGCTCAGTGATATTTTTACTGGCCTGTCTCAAGCGGCTGGAGAATCTCACAAACACAGCAGTTACATGTCCACATTCAATGACCAGAACATTAGTCTTGAGAATCGTTTTCTGGAATGCTTTATTTATTTATCTATCTATCTCTTTGGTTTGTGCCAAACATGTCCTCTGTTTAGTGTCAAAATAATTCAATTTTAGATTGTCACCTGTCCTAAGAACTTTACTCCAGAACTCATTTTCTTTTTCTATGTTCTCTCTGAAGAAACATTTCTTTGTACACCTCATTTAAGGTAAGGAAAGGTAAGTCTGAGTAGCCTCTTTCTGATTGTTCAAACATGTATTTTTAACAGTTTTCAGAGACTGCTATTTCTTGTGATGACTTTTTAGGGTTTTTGGAAATATTTTTTAGCATTTTATCCTGTGCCTTCAGGGTGAACTTCTATGGGTGGCCAGACATGGGCTTCTTGGCAGCTGTTTTGAATGTAGACTATTTTTGGTATATTAAACTCCCTGATGTAAACTTATGCTGTGACCTCTGTGGACCCACTTTCTAGACTCATGAGCTGCTGCAGTTTTCTTTCTAAAGGCATCTGGCTGCTCCTTTAATCTTACCATAGGGTTGTTTCATCAAAAATCAGGAGAACACCAGATTAATGAATAAAAACAGCATTTATTTAAATGCTGAGAAACACTGTTCAAATCATGTGCATCAGATCTGTGTTTGCCTGTTTGTAGTTTCAACCATTTCAAGTGGGAATAAATGTAGGGCTGTCCTAAGGTATTCCTCATGAGATATTGATTTTTTTAAACCATTTCACTAGAAATTTAAAAAAGTACTTTTTTACTATTTTTATTGCGACTTGCTCTAATGTTTTGTCATGACTGTATTTTCCAGAACTGTCTATTGCAGACGCTCTCCTTTACAGTGACAGAATAGCAGTAAGAAGTCAATATCTGCTTCTGCACACAGAAGCTGGGTTAGTGAGTTCAACACTAATCAATGATTTAACAGATCATGTGACCAAAGGCTGTGACAAATGCTTTTGCTTCAGCTCCCCCTTTTTCACTGAAAATGTCCTTAAATCACCATGCCTACTCTAACATGTACACTCTTTCCTCCTTCAGCTCATTTTTTCTTTTCTCCATCCAGCCACTTTCTGTCTACTCCTCATCTTCTATTTTTAGCAGCCCTCAGAGATTCAGGCCAAGCAGCTCAGAGCATGCAACATTAAGACTGAATGTTGGTGTCATGTCTTAAAAATATCATCTCGAATTCTGCAAGTGCAAAAATAAAAGCCCAAAGAAAATTATCCTTAATCAATAAAAGACAAACATGGACTTGAAAAGTACAAATATCAACTATTCATGATTGCGAAGGGAAATGAAACTCACATGGTTTTCAATATTAAAAGTCAGACAAGCATCTCTATGCAGCTTCTTTAATCCAATCTAGTATGATTAAAAATATACATCAAAACCATTAAATTCACATATGTGGCCTTTATGGAAGAGTTTTGAGAACTTTTTTGCATACATGCCAATGTCACCTCAATCACACCATCCCCAGTGAAACAGGGTAGTGGCAGCATCTTGCAGTGGGAATGTTTTGGAGTTTGTTTGTTTTATTTAAGAGCAATTACCACACTTTCCAGGTGTTCTGTTTTTCTTAAAGTAGGTGGAAAAGCTGATTTTTCCACCTATTTTAAGATCATGTACTATAAAGATGTAAATAAATACATTTAGTATGAAAAATGAAGTAGGCTATAAATACTTTTATGAGATGAAAGTTGCACACTGCAATTCACAAAGACAATCTTTCATTCAACAAATTCAGAGAAGAATATAAATAAGGCAAACTAAGTCAAAATGTAGAACATGGATGAGGAATCACTTAAAAGCTTAAAGAGATTAATGTTCTCCAGTTTGGAAAAGAAATCATTAATTTAGGTTTTTCAACCCAAAAGTTGAGTTAAGCTCTGACTTCCCTAATGCCATCAAAGTAAGTTGACAGTGCAAACCCACAGAATCTGCACACAGGAGTGAATCAACACTGTCAGCATGTGTGTGTCAATGTTTCTGCACTAGGCAGTGAGGAATGTATTTGTGGTTCCTACAGAGCAGTTGGCCGAGGTGAAAATGAGTCAAGTGCAAATTTAGTCCAGTCCACAAACTGACTGGCTACCCAGTCAGCGAAAGTTCTTCTGTCAATATTTCCAACAACAGAAGAAAGCTGTGGCTGTGAACTTGCTGGTGTCTTGAATTTTGTCTTCCTGCATATTGCAATTGTACTTGAGCTTAAAGTCACAAACTGATGATAAGATATTTTCCTTCTGGATTATCTGGTGGAGAGAAGAATTTCTGGTTCCATCAATTACTGAACGTCACCTAGGTGAATCCCTGATTATAGAGGTATGTAGTAACCAGGTTGTGTGTAGCCAGTATAAGTTAGTTGCTTCTGGTTAATTAATAGTGTAGTAAGGGTGCAATGACTATTTACATAAAACTACATTGGCTTGGATTGTTATTTTTCTCAACTTCATTATCTAAAAACTACATATTGCACTTACTTTGTCACCATTGTCTAAGGTTAAAATTTGTTATGATGATCAGAAACATTTAAATTTGCCAAAAAAATCAAAAACAATAACAACAAAAAGCAGATAGAAGGGTCATCCTTTAAAACTACATTTTAAACATAAAAAGGCTGACATGTCCAGAAACACACAAGTTATAAAATGCATTTCACTGCAGGGTGCACATTATGGTATGGAAAGAGGTGGGAAAAGAAGAGCAAACAATGGCTAATGGGTGTAAAGGAAACCCTGCAGATCAAGGGAGTGGAGATTACATGTGGATAGGAGTCCCTTATTGTTGAGCG
The DNA here is from genome assembly GCF_019740435.1 of Gambusia affinis. Classification (NCBI taxonomy): domain Eukaryota; kingdom Metazoa; phylum Chordata; class Actinopteri; order Cyprinodontiformes; family Poeciliidae; genus Gambusia; species Gambusia affinis. The sequence continues at coordinate 21,168,410 of NC_057882.1, forward strand.
ACTCATTTTTTATGGACTTGTTAGCTGCATTGTGAAGTTTTTTATTAGCTTCTTAACCAGGATGATTCTCAGCAACTAACTCTCACCAAGCCGCAAACAACCTAATTACCATTCAGTCCTCAGATGAAAAAATAATTATTTTAGCAATCTAAAATACTGCTTAAATGCAACAATGGTTTGCATTATTATATCCAATGCATGAATAATGATGCAATTGTTCAAGCTTATAAAAAAGAGGCTACATTTAAATTTCAAGGCTTATGAATAGCAAAAAGTTCAAATTAACCTAAAATTCTGGTTTATTTTGTATTTGAAATAACTGATGAATGTACTTGGAGTGATCATATAGAGGTAAATATTAATGTCTTGGTCATTATAGTTTTACAGTCATGTAAAAATTATTCCTTTATAATTTAATTACTCATTATTTAATTTAAAACTCATTCTGTGAGTAATTCATTTTAATATAGTTTACCACAAAATTTTGTAATTCAAGTGCAATACACAATCAAGTTTGGCTAATTTAAGCTGCATATGACTGATTCTGTGAGGGTTACTGGTTGATCAAATGAAATCAAATTCTGCTTGGACCCCCATTCGGTCTTAGTTAGGCTCTGCTCACAACACTAACAAAAATTGCTGGTGTAGATAATCTCCCAATGCCAATCTAAAAAACAGTTAGCTGGTCATCATTGCACATAAATGGTATTTAAAAGGAAAAGAGACAGCTACTTTTTTTGCTTTTCTCATGAGAGTCCAGATCTAAGTTATTTTAGTCTGTCTAAGACTCCCGGGGGAATCCCGAGGCGTTCCCAGGCCAGCCAGGAAACATAGTCCCTCCAGCTTGTCCTGGGTCTTCCTCTGGGTCTCCTCCTGGTGGTACATCCCCAGAACACCTCATCATCATCATCATATTACATGTTGAGAAATTAATTTCTTTCAACTTTAACAATTTATTCCAATTAATGTATTGAGAAATTTCTAAATCACAACACGTCCAATTTATATGTAGGTATTTATTGTAGCAATAATATTAAAATAGATGCTTCAGAAAAATGCAGTGTGAAAAGTAAAGTTACAAAATAAAGCCAGTTTAAATTTATTTTATGGCTCAATTGTATTCTAAGTTCCGTTAAGCCTGTATGCTTTAAGGAGCATACGGGCAAGAAAACAGCACACGGATTTACAAAAGAATATAAAAGATTGAGGCCCTTACATGTAAAATCCCTGCAAATATGGAAATAAAAAATATTGTTGTGGTGTTAAAATGATCAGAGGAAACAGCAGGGGGCAGAAAGGCTGCAGAGAAATGAAAATGCAGACATGTAGGAAGAAAGCTCAAGCCCTCAAGTTTTACACCACTTCATTCACAATGAATTAATTAATATGTCTACACAGCTTGCAACCTATACATAAGCCAGTCATAACATTTTCAGTTAATTATGTATTATTCACAGAGGCATCTTCTTTTCTGGTAGAAAATATCTCGTGCCCACAATACAAAGGAAAGAAGTGCTTCGGGCACAGATTCCAAGCGTAATGTGATAAGGATGAATATTGATTTAATCTAGTTATAGGAGTAAATGAAATTAAGTAGTAGTGCCAATGCCCCTAGACCATTTTCCTCAATTTTACTACAAGAATGTGTCAAAAGTTTACAGCACCTGCAGGGCAACAGAGTCTTTACAGTCTGACAAAATAAAAACATATTCCAGACATGCAAGCAGCATAAAATCACTGACAGATCATACTCTCAGATTACTCAAAGCCTCTTTGAGCACTTTCCAATAATGTGAAAATTCTGCTGGATTACACTGTATGTTTTTTATAATCCTGGAAAATGTGGAGAATGTGTGTCAGCGTGTGTTTTTTCAGACCGAGGTCAGGTGAAGTTTATCAGTTGCTCTAAAACAGCTTCAGTTTTCTGAGATATTTTTATAAAACAGCCACAGGATGATGTATTCTGGATTTCTGATTGCCTGAACAGATATACAATATGCATATTTGATTATCCCAAACACTAAGAATTCACTCATCTAGATGACAATATTAGAAATAAAGTAAATAAATCCTGCAATTGGTAAAAATGATGAAGCCTGACAAGTATTCTCACCTCAAACTATTTAACTTAATGTGCACACTACACACCTGGTGCATCAAATGCTACTTTAAAAACTCACTGTTTTAACAGCAATGAGGTATTTTATGCAATACATATTTAATAATGTATTGCAAAAGTGTTCATACTTCATGAACGTTTTAACATTATAACCAAAAACCTCAACATATTTGTTGGGTCATTTAGCTGCAGGAAGGTAAACATTCACTCCAGCTTCCAGCAGCCTTTACCAGTTTTCCATCCAGTAAAGCATTATATTTACTTCTAATTACTTATTACTAATTGGATTAATTAACTGAATGAAATAAAAATTGTGTGAAAACACTGAAAGAGATACCATATTTGTTGTTGTACTTCCCTGTCTTACTGCACCTAATGGCCGCTAAAACACAAGTCATGGAAATTTACACCATTTGAAGCAAAATTTTTATTAATGAAGCCGGAGAATAACTTCTATATGTTTCGTCCCCATAATTAACTGCAATCACTGTAAAATATATGAGCTAAATGATCAAAAAGCAATATCAAAACACAGAGAATGAATGCTAGGATTAGCCTAGCAAACTATGCTGCATATAATCATCATCATCAAGAGCAAGATCCAAGTTCATTCAATAGTGGTAGGGGTAGGACAAAGAATCATAATTTTTCTCATGAATAATGTTTGTTTTGGGGGGGGGGTTTATCAAAAACTGTGTTTTATAGGATGTGTAAACAGTGTACAATCATTCAGTCCAGTTTTCATATTTCCATATATGGACGTTCTCACTCAGGTCCAATTCTTGGGTGGTCAAACAACAGACAAGTTAAAAACTCTAGTGTAGTGCATATATGCTGCAACACCATCTTTAGCCCCATAACAGTAACTGCTCACTAGTTTCAATATTCCCAGAGCGTTTATTGTTTGCCACTGCTTCACTGCATCTTTTTTCGAACCAATCTAACAATTGGGGCCTGCCCATAGCAATGCATAAGGAGAGCAGAGGCTGACTTGCGAAGCATATAATATGAATTATGGTTTGTCCACAACTTCTTTCTTCTTTCTAAGCGACCCAAAGTTTTTGATTTTTTGAAAAATCAGAGTGTAAATGCCGCTCCGCCAGAGTGAGATTCAGAGTGATATTTTGACCCCAAATCATTTTTTAACTCGCCCTCACACTCACAAATATCGCATGATTGGTATCAAACTCGGTCATCACATTGATACGCATGCCTGCTCTGGTCAAATGTTTTAAAAAATTATCTAGGGCTTACGGATTTCTGTCAAGGTGCCTCAGAGCAAAATCATGCGCCAGGGTAACTGACAGATCTCACTGATTCACTTCCATGTATTTCTGAAAAATTTCAGACCTTGGCACACACCTTCTTTATCTCATCGCTGTTAATACTGTGAATGAGGTAGAGATATGAATCGTGGGACTATCGGAGACGACAAATAGCCCTCTCATACACTTCAAACGGTTTTCGAATATGTATTACGGTTCCCGAACGGGAAAGAGTTGTTTGCAATGCTTTTTTTAGTTAAAGTGGCTGGCTCAAACAGAGAATTGTCTCCCCCTGGATGTCTCACTCACACCTGGCAGAGAGGATTATTTACCATGGCAACGGAACCCAGAGCAGAGAGAGTTGCTTTGGACTACAAATATGCGTCACTGTAGTTCTAACTATGGCAGAACTCTCAGGAATGAGCTGGCCTTTAGAACTACTTGTGTTTTGGGTATTTCATAACTGATTTTAACCAACCATTGTTGGTTACACACAGAATTAGTGTGTAAATTTTAAATTAAGCTTAATGGAAATTTCAAAATATAAACCTTGTCAAGTTTTACATCATGTCTTTGCTCTTTTGGCTATTAAATAACTGACTTAACTGGACCACTGTTACACATGGGATTAGTGTTGCCATTTAATATGAAGCTTACTGAAAATTTCAAAATAAAAGCCTCAATATTCCTGTCAGGTTAGTGCACCGCCATAAGGGGTGCAATAATAGTAGCCTGTATTATCTTTTCCTCTCCGGTTATGGCATTAGCCTTTGACCTAATAATAATAAAAAGGACTACAGAAACGCCATATCTGTAGTTCTAACAAACACTCAGTTAAAACAGAGGGCTGAGCTTCCATTTAGAACTACTGGCTGTTTGGGCCTGTAAATAACAGATTTAAGCCAAACACAGTTAGACATTAGATTAGTGTGGACATTTAATATGAAGCTTATGGTTTGTTTTTTTCAAAATAAAAGCCTTTCTATACCCCTCAGGCTAATGCACTGCCATATGCGGTGCAATAATATTAGAATGCATTATATTCTTCTCTCAGGTTAGGGAACTGCCTTGCGCTTTGGCAGGCCCCAGTTAAATTTCTTCAGGAATTTTCTAGTTTAAAAGTGTTATCCCTTTCCTCTTTGCTATAAGAAGTTGCAGACACACCAGACTGTGCAAAGCAGGAAATAATCCCATTTCCAACTTCAAAATAAGAGTCAGATAAAAATATAACAAAGTTTCAAGCTAGACCGCATGCTCCCAGCAACTGAACAGCACTGTTGGATAATCTTCTATCAGATGAGAACTATTTTACTGTTCTTCTTGTGTCATAAGATATTGCCCCACCTAGTTAATATTCGTCATTGGTAAAAGCCTATTCTTCATTCAGTTAGTCCAGTCATGGAGACCAAAAATAAAAGAATCCTAATTATGACATCCCTCCTTGTTTATAATGTTTATAGAGTAGCACAAATTTCAGCTAGCAATAGTCAGGGTCACAACTCTCTGCCACACTCATCAGTTAAAAGGCTCGGGTGCCGAATCAAACTGAAACGTGAAACTTTAGTACATTCTTTAAACAGTTTTTCACAGTGTGGTAAGGTTACACTGTTTTGCTGGGTGAGGCCACTGCCTTCAGGGAGAGCCATCACCATGCAGGCATGTGCTTTGTCAGCAGTAATGCTTATGTGGGTGGTAGATGCAACGACTATGGCCAACATGACTATGGCCACCCAAAGTCCTGCAGAAGATGGAAGCATTGATTTTGTTCAGTGGTTCTTATCAGTGGTTTTAGTGCTGTGTCTAACTGGCTTGTGGTAATGAAGCCCAATGGTGTCATCATGTTTTCACTAACTCAGTCATCATAATCATGATTTTAGGTTTTCTACAATAGTATAATAATATATAATAATTTCAAATGTGTTTGAAATGAATTGTTCCTTGAGATATAGAAGGTAATATTATGTATGATAATAGAATAAAGTTCTATTTTTAAACAAAATAATAATAGAACTTGTTATATTATACAATAAAAAATTTATTCTATTACAGTACATTTATTATTATACAAAAAAATAATAGTACTTTATTCTAATAATGTAATAAAGTTCTGTTATTATAGATAAAACCTCCAATGATTTGTGACAAAGTTAGATCAAGCTGGGCATATTTTGATTCTAGGTTCATAAGGTTAAAAAATATATCTTTCCACAATGATCAACTGTAACAAGACACTGCTGACGAGATAAACATAATCTTGTTATTTAAGGCATTTACCCAGAAAACCTCTACCGATGCAGCAAATTAATTTTCCAGAAAAATTAGATGGGAGCTCAGCTACCCCTGTTCTCAGGAGCTTTAGGGCAGATATGACATGGACCACATACCATGACACCACAAATGTCCTCCCAGACCTGGCTGCAAATATCTAATAAAACTGTCAAAGTGAATAAACACATCAAAGATGCGTGCTGGGGCTAATTTCAATAATCTGCAGTCAGCCACCCAGCAGAGGTCACAGTGTGAACGCCAGTAGTTCTATTAAATTCCCTTGAAGAATTCCCTGTTTATCCGACGCAGAGCGGAGTGAATGTCAGTGGCGGGGGCAAGATACGACCGTATCATATCCCCGCCACTCAGCAACAAAGAACCAGACCACACAGGCTGACAACACACTGATTGATTAGGAAGGATTTCTGTCAGAGTCCTGAAGTGTTTCCTGGCATCAGAGGACAAATAAACACTTGAAGAGAAAAAACAAATCTAAAGTCTGAAAGTCCGAATAGCTGATATAATCCCCACTTCTCCTTCAGCATCACTGTGTTTGTATGAAATGTTAGTCTTACAACTACACAAACACACAACACGTTCACCCTACCCAGCCTATTCAGCATCACCTCTGACCTGGCCGAAGCCTCCTGGGCCTCATTACCCAATATGAAGCTCTCCTTCGTGGACTATCAGTGCTTGTAATGTTACCCTGACTGGTGGCATTTGAGAGGACCCAACACAGCTACACACACACTCAGAAAAACACAGCAAAGTAAACAAACTTTAAACGCAGCGAATGTGACTGAAATCAACTCCCTGGGATCCACTTAGCTACAGCAGCCATGACATCTGTTTGTGCCAATCAAAGGAGAACATGTTCCGAAGATAAGAGATATAGATGAGGTTAGGGCTCATTCATCATTTTGAATGAACGCTGCATCAGTTTCAGTGAATATCAGACCCAGAATTGAAACAAGAATATTTAAGTTCAATATAAATCAATCCAGTTTTACTTCCAGATGTTGTAACATGACAAGTTTATAGTGTAATGTCTTCCAAATTTGTGTAAAACCCTTGAATTTTTGACAGTTTTTCCACATTACAGCTACAAATTTCACTGGGATTTTATGTTATACACTAATACGGAGTGATCCATAACTGTGAAATGGAAAGATACATGACTTTCAATATTTTTTAAGAAGTAAAAAAAAACTAGGTTATGAAGTTGTGACCCAAACCTTGAGGATGTCATTGAGTGCTATTCTGGTTATTCTAAATCATGTAATTGAAAAGTAAATGTACCTAAACTTGACCTTTAATCTAATCTGAGTAGAGTAATTAATCATGGAAGCAGATAAAAACCTCCTAGTGACTCTATAGGAGCTCTGTGCTTCTTTCTATTTGGGGCAGAGAAGCTGGTCAGAAACAATTTTAGCACTGAGATGTTTTTTGGCACAACAGCAGTTCCCTTCTAGAAGAACAATCAGTAGAATGGTTAAGACCAGAGAGTCAAGCAATTTTAGATGTGCCTCTAGAGGTCCAACATACTTATAATCAAATGACCAAACATCCTTCTCAGCATGCTATAATGTCCTACACAGTCCAGCTAATGACTTTTGACACCTGTGGTTTATCAAACCAATTGAGAATCAGCTACAGGAAAAGTATTTAGATAGCTTGGCTATTCTGCAAAGAAAAATGAGCAAACCTCTCCTTTCCATCTCCATACTCCAAAAAACTTGCAGCTGTCACAGCAGCAAAAAGCAGCTCTATAAAGTATTATGTTGGTTTATCACATGAATTTTTTGTAAAAATGCAATATATTGTGTGGGTGTAACATGACAAAGTGTGAAAAAGTGCAAGGTTGGTGAATAATTTTACACGGCATTATAAATGGTGTGTGATTTCTGCTATCAGCAGTAGTTATTGCTCCAAAAATATGCATGTGTCTGTTTATAGGACAAAGTGTGTGTTTGTGCTGCATGCTGTGATGACTGGGGTTTGAAACCCAAGAGGAGAAATTCCCAAAAGTCCTGTTTTATCCTTAAGTGGGAAAACAAAGTTCAAGAAAAAGGAGGCAGGATGCCCACTCTCCCCGGCAGAAAAAAAGCAAGATTCCCCACTCTCACGTTAAAGATCATCCTACCTGCTGATCCGCTGGTCTTTGCAGCAACCTAGCATGACAAAGTAGAGAGATGGAGACAGAAATACAGATAAGTACCAAAATAGAAGCAGTAAAATATACAAGTAGAGGGAGAATTTCCTTCTCAGCTTTTGGGAATGTAAACACAACATTGGCCAAAAAGACTACAACAGTAGCAATGCTAGGAAAATTACATTCCTTCATAAACTCATTTCCTAAGTTGAGAAATATGTGTACTTGTTGTTTCCTTTAGTAAATTAATGCGGCTACATTCATTCATGGATTGGCTTAAATCCTAAAATATAATGTTGTTAGATCTGAGGAAATGGGAAAGGACTTTTACAGGTGACTGAACCTATCTGTGTCCTCTCTTCAGAGTGAGAGATGAAGATGAAAAACAAAACATCACGTTAAAGGTTAAATATAAAGATGCATGGAGGAGGATATAATGGTTAAAGTCTGCTACCAACTCAGAAAGTATGAAATGAATAATGTGTTTCTTTTTTCAGCAGGTCATCTCTAGCTACCTGTTCTGTTAGCACACTGTTGCTACCTTTTGTTGAATGGCTGCTGCTAAAGCTGAACTCAATTGTCCACCTTGTGTCTGCATTTTGTCTGAGTGTGAACTAGTGGAAACCATCCTCTGTAGAGAGGAGTGAAGGAGCATTACAACTGAGGCTAATAAATCTATTTGTTCCAAGACACACTTTCAGAAATGTGGTTCTAGGGAGATAGGATGCCTTAAAGTCATACTGATACTCAAACGTTACATTTATTTAAATGTGTAGGTGTGTGTATATCTGTGTGTTTAAGGAGGAAGGAGGGAGGGAGAGTTCGTTTGCACAGCTGTGCTTTATCAGTCACAGTAAGGGGGAAAATAAACCCACCCTTGCATCAAATTGAGCACCCCCTGCGTGTCCCTCTGCCTGCCTACCTGCTCAGTAAACCATAAGCTGAGTGCAAACAACAGTATTCCACTACAGGATTCACACATATGGAACGCTAATAATGGGTTTCGATTTAAAGAGGATATTTCAAGATATTTGGAGTCACTCTACAGTACACAAAGGACAAGAGAGCTGGTGGGAAATTAAGCCAGAAAAGATTATGCATAAATATTGTGTTTTTATTGAGTAATAAAATAAATAAATGTTGATCAAATTGTACCTTGCTGTTGACCTCATCAGATTGTGTAACAAAGGTTTGACATAGCAAACAAGCAAAAATGATTGACTTCCTTTTAGGTTCTCTATCTTTAAATATTAGCCATTTAGAAAAGTCAGCCCTTAACCAAGTGGCACTCTTGAAATTCAGAGGTTTAATCTCTTTAAAATGTTTTATTTTTTCACTTTGGCTTTCAACCATAAGCTTTCAATCCTAACAGTTCTGTGATTGTTACATTTTCAAAATCATATGAGAGGTGTTCTTTGTAAAACATAAAGAAAAATGACATCTTGGCTTAAAGACATTTCTTTTTATTCTCCCTTATCTGTCTGACTGTTGTAGTACAGTTGTGACTGTGCTGACTGGGCAGAAAGTGACCTTGTAAATTCTGCTGCGTGGAGCAGATCTGTCTCACCGCTTTACACTCATCTTATTTATAAAACAGCAGGGCAGAAGAAACCTTGACTGAGTTTCAGGTAGAGAGAGGAACATGATGTAACAAAGGGACAGAGAAAATATCAAAACATAACAGATTTCTTTTCAGCAAAAGCCATTGTATAAGATGTAAGCTAAAACAAGGTGACTCACAGATAAGGACAGGGGGGTGATGTGTCACAGTGTGTTCAAAAACAAACCACAGATGTTCACTTCATCTCTTTCCTTATGAAACACTGGAAATGTAGTGACTATCTTTTACCCAAAACAGGTTAAAGGTTTTACTCAGAAATCAGATTTGACTCAGCTGAGTGACTGATCAGCTTATATCATTCTGTGAAGCTCCTGTGTACAAGGTCAGCTTCAAAGTGATTCATGATTCTGTAATGCAATCAAAAGTCTGAGAGGAATCACAGACTTTATATCAGTATGAAAGAGCAAAGCAAAATGGGCCTCAGCGGTGTTCTCATGGGAGTCGCAGCTCCAGACGGTAACCGACTTACATCAGAAACTCTAAATCGGAGCAGTTAAAAATGGGCTGTTTTTTTGTTTGTTTTTTTTTTAAGACTTTCTCACTGATGTAACCAATGTGTCTCACCCGGGCATGACGAGCTTGGAGGTGCGTAGGAGACGTGAGGGAGGAGCGGGTCAGTGGCCTGCTGCGGGTCAAGGGTCGTGAGCGACGTCTGGTCAGCGGCTCAGGTTTGTCTGGAGATTTGTGGACTCCTTGATCCGGGCCTGTTCGGACGGTCATCCCGAACACAGTCTGGGCACCCTGAAGGAAAGGAGAGAGAAAAACAAGCTAAGAAAAGGAAATAAAAAAATTTACATCCACTCCACCTAAATAAGATTTTAGCTGCCCAGACACAAAGAAAGGCATGTGGTTTATATGTAGATACTAAACAGTGTCTTTCTCTTTATTGATCCCAGTTGTATTTTTGACCAAATCTCTCATGATTTCATATCATATATTAAAAATCACAATAAGAATGTTCACAGTTTTGATCAACTGTCACTAGTGTTACCACGCTTAACATTTTATGCAAATTTCTTAATCTTTCAGTGTCTATGTGAAATTGCTTGCTAATTTTGTCAGATTATATAGAAGTTTTTCTGGTGGAAAATCAGAAATAATCATGAACAAGATTGACAAGTGGTATATTACAAGTACATAAAAAAAAAATACCCCAATTCAATTTATTAGACAACTTAGCAATAATCCACCCATTTTTTTTATATACCCATTTTTGTAAGCAGGGTAGCCATGAACAGGTTGTCAGTTCATCATAGGGCACACAGGATAAACAACCATGCACACACACACTCATACCTCAGGGCAGTTTAGAGTAAACAGCTAACCTAGCTGTAGGAGTACATACTCACAGAGAAACCACACAGAAATGGGTATGACACGACCCCAAGCTGAGCATCTGCAACCTTCTACCTGTAAGGGAACCAGGTAGCAACTATGCAACTGTGCAGCCCACAATAATCATTACTAAAGTTTTATTTTACTTAAGAAGCACCAGAACAATATGACTTTTATCAGCTTTTAAATGTTTATTTTGTTAATCAAAGGGTAAATTCTGTAAAACTTAGCAAGTCTCCTGCATTTTCAGTGCGTACCAGCAGTAAGCAACAAAAATATTTTTTATGTTTTAATTCAGGTAACCATCATGTCTCTGTGTAAAAACACATTGAGATCTATAGCTCACCCCATTCAGCAGCAGACTAACATTTGTCTCTTTCTTACCACTCCCCGTGTCTTCATGCTGCCCGTCTCATCAGCAGATCTGTTTCTCTGGTTTCAGTCCAGTAACTTATGAAGCTGGTGATGATGTGAAGTGATTCAAGATTTAAGACCTTGCTGACGATTTATTGTTCCTTCTCACATTCTGCAAAAAAGTCCCACCCTAATCTTGGCTCTCCTTCCGCTGCCTGAGTTCAGCTCATTGACAACAGTGGAAAGTCCAATCCAGCTTGACCCCTCCACTCAGCTACTGCGGCCACTTCAGTGGGAATACCCGCTGATGTGCTTCCCGCTTCCCCCTTCCAGTCAAACACTGAGCTGATAAGACGCATGAGTAACTGATGGAGAGGGAGGAATGACTTTCATTTCTATAGAAGAGAATCTATTTCACAAATACTCACAAAGAGATTATTTTCTGCTTGTTTCGACACACAATGATTCTATTTTCAGAAAATTCCCTTTCTGATCTTACAAAGGATTCCCATCATGGTGACGAACAATGCTGTTGCTATTGCTCCCACTGTGGTTGGAAATGTGTCAGCAACATGGTGTTCCACTATGGCAAAAAAAAAAAAAAGAGAGATGGAATTTTCTCATTTGATTTTCTCTTTTTGGAAATTCAAAAAGAGAAATTCATGGCATTTTTAACCTGATATTTTTATTCATGCCTGCTTTTAAAAGTGTGTATGAAAAGTCAATTACAGAACATTAAGAGCCATTTAACCTACTGATCTTTTTCGTTACAAATGATCCCTGCAGAAGCCAAATAGTGCATTAGATATGAAATGATGGAAAGATGTTTCCTAAATTATCCAAAGCATTTTTTGCAATCAATAGCTGAATGCTTTCACCATTAAAAGTCAATCTTATAATGCTGACAAGTTTTTGAAGCATTTAGTCCTGCAATAATCAGATTAAGATTGGAAAATTAAATTTGTCTTGATTCATTTAGTCTCAGCAGTGGATTTTAGACATGGTTCATGTCTAGACTCTGGCTGGGACTCTTTAAAATGTTTATATTGTCTTCTGTTAACATTTTTTACCACTTGACCCTCCCCCCCACAACCCCAGTGTATGTCAGGGATCACCATCTCAGAAGGTCCAGTACTACCTCAGGCCAGGTTCTTTTCTGCAGCTTGTTTTCCAAAAGAATTTTAATGTGATCCGTTTTTGTCTGGATGCAGTGAAACTTACAACATTGTTTTTAAAACGGTCAAAGCATTACATTCCTGTCACTTGACATTGATTACCTCTCTACTGACATTGCCAGTTTTTGCCCCTTCTGACAGCAAAGATGTTTACTATAAACACTGAAGAGGTCAAGTTTTACACAAACCAGATTCACGTCTGTGTGTCAAGCTCTGGCTTCAGTTGATACAATTGGGCATAAGAGACTTCTTATGGCTTTCTTTTGACAATATATATATTTTTGCCACTTCCAAATAAATCAAAATATTTAGTGTCAATAACTAACCAACAGATTCTTCCACCTGAGTTGTGGATCACTGCAGCTTCCAAAGAGTTGCCAAAGGATATTTGGCTGCTTCTAATGCTCATCATGTCTTGGTAGGTTTTCAGTTTGTCGATACTCTCCAACTTTTTATTAAATTACACACTGGTGGATATTGTTTACAAATTATGACATTCCTGAAGACGAATGAATGAACTGAATTTTATTTATTGACAATGTGGTATTTTAGCTGAAGATTGTGTAAACTCCACCTTTGGTGAATTTATATGTACTGAGGTGAGTTCCATAACCCATAGGGTATTTTGATGGTTTTGACATTAGACTGATCACTTATTTCTTATCCCCGATAATGAGGTTGCATGTAAATAGTTTTGAGTTATTCTGGTGACCAGTTTGCAAAGACCATGCAGGTTTCTGCTTGCACAGCAAAAAAATAAATAAAAATGAACAGACTGATGCCTGAAGGAAACTTTGGCAGAATTTAACAGCCTGTTATGTAACATCTTGAAATTTATTAATAAAACACAGAAAAACTAATTTCTATATATTTTCTAAATATGTTCTGCAACAAGCTATAATCCCATTTCTACATGTCATGATGCTCATTAACATTGCACTTCTGCACTGAATTAGCAGACAATGAGGCAAACTGCTAAAAATGTGTCAACATAATTCGTTGCACCGCTGTTTCTCTAACAAGCAAAACAGTTTAAATGGGATTGTTGTGGTGTAATTTCAAAAATTTTATGAGCATTCCTTAACTTCTACATGGTTTGAAAGCTATTTGAGGTTAACTCATTTACACTCAGCAAGGATAATGAAGCATCTGGAATGTCATGTAGGAAAAAGAACAGCAGAAAGGCCACTGTGATCTTTTGGTCCACAAAATATGTTTGCTGCGCCTTTAAAGCTTCAGCAAGCCATGATTTGACATCTGTTGTTTCTGTGGAAGCAGTTATTTTACCACATGAACGGCATGGAAGTACAATCGGATTATAATTTACTTTTCCAGTAAAAAATTTACGCACAGTCATCATGAGCATGAATGCCATATCCATTTTGGATGTTCTCCTTTCCAGGGTAATAAAATAATGATAAAATATTGAACTATTCGATGCATATGGTTGATTTTTGTTTTGTTTGTTTTGCAATGTTTCTATAATCAGCCAGTTAAAACAATATATAAAAACTTTCTTTATGTTCAGCATAGTTTTTTTAAATAAGTGATGCTGAAGGTTCTAAGATTGGTTTAAATTTAATAAACCTAAGGCCTCAGGTTATTGTCTTGATTTGGTGATTTCTCCTCAATGACCTAAAAATCTCTTAATGACTTGAGAAATACTCAAATCTTGAAGACATACAGAAAATTCTAGATTTACACAAGTTGGAAAGTCAGTCAGATCCATTATTAAACAATTTCAGATCGCAAGAATGAGTAATAAATACCAGTCATTAATTTGTTTGCCCTCATTGGTAAGACTTGAAAAAAGACCCAAACTGTCACCTTTTATGAAAATAAATTTATTAGGATAATCAGGAACAATTTTGAACATGTTGCTAGATGACTGGAATGTGGGCATAATGGGTTGTTCCAGCAGAAAAATTATCACAAACATGCATCCAGATATCCAGAGTGTTTCAGAAAGGGATAAAGCAGACTAACATTAAGCTTCTGGAAAAGCCTCCCTGAAGTCCTGACCTGCAAAATTCTGAACATTTGTAGATTATGTCTAAATGTCCATGTCAGGACACAATGCAGTTAAATAAGCTGTACCGGTTCTGCAAATAAGACTGGACTGCCAGACTACCAGGAGCATGCAGAAGGCAAAAAAAGTGATTCTGGTGTCTCTGCAGATCACTAAGGGAGATTTACCTAAACACAAATTAATGTGTATTTAGACACAGTGTGTATTTAGAGTATATTTATTTCTAACCTGTATTGATAAGACAAAATCCTTAATTAATTCAAATTTGTGCACCAAACTTTTGTCTTTCGAACTAACTGAGGTTTCATGTTGTATTATCACTCCACCCTAGAAGACATGAATATACAGTCAGAGCAAAATTCAAATGATCTAAATAAATAGCTTGGTAGCTAAAAAGAAGAGTTAAATAAATCAAATAATGTGTAAGCCTAAAATGAAAGAAAAGAAAAGTGTTTGTCTTGTTTAAAGTTAGCATAGAGAGCTTTCAAAATGTATTACATTTGTATTCATAACCTTGTTGTTTTTTTCTCAGATGAGCCTAGGATGACACCATCTGTACTCATGAAGTTATTCACCAATCACATGTGCAGCGAATCTAAATCAGGCTTACCTTGGTGCTCTGCTGCTCCTCCTTGACTCGAACGTCATTTGTGTGGCAGGAATTAGAGTTTTGAATGTTTTGAATTCCCTCACTGAGATGATCCAATTTTTTCATCAGTAGGATCATGGAGTCACACTGCTGAGCACACAAGACAAAAACCAAAACAAATGGAAATGGAAGTAAGTACAGCTCAAGGTAGCAGACAATTCATGTGCACCTTTTTAGACGAACCTTAAACTCAACACTTCTCTTCCTCATTCAGCCATTCCAACCTTCATTCCCTCAATGATCCATTCTTCAGTCTGACTTGTGATACAAATCAATAGTGATTCTGTAAGGACAACAGAATGTGCAGCCTAAGAACAAAAACAAAGTACAGGCCTACAGGTTGTAAGCATTAATTTACACAATGTGAGATGCCGGATGTGCCCATGCTAAAGTTATGCAAAGGTCTAAATCATTTCTGTACTTTGTCAGTAACCGGTGGTAATTGAGTCTGACTGAGATGCTTGTTCACTGGCCTTCCAGGAAATGAACAAACTGCTTTGTTTCTGAGCTCTGTTGCCAATCCCAGAGTCCCATAGGCTGATAGCAGCATATAAAGACCCTTTGAAAGAACTGAAGTCCAAAAACAGCCCCCTCACTCACACAGCTACATGCATACTCACAAGCATGCCCTCACAACACAACCTACCCACTCATCTATCCACTCACGCTCACAAACACACCCTTTTCTCCAGTCCCAAAACTATCATGTCAACCCGCTTAAAAAATTTCTGCAGTAACTGCTTTGGCAGTAAAACCATTTCCTGTGTGTTGCGGCCCCCACATCCCCTAGATTCCTATGCAGCACAGGAGCACAGAGGGCTGTCTGTGCACAGCAGGGTGCTATTTTTACCCTCACTGTGGGGGACAGATCCAGGGCGAGGTGGGGGAACACAGCCACTGGAGGCTTTTCAGTTACAAGAATGACTGCCAGCATGTACACATGCTGAAAGTCACTGACACATAAATGTGGTAATGCACTGCAGCACACATAGACACACACAGACACAGCAGTGTGCTCTCTAAGTTCATGAAATGTTAATAAGATTCTGTCCAGAGCGTCTACAGGGGGAGAGGGTCATAAATTCATCAATGCTTAAAGTAACAATTCATTATTAAACTCACACACAGGAAGCAAACGCTAATATAAATAACTACTACTATGTGTAGTGTTGGCTGTTTTCAAGTGAATTTCCAATGAAAAAGCTAAGCAAACAGAGGGATGAACCTGGGATTGATTTGCTGATAAAGGTGAAGGTTAATTTAATTACTGGTGAACCTTTTAAGTTTCCCTGTTTATTAGTTTAGGGATAGGTCTTACAGTCAAATATTAAACATTTAAGCCTTTGGCCGCATTAAATTATCTTTGATTAGCCTAAAGATGGCATGTTCTTTGGAATTTTACACCAGAATGCATTATTTTTTTTTACTTCCTATCCTCTGTAGATATAGTTTTTGTCAATAAAAAAATTAAGTCCAAGAAAACCAGAAGAATCTAAATGCCTTAGTAACTGGAACAACTGTAAACCTTAAACTTTTAAGCAGGTGTATAAATGGGATTTTCTGCAAGTCCTCCAGCAAGGGATTGTTCAGCCAAACTATGGAAACATCATCACAACGGAGGTGCAGGCAGAGATAATCCTTTCATTTCAGGAAGAGAGGAGGGAGCAGAGTGCAAGAGGACCGTTATGGGAGTGTGCCAGAGACCGGGGGTTGGCGTGGGAGCAATCTGACAGGTGTGAGAACAAAGTTAGGAACACACTCGCTTTAAAGAATGACTGCTGGTGTGGTGCATGCAGGGTTATAACAGATGCCAGGCAGTGCAAGAGGAAAATATGAAAGGAATTTATTACAGACAGTATTTCTGAGATAGAATAACTCCCAATTGGACATTTTCATTTTTCTCTAAGAAATACTAACTATAGATTTACTACACTAAAAAAAGAGAAAATGGTTGTTTTAGTCTGCAATAATCTTAGCAGAAATCAGAAACATATTTACAAAAACAATGTAATGAAAACCTGTTGATGTTGCAATGTTTATATTTAAATATTATTCACAGCATACAGCCTAAATCAAGACATTTGACTTGTTCATTTATCACATCTTAACAGTATTTTAAATGAGGTCATTATTTACAAAGATCCATCTTTACTATGCAGAAAGTTTCAATCCTAAACAGGAATGAGGTCATTTTAAATTATCTGAAAATTATCTGGAAATGTTCGACTCTGCTGCTCTCTAGTGGTACAAAATGTATTACAATAGAGGTTAAGATAATGCATAATTCATGTTCATGGTGATTCACGACTAGGTTGACCCTTGTTTACTTTATCATTTAGTGATTGATAAAGTAAAGAAGAATGACCAACAATAAGTGACATGAAAAACATGAACATGCTTGAACTTTTACTTGCATTTTGTTTCCTTACAGCTAGAACCTTCAATGCATTCTATTGGAATTTTTGTGTCGCAAACAGACTTATCGCAACGTATCGCATATCTGTGGAAGGAAAATAATACATACTTTTTTTAATAAATTAATTCTGTAAAGTGTGGATATTAATTTAAAACCTCCAATAAGCCACTCACAGACACAACAAACAGGTGGAAGAAGGTCCTCTGTTTGTGGAAACAAAAGTAAATTTTTGGCCCCCATGCAAAATACAATTTTAGATGTAAAACTACTCATTGCCTCTTTAAATATGGTGGAGGCAGTATCAGACTGAGAAGATGTTTTTCTTAGACAGGGAATGGGAGCTGACAAGAGACGATAAAGGATGGAAAGAGTTAAATGCAGTCATAAAAAAGTTCATGTGCACAGAAATACTCATTCAATTTGACAGAAGACTAATTTTATGAAGGGAAGAGCCAACAAAATTTGAGTACCTAAATCAGCAAAGCTGGTAAGACACATACCACAGAAGACTTGTAGAGCAAAGTTTTCAAAAACTCTGTACTGGCAAAAGTATCCACTTATTTGTCTTGGTTATTCACCTAAAATTCCAATATAATGCGTGAGGTAGTAATGTGACAAAATGTGACAAAAACTCAAAGTTTATGGGAAGCCACTTTAAATAAAGCTTAGGTATACAATGAAATACTGAGGTCAAGAAAAATACTGGCTGTTTTTATTTACCTGCCATGTATCCTCTTCCTCCTGGCCACCTGCACACTCAGGTCTCATTTTGTTGTTGGAGGTCTTTGGCCAGTCAGCTGCAGGGCCATGAAGCAGAACCTCTGGTCTCTTCCTCAGGAACTTTCTGTTTTTGTTCAAATTCCTACGATGGCGACTGACCAGAAACTCCTTGTACTGTAAAGTTTCAGGGAATTCATCAACGTCAGCATCTTCATCTTCACTCTCTTCTTTAGAAGCGGAGGAGGAAGAGGAGGACTCCCTGCCGTCAGAACTCTCCTTCCCAACAGTGACAAGGCTGCCTTCATAATCACAAAAAACAATCGCACTTGGTTTATGTTTTACTATTCGAAGCACGTCTGGTGAGGTGTCGTCTGTCGAGTTCACACACTCAAACAGAAGGTTGTCACAGGATGTGTCCAGGAGTGAAAAGGCAGAAGGGATCTCGGCAGGATGGTGCGTCACCACGGGGCACGCTTCCTGCTGCTCAGGTGCTGCAGCTCCTCTCTGTTTCACATTCTGTTCTAAAAATAGAGGACCACTCTGAGCAGCATCTCCACCATCAGTATCTGTCACCTCTGTGTCCTCTAGAGCAGATCCAGAAGGCGTGTAAACACTCTGACTGAGGCCAGACGTGCTGTCGATCTTCAGATCCTTCCAGTGTTTAACGTGACTGGCCACAGGATCCAGCGTGTCATCAAAGAGAGAAGCAGGCCCAGACATGGTTCTCAGTTGGCTGTTGGAGTGTTGAATTGGGGGAGGGAGGAACTTGTCCTTGCACTTCACTTAGAAAGACATCCACAGCCTGTGGGTAAATATGCCTGTTAGACTGCTCTTGACCAGGCGGTGCAACCACTGGACTTTTAACCATCATTGCTGATCTCCTCCTCAGCGACTGCAAGTCCTGCTGTCACCATGACACTGCGATATTAAAGCCGTCTGACGAATGGAATCAGGTGAATCTGCTGAACTTATACCAACAACTTGGTGTTGACCTCATTTGTAATCCCCAAATGCTTTGGGTTTCCTGCACAGAGAAGAATAAAAGACTGAGTTTTGGACAAACTCGCTCATGCTCACATGTTTTCACATGTGCAAACAAATAATATACAGTGGCATGTGTTACAGTCACAGAAATCTGGATTTGCAAAGAGAAGAAACTGAAGACTGAAACTTCTGCTACAACTCCTGGGTGCAAAGCACCCATATTGGATTCTGAGGTTGGCGTTGGTGAATAACCTCTGAACTATTCGCAACAAATTTCAACACAGTAAAATCAAGCAGCATCAATGAATAACGCATTTCTCTCCAGCCTTGTTGTAACTGCATTTCAAAATGACTGTCAGTATGGAGGCACTTCAACCTTTAACAGCTCTGAGTGTACTGAGATGGCAAAAAAACTAGTTGGTAGTCATTAAATGGACCTTATGATGATTTATTGATCCAGCAGTAGTTCCCTAACAATTAGGTTCCCAGATAATATATTTTAGTTGAATTTATTTATTAAAAGAGAAAGCTATTCAAAAAAAACTTGGCCTTCTGTGAAAAAGTAATTGTACCTAAACTTTAGAACTGCTAGTGCCTCCCTTGGCTGTAACAACTCCTATCAAGCTATGAGTCTTTTACATCATTGCAAAGGAATTTTGGGCAACTCTTCTCAGTACAATTGGTTTAATTTAACCACGCTGGAGTTTTCAAGGACAAATGGTCTAAATAGGGTCATGCTAAAAGTTTTACATTTAATCCAGGCTTTGATTTGGCCACTCATTTTCCTTCAGGACTACTGGTTTGGTAGTAATTTTGTGTGCTGAAAATGAACCAAAAACAAAATCAAGCACAGTTAATAAATTATTTAAGAAGGAATGCAGATATATTTTCACATTGGAATTTTGTTTTTACTCTAGTTATCGTTGTGATGTTGAAATTTGTTTGATGATCTGAAACATTTTAGTGCAACAAAAAAGCAAAAGCAGCAGAAATCTGTGAGCATGCAAAAACTGTGTCATGGTTAGATGCACTTAATAGCTCAAGAAAAATGTAGAATTTCTTATACATTTTGCAGATTTAATGTCTATCAGATTAAATGCCCATTGGCATAAACACTGATTTTCACAACCCAGGCTGTCAGACGTTTTTCTTCCTTTTTTCACAAAGGCATTTTTCTAAAACACATTGTTTTTTCCTGGTGGATTGCTATTCTTGGCTGCAGCCATCACACCCTTTCCTCGCCTCTGTCTGTGGGTTATTTTCCTTTCCCAACAAGAAGTCTTAAAATCAGGGTCAAAATCTTGAAAAGACAGTCTAAAGTTCAGATACTGTTGCAGCACAAGTAAGGAGACATAAGAATAAACATATTATTTGATAATAATAGAGACATAATAAATATTTAAGTCAGGATGTTGAAATAGTGTTACTGCACGGTATCTGCTGTGCACAAGAACACTGTAGATCTACACTTGAATATGAAAACATTTGGGAGCTTAAATTTTTCTAAAAGTAAAAGATGAATTTATATTTGAACATACCAGACATTTTCACAGAAGCTGAAGACCTCGTCCACCACAACATTCTGAAGTACGGACATCAAAAGAAAGGATACAACCCTGGCAGAAACGACTCACAGACTGAGTTTATTTAGTTGTAAAGATGTAATATACTGAGAGGGGAGGAGGGAAAAAGGCTGAGGAATGTGTTTCCCTCCCACATTACCTCAGCAAGAAGAGGGGCAGTTCCATGGTCAGGTGTTTGAACTGCTGGAGTGTGTGTGTGAGGGTACGTGCATGTCTGTCCATGGAGAATGGCCATTGTTTAGCATGGAAATATAAGTATGCATAAGTAGGGGAAGAGAAATGACAACGTGTCATTGATAAAAGCAGATCAGTAGGTTTCGAGTCCTTCCCCCTCCTTGTTGCACCTTTTCCCTCTTTGATGCGCAACATGGCTCAGGGCGACGGACTTTTCACCTCACAAGCAAATTCCTCAACAAAGCATGAGGTAATGCTTTAAAATGCTATTAACTCCTGTCAATATATTCCACATCTCCGGGTTTTAGGAGCAGCAATAAGGTTTTTACAGAGTACATAAAAAGTTATGTTTCTTTGCAGAGTTGTCGATGGACTGTGGAATTCCTCAGGTTTGCCAGAAAATAATCAATTTTAACATTTTGGAGGGAATGTCTCTGGTCAGGAGTGGCAACCTGCAATTTAGACATTTGTGATGGAGATGAATTTTCCTGTTGAGGCCTGTCCAGTTAGAAAGGAGATCTGGTCACAGAGGGAGGATGTAATAATACCAGTGTCTACATAATCAAACGTTTCTGTAAAGATTTGCCAGAGTAGAAATATGTCTTGTAATCCAAATAAAGCAAACTTTAATTCCAGAAAAGACAACATGGGAAAATACAAAAAAAGCAACATTTTTAAATGTTTAAAGGTTTCATTCATTAAGAAAGAAAGCTGTCCAAATCAAGCTGACTGTGTGAAACAAATTTTTGGTTACACCACCCTTCTTTTACACTGCTGTGGAGGAGTTTTGGCCCACTTTTGTTAACAAATCAGTTTAATGCAGTTTTATACTTACTTCTGTGTTAGTTGTAATGCTCATATGGAACATTTTATAGAACAAATGATTTGTGTAAGGCCAGCTCAATGTGATAAAAGTCCATACTTTCACTAGGTTGGTACAGAGGTGGGCATGCTTTGTGCTTTGGATCATTGTCAAATTGATCTTCATGTCACAAACTGATTGACTGACAGTGTCCTTTAGGATCTCCAGAACAGTGTCTAAGAAGCTCAACAGTAAAGATAAAGAACACTGGCTCTGTTTGGGGACTGTTCTGGAACCCCTGGAGATGAAGACGCAAATAAAGATTGTACATAAAATGAAAAACATTACAACAGCATCCTCTTAATCAGACAGTCATACAATAATAAATTGTCTTCCGTCAGAGGTTGTTTTCAGATACACTGTAATACTGATCACTACAGGAGATCAGCCCTTTTCCTATCCGTCAAAATCTTTAAAAACTCTTTGAAAAGGGCATTATAACTGAATTCACAATATTTATTTATACTGTGGAATTAATAAAGTATTTCTGAATCAAGTTGAACTTGACTGGGTACAAAAAATATTTTTTGCCTACATCTGTTTGTATAAACTTTGATGAAATCATGAGCTGAGTGAAATATCTATTCAAACATCCATATTTTTACAGAATCCCATTGAGATAATTCTGCTGCATTAATATAATCAAAGAATGTGTTTCAGTGCAAGCTACGCTAACCTGCTCAGACATGCTACATATATAACATTCCTGTCACAGAGGTATATTTGCCTCAGCCAGGTGCAAGAAAGGTAAAGAGGAGAACAGGTTGTAGCATTGGATAAATAACTACAAAGATGCAAAGAATACAAAGAATCAAGTTTATGTAGAATAGTTTGTATAACAGCTGCAGATGCAGAAACAAAGCGGAAAAAAGGTGTATAAAATGGAGAAATAGGTAGGACTTGACAACTTTTCATCAAATCAGACAGCCTAGCAAAGATTTGAACTTTTTTTTTTATTTTGTATATATTTTATTTATATTTTTATGCTTTTGGGCAGCTGCATATAAATACACACAACATCTTTTAGATATTTGTAAAAATTTTGAAGCCAAAGTATAATTTTCTTCTACTTCACACTCATTGCCCCTACCTATTGGTCAATCACATAAAATACTTGAAAGAAAGTTGGTTGTAAAGGAGAAAAAATGTGAAAAATAATCAACAGAAGTTGTTTTGTGTAAGCCGTGTTATCATGAAAGCATGTACTGTTTACCATGTCTGAGATGAGTAAAAGACATCAGATCAACGTTTTGACAACAAGCATTTCATAGATTTTATAAGATAAAGGCAGGGAGTGTGTGCAGGAAATATAATTAACATTCTGTGCCATGTGGAATGGGAGGGAGAATACAATGACTGAATCTCTGAACCGGAAACTGATTGGAATTAAATGTAAATTTTTACATACTTCCTGCTATAGGACAAAGGATATGCCAACCAAGGTGAAATAATGAAATGGACAAAGAATTTCATTAAATCTCTACTCATGCCTTTTCATGATGTGATGGTAAGATTAGCTCAATGTCAGTGCGTTCCTTTTGTTACCGGTGCAGATTAACTGTCTTTTCTTTCTTTATCTTATCAGATTGTTTCATGCAAAAGATCCATGCTGTCAAAATAAAAGGGCTTATAAAGGATGGCTGTGAGCTGTTGTGTAAACATAATTGTTTGCTTTTACCTGAATGAACAAAGATTGACAAACCACCCTGTGTAGCATCTGAATTACACTCTACCAGGGCTTCCAATGAATTTTCCAACTTCTTTTCAGAGATGTTGTTACATCTGATCCGATTCCAATATTAAACCCATTCCTCTTATCAGGTGTTGTCTCCTAGGCTATAACAACATCCATTATAAAACCACTACAATAAAAACAACAATCTGGAAAAATAGCTGTGTAGAGAACTACAGATCAATCTTCAACCTTCCATTCACAAGTGATTGAAAAATGTACAGTTAAATACCTTGTTAGCAATGACCACCCTCTTTGACATCTTTCCGTTATCACCACAGTACTGAGACAGGCAGCCATCGCCAATGTCAAACTGTTAAATGACATCCACTTATATGTGGAAGAACCAAGGTGCTGGTATTGTTGGACTTTAGGGGAAGCATTTGATATTTTCTGACAAGCACTTTATAACAGCGGTCTCTGATAAGTATATAAAGTAAATGAACTAACATTATATTTAACAATGCAGCCGGGGGGTCTATTTCTGACCTCCCGGCAGTCCAGTGTAACTTAGAGCGACTCAGCATACCTACTTCTGTACATGACGGTCCTTGGCACATTTTGAGGTTTTTGTCTCCTTGGAGTCTCCGTACCGCGGCACAGGAAGTGAGGCAGCGCGGTTGATTACGTTTAAGAAAACATTTCGCGGGAGATTAGCTTCAGACGGGCTGCCTGTAAACAGTAACGATAAAGATTACACTAAAGTCTTCACATAATGAGTTTGTGGCTGGATAAATATCGACCGACGTCCCTTGGGAAACTTGACTATCACAAAGAACAAGCGGCTCAACTGAAAAACCTGGTGAGAGCAGCAAGCTGTTTGTCCACAGGCTAACTATAGCCTGTTATGGTAGCATTATGCTTCCATAACAACGTAAAAAATATTACTACTGCTATGTTAACGAAGCATTAACCGCTAAGTATATGAACTCCGAGCGTAAACTTAATATTGACTACGTTTTGTAAAAGTGTAACTCCGGATATTGTTCCGTTCTAGAAAGTTTAAAAGTCACTAGCCAGTTATATTTGTTTTGTTGTACATTTCTGTTTATTCAAGGTCAAACCTATCCTTAGAGTAAAAACCAAACGTCACATAAAAAAAAAAAAAACTTTTTTTTTTTTTTTTTTTGGCTTAAGTCATTTTACAATAGGCAATGAAAACAGTCAGGTGGAAAGTTTACACACGTCTCTGGATCAACTATCTAAGGTTTATGAAAATGTCATCAAGTCAAATACACAAAGGAGATAAAAAATAGGTGTTTTTTTTGTAAGTGGAAATCCATTCTTCATTGCCCAACAGTGTTTTTTATCTTAAATGTACATTTGTTGGTGAGAAAAGAAAACCTAGATGGTATTTTCACACTTAATTTCTTTAATAAGCAAGATTGTAGAAACTATGTTAATATTTGAAGGTCTAAATGTTTATATTTTTTACAGTTACTGTTGCTATAATCATAATAGAGAAACTGCAGTAAACCCAAGTGATTCGGTGGATCTGTTTTATCTATTATTTAACAGTATTATTTGTGTTTATATAAATATATTTTTAGAAATAGGACACCAACAGGAACTAAACATTTTTTTAATACTTGTTCCAGGTTCAGTGCGGCGACTTTCCCCACTTGTTGGTGTACGGACCATCGGGAGCGGGGAAAAAAACCCGCATCATGTGTTTACTGAGAGAACTGTATGGACCAGGGGTGGAGAAGCTTCGCATAGAGCATCAAACTATTGTGGTGAGAGGAAAATTATTAAAACAAAAATACTTTTAGACCCGGCAGTTCATGATGGGTTTCCAACACTTATAGTACCTGATCAAATTATTAATCATTTAATATTTAAAAATTACATAATCGGACCAAAATATAAAGTAATAACAAGTTAATACACATTTAGATAAACTAACTGGAGACCTCACCTGAGCTTCCTCAGTCTCTCCACCTTTCTTCAACAGTATCACTATTCTAGTACTGCCATTCTCCTGATGAGACATTACACCTAATATCTAATATAATGTTACACATATTGATATATATTCACTCGAAATGTTTGCTTTGTCTTTGACTTCAGGCTCCATCTAAAAAGAAAATTGAGATCAACATAATAGCCAGCAACTATCACTTAGAGGTTAACCCAAGGTAATATAAACTTCTGCATGGTTTAATGCTTCCTTTTTTTAAAATTTGTGCCGTTTTTGTTGCTGTTCAGAGGGAATACAATGTAACATGAAACATTATATCTTTGTTATCCAGTGATGCAGGAAACCAGGATCGTGTGGTGATCCAGGAGCTGATTAAAACTGTGGCCCAGTCCCAGCAAATCCTTTCCAGCACTAACAGAGAGTTCAAAGGTAGAAGAGACTATCTCTGAGAGTCAGTGTGTGGTACAGAGCTGCTGTGCTAAGAAAGTAAAGCTTCCTAGAAATAATAAGACATTTCAAAAAAAAGATTTTCTTTTCTCCCAGTGGTGCTGCTTACAGAGGTGGACAGACTTACTAAGGATGCTCAGCATGCCTTGCGACGCACCATGGAGAAGTATATGGCTACCTGTCGTCTCATTCTCTGCTCGACATCCACCTCGAAAGTCATCGGGCCGATCCAGAGCCGATGTCTGGCTGTCAGAGTTCCTCTGCCGAGCACAGAAGAGGTAAAAAAGAGCTTTGGGAGATGAGGGGGGACAACCTTAATCTGAATACAATCATAGGGAAATAAGATAATAAATAGGATCCATTATAAATAGGGCTTGGTCTTTACCAGCCTCTAAATTTGTCAAATCTGTTCTTAATTTGATCTATTTTCTCCAAAGATTATTCACAAAATTGTTTCAGCAATCTTGTATTTGTGTAACTTTGAAAACCTGAATAATTTTGCCAAATTCTTTTAAATTGAAAAGACATTTTCTTGGTAAATCTTACAAGCACATTATACTTTTAATCTTTAATTATTCTTAGTTTGACTGAGTCTAAAATATATCTTTTTGGATTTTTTTGCCATTGATTGCTGCATTATCTAGTTTTGGGTTAAATATTTCTAGTTTTCATCAGTCTTTCTGTAATGGTATTAAAATAGTTTAAAAATATGCCTGTAAGCCTCGTGATTTATTTGTGTCAAAAATCTCTTCTCCAAGTCGTTTCTGATTGGTTTACTCCTTGACATTGAGGTAAGACAAACATGTAAACTCTGGACTATTACCTTCTGTGATCGTCTGTTTTCACAGGTCTGCAGTGTTCTGACATCGGTCTGTAAAAAGGAAGGTCTGCTGCTGCCGCCTGAGCTGGCCAAGCAGATCAGCGAAAAGTCGGGTCGCAACCTCCGCAGAGCTCTTCTGATGTGTGAGGCGTGCAGAGTGCAGCAGTGAGTTGTGTCTCTGCGACAATGTTTTACATGAATATTTTGCAGAAATATTTGCTCACATGGCTCGTGGTGACATTCTACAGGTATCCATTCTCAGCAGATCAGGATGTGCCAGAGCCGGACTGGGAGGTCTACCTGAGAGAAACTGCTAATGCCATCGTCAGCCAGCAGAGTCCTCAGAGGTATGATGGAAAATGTGTTTGTATACGGGAGATGTAGTCAGGTTTAGGAAGATCTGAGTCAGACTGTGAGACGTACAAATGCAGGAGCCGTCCTTCTGTGTTTCAGGTTGTTGGAGGTTCGAGCCAGGCTGTACGAGCTGCTCACACACTGCATCCCTCCTGATATCATCATAAAGGTCGAATCATGATCAATTCTTCTTCCCTTTAACACGAGATTTCAAACTAGTTTTCAAATTAAGAAGAAATTTACCGTCTGCTTTCATGTGACAGGGTTTAGTGGAAGAACTACTGAATAACTGCGACGGGCAGCTAAAGACAGAGGTGGCCCACATGGCTGCTTACTATGAGCACCGACTCCAACTGGGCAGCAAAGCCATCTACCACCTGGAGGCGTTTATTGCAAAGTTCATGGCCATGTACAAGAAGTTTATGGAAGACGGCCTGGACGCCATGATGTTTTGAGTTGCAGAGTTTTTGTGCCATAATTTGGAACAGTTTATAGCAGTTTAGGTTTATGTAATTATTGGTAAATTCATCAGCATTGCACACAGACTATAAATCATTGAGCTTATAAAAATGGAAAACACAAGATGGAACTGGGAAGGTGGGGAATGTATTATAATGTTCAGAAAGGTTACAATAAATCACCATGTTAGCAACATGTAAAGTCTGCATTTCTGTGTTACAAGTACCGCTTACTCTTCAACTTGACACTGAAGTTCAGCCTCAGTTAGTGTAATGAATTAAAACTTAATTTATTCACAAATTGTGCTTACTCATAGCATGTCTTACAACAGTGTCTATAGGTCTTTGAGATACTGCTTAAATAACTAATAAATTAATAAATTACAATTTAAGATAAATATGTAAGCACCAAATGTCTAACAAATAGGCATGAGCCAAGTACCTATATCAAGGTGTCCCATTGCTTAGAAAATGACCAGTTATGTGAAAACTGAAGGAGCACTACACAATCACCCATATGTTAGGAGGAATATGTTTTAAAATTACAGTTTGTGAGCAAAGACTTACTATTGCTAAAAAAAAAAAAAACATAAATTGTCCCATTTGCAGTTTGTTGCAAGCCATACAGAGGATACAGCACACATGCGAAGGACATTCTTTGGGTCTGGGGAGACCAAAGGTCAAAGTGTTTGACCTAAATGCTACCCTAACACACCCTCTCTAAAACACGGTGGCAGCACAGCATCATGCTGTGATGATTCTCCTACTAATTGATTGATTCTCCTGTTCTATTAATTAACATAAGCTTGTTTGATTTGAATTACTCCAGAGAGCCAAATGCCAAAAAGCCATAATAGCCCGTTCAGTCATTTGAATAAACTGTAGTATGTTTATTCTACATTTTTTCTGTTTATGTGTGGAAATTCTAGCAGCCATGAATAAGTACAATATATTATATAACTTTAATTATGACATTTCTATTTCTGTTTCATATAAAAACAATTAAACCCTCCCGACCCCATTTAGGGAAGACGGGTGTAAAGAAAATGGATGGATGGATAAAAACAATTATATGTATAAACCTTTTTAAACTTTTTTGATAAAAATATCATGAAAACTGATGTTTTTACTCGCCTATGTGGATTATATAAGGACCCAGGCCTATAAAGCACTACCTAACAGTCACATAAGAACAGCCCAGTCTGCATCCTTTCCTCAGTAATACTCCTTGTGTCTCTTGGCGGTGTAGTAAATGATGAGACCCAGCGTAATCAGAACTCCTGAGCCCACTAGAGTCAAGAAGCCCACAACAGGCCTCCTGATGAGGATGTGGCAGTTAGGGCAGGGCTGTGGCAGCGCGGGACACTGCTGTGGAGACGCTCCGGGAATAGGGAACCCGTTGTGCTGGATGATGTTGCGATAGTTGGAAAGGGAGGCCTTGACGATGACCTCCTCGTGGACCTGACCGTAAAGGCCAAATCCCGGGTCTCTTTGGTCGTTCAGGGCGTAGGCAAAGTAACCCTTCAGGTTGACACCATCCAGAGTAAATGCTGAGTGTGACAAGAAAGTAGTAATCATGTTTTGTTTTCCTACCATGTCTCAATTATGCAGTAGTTTGTTCTAGTCCATCATGTAAAATCCATAAGAAATGCACTAAACTTTGTATACATGAGGTAAGAAGATGTGAATACTTTTGTGAGGGACCATAACTACACAGAAAGCACCTGTTACTCAACAAACGCTAAAGGTTTTCTTTGAGTCAGCTGATATCCGTCAGGGGTCAGTAAATTCCTGTCTAATTATTAATCTCTACAGAGGCCAATAAGGGACAAGATTCAGCTGTTTTAAAGGCCAAATCTCTTGTTTAATACATTCACCAGTTAAAATATAAATATGTGGAAACTACTGTATTAGTCCTACCTTTAAGTGCCTCGTTAATGTAGTTGTAGAGGTAATAAACTCGTAGGGAGTCTTTGAATCGGGCTGGGTCTTCCTGGACTCCATTAGCCATTACATAGATGGGTACATCACTGTAGTGCTGCTTTACCTTCACATAGAAAGAGCAAATGTAACAATCAGACAGTTCTTTATTTAAATGTTGTTATCCTCTGTGTATGAAGGCACTGCTAGGAACAAAGTCACCCAGTCTTACCCAGTTTAGAGCCTTTCTCAGCCCCCAGGGCACAACGGGCCTGGGAGACATGATCCATGTTGTGTCTATCATGTGCTGAACCTCAAGCATCTCTGTGTAGGTGTACCTGCATGGAGGTCACACAAAGGTCAAAACAGGGTTCAGGTTTTTACTCCACTTTTCCGCAGTGTGCTTGTTTTAGATAAAATGTAAATGGTAGGAGCAGAAAAATGATTTTAACTTACGAGTCTTCCTTGGCATGAGTCACAAGCTTGGTACTGAAGTGACTCATAGCGAAAAAGTCATAAGTCCCTCTGACCAGCTGTCTGTCCTCCTCATTAAAAACAGGCAATCTGTTTAAATAAGAAAAGAGAGCTATAGAGTAAAAGAGTAGACAAAAGCAGTACCCATGGGTTACCCGCATATAGTGTAAAGTTGCCCATTTTCTGCCTATTAGATTTCCACAATTCACCTGTTTGAATTATGCAATACTTCAAAATAGCAGGGAGACCATCAACAAGCAATAACTGCTCTGATTTGCTACATGACATTCAAGAAACCTTTTCACGTAACTTTGTCAAAGAAAATAGCTGCAAAGAGCAAACATTTTAGCCTTTTTTCACATTTATTTGGGAAACTTTTAATAATGCATTGGTAGAATGTAACATAAACGTATTTAAAAAGCATCTATCTTCCAGACTCACCGACATACCATTATTATGCTAAATTGCAGCAGTGGAAAACGGCACTTGATAAATATATCATGTACTACTGATGTCATGTATGTAATTTGGTAATTATTAAGTAATTTGGTTTTTATTATTACACTAAATCAAAAACACTATACATTATTGCTTAATATAATTTTGAAGTATGTTTCAAGTACAGAATGAGAAACCTTTCTGTTCTGCCTCTTTTAGAGTAACACTGGAAGTCTAGGAAGCTGATATGAGCTGATGAGTCCATCTCTATCTATATGTATATGTCAATAAAATCTGTAATATTTAAAAAGGTGATTCTTTAGTTTCCAAACTATGACTGGAAGTGACGTCCAAACAAAGAAAGAAGTGTAGGAACCTTTGTTTCGGCAGCATAAAATCAGCGCTCAGAAAGGAATGGGAGAGAGGCGACACTTTGCTATTCTATGCTTCATCCAATTCAAGAATTTGTGTCCAGTCATGAACACACATTAACTAAAAAGGTGAAGAATAAAAAATAAGCAGGGTTTTTCTTTCTTCTTACTCAAGTGAGTTGAGCTGTCGCAGCCAGTTCCTCATTCCCATAGGATAATCGCCACTGCCAAAGATCGGCTCGGCCAGCCAGCCAACGTAGAAATCCAAAACCCTTTTCGCCGGCTCCACGTCCTCTCGGCTGAAGGAAAATGCCGGTTCCACCCAGTCCATGTGCAGAGCCAGAGACACCTAGGAAAGTGCATAATTTTAACAGCTGAATTTGAAACTTTAAAGGTGAGTTATTTAGCGCAAGGGTTTTACTGACCTGTCCTCTTTGCGTATGTCTGAACTCCTGGTCGTAGGCGTGCCAGGCCAGAGCATGTGCCCGCAGCATCTGGTGGCCCTCCTGATAGCTCACCATCTCATCATTGGGTTCATTCAAGGTGATCCACATCTTTACATGGGCCCCCATTTCTCTGTAGCAAAGCCTGGCATAGTCTGCAAAGGCCTCTGGTGTCTTTCTGAGGAAAAAATATGATATTGTCAGGTAAAACATCTGCAAGTACATTTTGAAACGAAACAAAATGCAAGTACTCAGGTTTTATGTGCAGTCTTGAGAAGTTTGGATAAGTAGAAATTTAGCTTTTTTTATTAACAATCCCCAATTCAGCCACCATGACTACCAGCTAGAAAGCAGCACTCTGCTCAGAGCACAGTTACCTCCTTATTATGCTGCCATATTATTTAATATCTGCATCTAGGCATATGAAAAAGTGTATAGCATATGATACTTATGTCTGTGGTTCTTTATACATTATCCATCTGGTATGGCGCATGTGTAGATTTCACTTTTTCAGGATGAATGTACGACTTTCAATCATGACAATTCAGAGCTATTCTAGTGCCATGAAATAGTGAAATATTATTAGCCGGATTAATCAGAGTGTAGATTAGGTTGCTGACAGTTGGACTAGATCCAAGCATTTAGCAGTTGGACATGAGTAAATCTTCATCGGTGCAAACAGAGAGGATTGGGTTAGGGTAGAATGACATTTAGTCAGGTTACTATCAGGTTATTGTTGCTACATTTGAGTTGCACCCTTGTAAACTCTGTTGCAGTTATTCAGTATTTTCTGCATAAATCAAAATCAAATCAAATCAAACTTTATTTGTATAGCACATTTCAGCAGCAAGGCATTTCAAAGTGCTTTACATCAAATCAAACACAAAAATACAATGCAACATAGAATCAACAATAAAAACAATATCAAGTCAGATTCCGTCAATAAATTTGCAATTGATTACGTTTCGAATACAACTCTAAACAAGTGAGTTTTTAGTTGAGATTTAAAGGAAGCCAGTGTTTCAGTTGTTTTACAGTTTTCTGGAAGTTTGTTCCAGATTTTTGGTGCATAGATGCTAAATGCCGCTTCTCTTCGTTTGGTTCTGGTCTGCTCTGCATCCCCAGAACCAGAAGACCTGAGAGGTCTGGAAGGTTGATACAACAGCAGCAAATCATATCAGAGGCATATCTGCATATCAGAGGTTTGACACTTAGCTGATGATCAAAGTCTGTCAACTATTGCAGCCCACATGACAGTATTGAAAGGAAGCTATGCACTAGTTCAATGACATTGTTTTTAAAATATCTGCATCGAAACAGTTGGCTAAACGTCTCACCTGTTGAGCCACCTGTTGGCAGTGTCAAGTAGGGTTGGCAGGTTGCTGCGCTGCCGTGTGTGGTGCCAAAGGGTGACCACAGGTGTGACGTTGGCCTGCACCAGCTGACGGGTAAAGCAGCGGTAATATCCCAGCAGGGTGGTGTTGGGATAAGCCACATCACCTGTAGGCACCAGAGCAGACCAGTTGAGGGAAAAGTGGAAGTGGTTTACCCCCGCCTGTCTGATTTCATCCACCTGAAATAAGGCAGGAATACAGTCAGTCAGTTAAGCAGGTACAGTTTGTAACTTTTCATTAAAGTTAACTTTTTGTTTCACTGTTATTTATCTCAATTGACAAAACTAATAAATGTCAATACTACACAATGCGAGAAAAGACAAGAATAAAACCTTTGCCCAAAACAATATTCAAACTAATCTAACATTTATGACTTTCTGTACAGTTACTTTAAGGCAAGAAGAGACAAAT
Organism: Gambusia affinis; assembly: GCF_019740435.1. Taxonomy (NCBI): domain Eukaryota; kingdom Metazoa; phylum Chordata; class Actinopteri; order Cyprinodontiformes; family Poeciliidae; genus Gambusia; species Gambusia affinis. The sequence goes on from NC_057882.1 coordinate 21,201,302, forward strand.
CACCATCCAAATGCTCATGTAAAACACATCCAGAGCGCTGGATTTGTTTCTCAGTTTAAAGCTGGCCAATTGGAAGATGTTTGGCAGGCTCACCTGTTGCCGGATTGTGGCATAATCAGCACAATGCGTGGCTCTGTGTAAAGGTGGTGCACTGAAGCCCTCCAGCTTGATCAGCTCTCCGTTGTTGGAAATGTTCCACAGGTAAACATTGGGATCTGCAAACTGGGTGGGAGTTGTCTCCACCTATGACACAAGGACAAACAAACACTAGTACAAACACACACATGCTTACTCTCGGGTAATACACACCACCGCAAATAAAGGCCAAATAGGATAAATCGATGACAGCTGGTCCAGTCCCGCTTAGCCAAGCTGCCAAAATGGGAGCTTAGGAGGTTTATGATTAAGAGAGGATCAGATGTTTTTCCTGCAACTCAGCTGGACTTTAAACCAAGAAAACTGCAAGCTAAAACGCCATATATTTATCAACCCAGCAGCTTCAAACCAGGACGATGCAAAAAAGGTGGATTTAGAGTAAACTACTCGTCTACCTACAGTAACAATGTTTGAGTTTTACCTAATATGAGATCCACATGGGAATCTTTGAACCCAAGTTAAGAAAACAGTTAATATTTCATTGAAGTCCCATGTCTTAGGAAACATTCTTGCTGTGCTATGTTCCAACTGCACATGCTTTAACACACCTGGATGGAGTTGGCTGATACACCCCATGCAAAATCACACGGGAACATTCCTTGTGCTGGTCTGTTCTCTGGAAGTTCAGGGAATCCATTTTTATGGATGACGTTTCTGTGGAAATTATAAAAAAATGTTGAAATGTTTCAAATCGTCAAACAAATTTGACTAAAACAAGTAAATCATGATTGCATTTATGATCCAAACTAACCTGAACGTATTTGTTCAGGCAAAATGTACTATTATTTCATTAGCTTATCCAGACCTGACCAGTGTATCCTGTAAAATCAATTGTATGTATTTTGTAATTACATACAATTACAAAATATGTGTGTAATTGAATCATATATATTTTACTCGTTCGGTTATTTCACCAAAAAGAAAAAAACAATCATTTCCATCCATGTAAATAGGCAACCTGTAGAAGGTAGCAGATGTCTTTGGCTCCCTCTTCATGTCAGGAGTGTTGAAGTCAACATAGTACAGTCCACGGCGAATCCCATATTCTCTGTGCCACTCAAAGCCGTCAATAAGGGACCAGGCTGTGTATCCAATCATGTTCACTCCATCTATGATGATAGCTGGACAACAAACACATCAGAAATGAATATTATTTAGTTTCTCATTAAATATGTGGATAAATGAAAACTTTTTTTTGCTGTTATCAGGAACAAGTGGACTTACATTTAAGCGCCTCTGCTATGAACCTCTTGAGGTAGTACATGTGTTTCGGGTCTTCTATCTTAGTGTTCCCCAGGACGTACCTGTTTCAAATGAAAACTTGGTTCAACACTGCCAATGCAAGACATATCCAAGCCCTCAAATATTCTCCTAGAGAAAGAAAAATATCAGCACATAGTGCCAACTCACCAACCACTCTGCACCACAAAGATGGGTGGCTTGTCATACTCTGCATTGACCCAGTAGAGAAGCATCCTCAGGTCCAGGTCCTCAAGCTGCCCAAACTTCAGGCTATCGTTGATGAGCTGGAAGCTCAGTGTAGCCCCATGGGAGAGGGCAAAGAAGTCAGCAGTTCCCCTCACCTGCTCTCTCTCCTCCTGGGTGAAGGACGGCAGGCGCGAGCCGAGCCGCTCCCTCATGCAGGGAGGGTAGTCTCCATCTGCAAACAGCGGCCGGGCAAACCAGCCCAGGACGTGGTCCAGGGAGCACTGGCACTCCCGCAGGCTCTCCAGGCGGGTTCGGCGAGGCTTGATCCAGTGAGAGGCCAGCGCCATGGAGAGCTTTCCCTGCTGCCGAGGCCGATAACGGCGGTTGTAGAGATGCCACGCAGCTGCATGAGCCTGGAAGACAGAGAGATGCCAGCATCAAGTAAAGGCAGGAAACCTACTGAAATCTGTTAACTGTGCACTCTTGTTAGAATTTTGTCATTTTATAACCAAAGACTCTTGGTTTAAGATTGAAAGTGATAGACCAAACAAAGAAGTGCATAATTTTAGTGGGAGCAAAATGACACTTACTTTTCTTTGTTTTTCTTAGAAATAAAAATATATTGGACTCTTTGTGACAGAGCGACATCTCCCATGTTTCAGTCTTAACTTAAAGGTAGGGTCTCTGCCACACTGTTCTAATCAATAGAAGTGTCTTTCATTTATTGTTAGGTGCATGTATCAATAACAACCTCAGTCAGTCTGCATGTAGAGCATCTGATTGCAGCCATTTTTAAATCTTGCCACAGATTCTTATTTAGACTTGAGCCAGTCCAATATACACTGATTCGTCTAAACCTTTCACTGTGGTACTGACTGTATGTTTAGGGTTATTGTCCTGCTGGAAGGTGAATCTAACGTCTTTTATCCTCCAGGATTGTCCTACATTTAGTCCCATCCACCAACCCATCAACTCTTACCAGCTTCCCTGGCCTAAGGAAAAACATCCTCACATTACAATACTGCCATCCCCTTGTTTTAAGACAGGAATGATGTTTTCACTGTGCAGTGTTAGTATTTCTCCACTGATAGAGTTCTGCATGTAGGCCAGAATGTTTCATTTTAATCTCATCTGACCAGAGTCCTATCTTTCACATGTTTGTTCTCTTATTCGGAGTAGTAAACTGGAGACAGGACTTCTTACTCTTTCAACCAAAATTGTGTTTGGGCAGCACTGCTAATTTTCTATACACATTTTTATTTATCATAGATAAAAACAGTTTTTTTGTTTGTTTGTTTGTTTTTTCCAGAGATTTCATATTCCTCCGTTTTGTCATCTTTTGATGTATGATGCATGTCATTTCCTCTCATAAGCAAACTTCTTGGTTAAATTAAAGTGATATTAAACCTGGTAAG